>NC_054834.1:79248715-79609965 GCF_018345385.1 Vulpes lagopus
TCCCAACGTCCTGTTCAATGAAGTGTAGTAGGTCCTACCCCCATCAAAGTTCTGCAGACATGTCCCTGCAAAACATACACATTCCGAGAGTTGAGGTTGGTTTCCCCCCACACCCTGCCTGCAGGTACCCCGCCTCCTAAAGGCCAACCCATGCTCCCTGAAGTGGGAGGGGTAAGTGAAAGTCCCGGCCCACAAGACTATGCATCCAAGCTAAATCCACGTTTTTTCTAGTATTTCCGGGGGAGCCAGGGGCACATCTAATTTCCTAAGAGAAGCTAGTAACCCCTTTTAAAAAAGCAACTTCCCTAAAGAGTTACCCAAAACCTCATCCCCAAGTTGCACACTGCCTGCAAAAGAGTTTCCAAAATTGCCCCACACCCGTTTGTCAGAGGCTTGTGAGACGCAAGGGGAATAAGCAATCTGGAAGGTGCCTCCACTGCATGGAGGGGTATTCGGGCCCAACCCCTGGCTTAGAGTACTGCTACTTTCTCATGCCCTAAGAACGCAGCATTAAAAAGCTGGTTTGTGGCATGCTCTCTTTGCGGGGGGTCAGGGCAGGACCCCCCCGATCGACCCCCGTAGCATAGCCCCATCTTAGTGTTGCCTGAGGAGGTTGTGTAAAAGAGCATGTGGAAGTGACAGATTCTCCTCAGTGTATCTGATCTCAATACTGACATTGCAACGTCCTTGTTCAATGAGAGTGTAGTAGGTCCTAGCTCCATCAAAGTGGTCAGCAGACATGTGCCTGCAAAACATACACACTTCCGAGAGTTGAGGTTATGGACTGTCCCTCCCACATCTGCCTGCAGGTACACCGCGCTCCTAAAGGCCTAACCGATGCGTGCCTGAAGTGTTGTGAGAGGTAAGTGGAAAGTCCCGGCCCACAAGACTAGTGCATCCAAGCTCAATCCAGCGATTTCCTAGTATTTCCTGTGTGAGCCAGGTGCTACATCCTAAGTTCCATACGAGAGAAGCTAGCTGACGCCTTGTCCAAAGCAACTTACTCTGAGAGTTGAGCTCACCCTCAGTCCTCACAGTTGCACACTGCCTGCAGAAAGAGTTTCCAACATCTGCACCACAGCCGTTTGTCAGGGCTTGTGCGACGCAAGTGGAAAAAACGACCTGGAGGGGTGTCTCCAGCTGCAGTGGAGTTGTATTCTGGGTACCTCCTGGCTTAGAGTACTTCTACGTTTCAGTCCCCTAAGAAAGCAGCTAGTTGAAAGGTGGCTTGTAGGTGTGCTTCCTTGTGCGATTTGGGACGTCAGGGCAGGACCTCCCGATCCTGACTGCCCGAAGACATAGGTCCCAGCATCCTTAGGTTAGGTGCCGGAAGAGGTTGTTCGAAAAGCATATGGAAGTGACAGGACTCTGCTCAAGTGAATCTGAGTTCAATACAGACATTGCAAACGTCCTTGGTCAATGTGAGTGTAGCTCGGTCCCAGCTCCCATCAATAAGTGTCTAGCACCCATCTGCCTGCAAAGCATACACACTTCCGCGAGTTGAGCTGATGGCCTATCGCTCCCACATCCTGACTGCCTGCACGGTTCGCTTGCTCAGCATTTCGTTCTATGCGGGACAGGAGCAGAGAGAGAAACAAGTGACTGGCTTGTCAATTTCGAGCCTAGCGGACAGCTGCCTCCAAGGCATGCACACTCCTTTGGGTTGAGCTTATAGCTTCAACCTCCCACATGCTGACCGCCTGTACACTTTGCAGCCAAGGGATTTCGTTGGACACGGGATTCAAGCTTTGTGAGAGGCAAGTGTCTCTTAGTTCAATCCAGTGACTTCTGACGACTTCCTCCCTCAGATGGGTGCTACACACTAACTTCTAACCCTGAGTACCTAGTTGCAAGCTCTCTCTCAGGGGAACTTCCTTCTGTGAGATGAGCTGACTCACGGTCCTTCCCACTTCCACACTGCCTGCACATGGAGTTACGAGCATCCTCACTAGACATGTTGTCAGAAGCTCATGGGACGCAAGGAGCAAGCTGCAGGCCTCAATGGTGCTGTCACTCGTTGGAGTAGAGCGGTATTCACGCAACGTCCTGACTTCCAGTGCTGCTAAGTTCTCTCGGCCATAAGAAGGCGCTAGTGGAAAGCTGCATTCGCGGCATGCTTCCTTTTGAGAGTTGAGCTCAACAAAGGACCCTCCCGCTCGGGTCCCCCTCTGGGTGGAGCTGCTAACATCCTCATGTCAGGTGCAGGGAGAGGTTGTTAGAAATGTGTGTGGAAACGTCAGACCTGTCCTCACGGCAATGTGAGTTGAATACAGCGATTGCCAACGTCCTTGTTCAATGAGAGTGTAGCTAGGTTCTAACTCCACTGTATGAGTGGGGAGCAGACATCTGCCTCCCAGACATACACGCCCCTGATAGTTGAGCTTATGGCCTGTCCCTCCCATATCCTGCCTGCACGTACACCGCGCTCCTAACAGCACTAGGCTCGATACGTGACTGAAGTGTTGTGAGAGGTAAGTGGAAAGTCCCGGCCCACAAGACTAGTGCATCCAAGCTCAATCCAGCGATTTCCTAGTATTTCCTGTGTGAGCCAGGTGCTACATCCTAAGTTCCATACAAGAGAAGCTAGGTGGAGCCTATTCCCAAGGCAACTTACCTCTGAGAGTTGAGCTCACACTCAGTCCCTCACAGTTGCACACTGCCTGCAAAAAGAGTTTCCAACATCTGCACCACAGCCGTTTGTCAGAGGCTTGTGAGACGCAAGTGGAATAAGCAGATCTGGAAGGTGCCTCCAGCTGCAGTGGAGTGGTATTCTGGCAACCTCCTGGCTTAGAGTACTGCTACGTTCTCAGTGCCCTAGAACGCAGCTAGTTGAAAGCTGGCTTGTAGGCATGCTCTCTTGTGCGAGCTGAGGTCAGGGCAGGTCCTTTCCGCATCCTGACTGCCCGTAGACATAGGTCCCAGCATCCTTATAGTTGTCGCCTGAGGAGGTTGTGAAGAGCATGTGGAAGTGACAGGATTCTCCTCAAGTGTATCTGATCTCAATACAGACATTGCAAACGTCCTTGTTCAATGAGAGTGTAGTAGGTCCTAGCTCCCATCAAAGTGTCTAGCAGACATCTGCCTGCAAAACATACACACTTCCGAGAGTTGAGCTTATGGACTGTCCCTCCCACATCCTGCCTGCACGTACACCGCGCTCCTAACAGGCCTAGCCCCGATGCGTGCCTGAAGTGTTGTGAGAGGTAAGTGGAAAGTCCAGGCCCACAAGACTAGTGCATCCAAGCTCAATCCAGCGATTTCCTAGTATTTCCTGTGTGAGCCAGGTCCTACATCCTAAGTGTCATAAGAGCGAAGCTAGCTGAACGCCTTGTCCAAAAGCAACTTACTTCAGAGAGTTGAGCTCACACTCAGTCCCTCTCAGTTGCACACTGCCTGCAGAAAGAGTTTCCAACATCTGCACCACAGCCGTTTGTCAGAGGCTTGTGAGACGCAAGTGGAATAAGCAGACCTGGAGGGTGCCTCCAGCTGCAGTGGAGTGGTATTCTGGGTACCTCCTGGCTTAGAGTACTGCTACGTTCTCAGTGCCCTAAGAACGCAGCTAGTTGAAAGCTGGCTTGCACGCATGCTCTCTTGTGCGAGCTGAGGTCAGGGCAGGACCCTCCCGCATCCTGACTGCCCGTAGACATAGGTCCCAGCATCCTTATGGTTGTCGCCTGAGGAGGTTGTGTGAAGAGCATGTGGAAGTGACAGGATTCTCCTCAAGTGTATCTGATCTCAATACAGACATTGCAAACGTCCTCGTTCAATGAGAGTGTAGTAGGTCCTAGCTCCCATCAAAGTGTCTAGCAGACATGTGCCTGCAAAACATACACACTTCCGAGAGTTGAGGTTATGGACTGTCCCTCCCACATCCTGCCTGCAGGTACACCGCGCTCGTAACAGGCCTAACCCGATGCGTGCCTGAAGTGTTGTGAGAGGTAAGTGGAAAGTCCCGGCCCACAAGACTAGTGCATCCAAGCTCAATCCAGCGATTTCCTAGTATTCCCTGTGTGAACCAGGTGCTACATCCAAAGTGCCATACGAGAGAAGCTCGCTGAACGCCTTGTCCAAAAGCAACTTACTTCGTAGAGTTGAGCTCACCCTCAGTCCCTCACAGTTGCACACTGCCTGCAGAAAGAGTTTCCAACATCTGCACCACAGCCGTTTGTCAGAGGCTTGTGAGACGCAAGGGGAATAAGCCGACCTGGAGGGTGTCTCCAGCTGCAGTGGAGTTGTATTCTGGGTACCTCCTGGCTTAGAGTACTGCTACGTTCTCAGTGCCCTAAGAACGCAGCTAGTTGAAAGGTGGCTTGTAGGTGTGCTTCCTTTTGCGAGTTGACGTCAGGGCAGGACCCTCCAGCATCCTGACTGCCGGTAGACGTAGGTCCCAGCATCCTTATGTTAGGTGCCGGAGAGGTTGTTTGAAAAGCATATGGAAGTGACAGGACTCTGCCTCATGTGAATCTGAGTCTCAATACAGACATTGCAAACGTCCTTGATCAATGTGAGTGTAGCTCGGTCCCAGCTCCCATCAATAAGTGTCTAGCAGCCATCTGCCTGCAAAGCATACACACTTCCGCGAGTTGAGCTGATGGCCTATCGCTCCCACATCCTGACTGCCTGCACGGTTCGCTTGCTCAGCATTTCGTTCTATGCGGGACAGGAGCAGAGAGAGAAACAAGTGACTGGTTTGTCAATTTCGAGCCTAGCGGACAGCTGCTTCCAAGGCATGCACACTCCTTTGGGTTGAGCTTATAGCTTCAACCTCCCACATGCTGACCGCCTGTACACTTTGCAGCCAAGGGATTTCGTTGGACACGGGATTCAAGCTTTGTGAGAGGCAAGTGTCTCTTAGCTCAATCCAGTGACGTCTGACGACTTCCTCCCTCAGATGGGTGGTACACACTAACTTCTAACCCTGAGTACCTAGTTGCATGCTCTCTCTAAGGGGAACTTCCTTCTGTGAGATGAGCTGACTCGCGGTCCTTCCCACTTCCACACTACCTGCACATGGAGTTACGAGCATCCTCACTAGACATGTTGTCAGAAGCTCATGGGATGCAAGGAGCAATCTGCAGGCCTCAATGGTGCTGTCACTCGTTGGAGTAGAGCGGTATTCACGCAACGTCCTGACTTCCAGTGCTGCTACGTTCTCTCGGCCATAAGAAGGCGCTAGTGGAAAGCTGCATTCCGGGCATGCTTCCTTTTGAGAGTTGAGCTCAACAAAGGACCCTCCCGCCTCGGGTCACCCTCTGGGTGGAGCTGCTAACATCCTCATGTCAGGTGCAGGGAGAGGTTGTTAGAAATGCGTGTGGAAACGTCAGACCTGTCCTCACGGCAATGTGAGTTGAATACAGCGATTGCCAACGTCCTTGTTCAATGAGAGTGTAGCTAGGTTCTAACTCCACTGTATGAGTGGGGAGCAGACATCTGCCTCCCAGGCATACACGCCCCTGAGAGTTGAGCTTATGGCCTGTCCCTCCCACATCCTGCCTGCACGTACACCTAGCTCCTAACAGGCCTAGGCTCGATACGTGCCTGAAGTGTTGTGAGAGGTAAGTGGAAAGTCCCGGCCCACAAGACTAGTGCATCCAAGCTCAATCCAGCGAATTCCTAGTATTTCCTGTGTGAGCTAGGTGCTACATCCGAGAGAAGCTAGGTGGACGCCTATTCCCAAGGCAACTTACCTCTGAGAGTTGAGCTCACACTCAGTCCCTCACAGTTGCACATTGCCTGCAGAATGAGTTTCGAACAGCTGCACCAGAGCCGTTTGTCAGAGGCTTGTGAGACGCAAGTGGAATAAGCAGATCTGGAAGGTGCCTCCAGCTGCAGTGGAGTGATATTCTGGCAACCTCCTGGCTTAGAGTACTGCTACGTTCTCAGTGCCCTAAGAACGCAGCTACTTGAAAGCTGGCTTGTAGGCATGCTCTCTTGTGCGAGCTGAGGTCAGGGGAGGACCCTCCCGCATCCTGACTGCCCGTAGACATAGGCCCCAGCATCCTTATGTTAGGTGCAGTAAGAGCTTGTGTTAAACGCTTGTGGAAGTGACAGGATTCTCCTCAAGTGTATCTGATCTCAATACAGACATTGCAAACGTCCTTGTTCAATGAGAGTGTAGCTCGGTCCTTGCTCCCATCAAAGTGTCTAGCAGACATCTGCCTGGAAAGCATACACTCCGGAGAGTTGAGCTTATAGCCTGTCTCTCCACATCTTGCCTGCAGATACACCGCGCTCGTAATTCAGGCCTAGCCCCGATGCGTGCCTGAAGTGTTGTGAGAGAGAAGTGGATAGTCCCGGCCCACAAGTCTAGTGCATCCAAGCTCAATCCAGCGATTTCCTAGTATTCCCTGTGTGAGCCAGGTGCTACATCCTAAGTGCCATACGAGAGAAGCTAGCTGAACGCCTTGTCCAAAAGCAACTTATTTCAGAGAGTTTAGATCAACCTCAGTCCCTCACAGTTGCACACTGCCTGCAGAAAGAGTTTCCAACATCTGCACCACAGCCGTTTGTCAGAGGCTTGTGAGACGCAAGTGGAATAAACAGACCTGGAGGGTGTCTCCAGCTGCAGTGGAGTTGTGTTCTGGGTACCTCCTGGCTTAGAGTACTTCTACGTTCTCAGTGCCCTAAGAACGCAGCTAGTTGAAAGGTGGCTTGTAGGTGTGCTTCCTTGTGCGAGTTGACGTCAGGGCAGGACCCTCCCGCATCCTGACTGCCCGTAGACATAGGTCCCAGCATCCTTAATTTAGGTGCCGGAAGAGGTTGTTTGAAAAGCATATGGAAGTGACAGGACTCTGCTCAAGTGAATCTGAGTTCAATACAGACATTGCAAACGTCCTTGGTCAATGTGATTGTAGCTCGGTCCCAGCTCCCATCAATAAGTGTCTAGCAGCCATCTGCCTGCAAAGCATACACATTTCCGAGAGTTGAGCTGATGGCCTATCGCTCCCACATCCTGACTGCCTGCACGGTTCGCTTGCTCAGCATTTCGTTCTATGCGGGACAGGAGCAGAGAGAGAAACAAGTGACTGGCTTGTCAATTTCGAGCCTAGCGGACAGCTGCTTCCAAGGCATGCACACTCCTTTGGGTTGAGCTTATAGCTTCAACCTCCCACATGCTGACCGCCTGTACACTTTGCAGCCAAGAGATTTCGTTTGACACCTGATTCAAGCTTTGTGAGAGGCAAGTGTCTCTTAGCTCAATCCAGTGACGTCTGATGACTTCCTCCCTCAGATGGGTGGTACACACTAACTTCTAACCCTGAGTACCTAGTTGCAAGCTCTCTCTAAGGGGAACTTCCTTCTGTGAGATGAGCTGACTCGCGGTCCTTCCCACTTCCACACTGCCTGCACATGGAGTTACGAGCATCCTCACTAGACATGTTGTCAGAAGCTCATGGGACGCAAGGAGCAAGCTGCAGGCCTCAATGGTGCTGTCACTCGTTGGAGTAGAGCGGTATTCACGCAACGTCCTGACTTCCAGTGCTGCTACGTTCTCTCGGCCATAAGAAGGCGCTAGTGGAAAGCTGCATTCGCGGGCATGCTTCCTTTTGAGAGTTGAGCTCAACAAAGGACCCTCCCGCCTCGGGTCCCCCTCTGGGTGGAGCTGCTAACATCCTCATGTCAGGTGCAGGGAGAGGTTGTTAGAAATGCGTGTGGAAACGTCAGACCTGTCCTCACGGCAATGTGAGTTGAATACAGCGATTGCCAACGTCCTTGTTCAATGAGAGTGTAGCTAGGTTCTAACTCCACTGTATGAGTGGGGAGCAGACATCTGCCTCCCAGGCATACACGCCCCTGAGAGTTGAGCTTATGGCCTGTCCCTCCCACATCCTGCCTGCACGTACACCGCGCTCCTAACAGGCCTAGCCCGATGCGTGCCTGAAGTGTTGTGAGAGGTAAGTGGAAAGTCCCGGCCCACAAGACTAGTGCATCCAAGCTCAATCCAGCGATTTCCTAGTATTTCCTGTGTGAGCCAGGTGCTACATCCTAAGTTCCATACGAGAGAAGCTAGGTGGACGCCTATTCCCAAGGCAACTTACCTCTGAGAGTTGAGCTCACACTCAGTCCCTCACAGTTGCACACTGCCTGCAGAATGAGTTTCGAACATCTGCACCAGAGCCGTTTGTCAGAGGCTTGTGAGACGCAAGTGGAATAAGCAGATCTGGAAGGTGTCTCCAGCTGCAGTGGAGTGGTATTCTGGGTACCTCCTGGCTTAGAGTACTGCTACGTTCTCAGTGCCCTAAGAACGCAGCTAGTTGAAAGCTGGCTTGTAGGCATGCTCTCTTGTGCGAGCTGAGGTCAGGGCAGGACCCTCCCGCATCCTGACTGCCCGTAGACATAGGTCCCAGCATCCTTATAGTTGTCGCCTGAGGAGGTTGTGTGAAGAGCATGTGGAAGTGACAGGATTCTCCTCAAGTGTATCTGATCTCAATACAGACATTGCAAACGTCCTTGATCAATGAGAGTGTAGTAGGTCCTAGCTCCCATCAAAGTGTCTAGCAGACGTGTGCCTGCAAAACATACACACTTCCGAGAGTTGAGCTTATGGACTGTCCCTCCCACATCCTGCCTGCAGGTACACCGCGCTCCTAACAGGCCTAACCCGATGCGTGCCTGAAGTGTTGTGAGAGGTAAGTGGAAAGTCCCGGCCCACAAGACTAGTGCATCCAAGCTCAATCCAGCGATTTCCTAGTATTTCCTGTGTGAGCCAGGTGCTACATCCTAAGTGCCATACGAGAGAAGCTAGCTGAACGCCTTGTCCAAAAGCAACTTACTTCGGAGAGTTGAGCTCACCCTCAGTCCCTCACAGTTGCACACTGCCTGCAGAAAGAGTTTCCAACATCTGCACCACAGCCGTTTGTCAGAGGCTTGTGAGACGCAAGTGGAATAAGCAGATCTGGAAGGTGCCTCCAGCTGCAGTGGAGTGGTATTCTGGCAACCTCCTGGCTTAGAGTACTGCTACGTTCTCAGTGCCCTAAGAACGCAGCTAGTTGAAAGCTGGCTTGTAGGCATGCTCTCTTGTGCGAGCTGAGGTCAGGGCAGGACCCTCCCGCATCCTGACTGCCCGTAGACATAGGTCCCAGCATCCTTATGGTTGTTGCCTGAGGAGGTTGTGTGAAGAGCATGTGGAAGTGACAGGATTCTCCTCAAGTGTATCTGATCTCAATACTGACATTGCAAACGTCCTTGTTCAATGAGAGTGTAGTAGGTCCTAGCTCCCATCAAAGTGTCTAGCAGACATGTGCCTGCAAAACATACACACTTCCGAGAGTTGAGGTTATGGACTGTCCCTCCCACATCCTGCCTGCAGGTACACCGCGCTCCTAAGAGGCCTAACCCGATGCGTGCCTGAAGTGTTGTGAGAGGTAAGTGGAAAGTCCCGGCCCACAAGACTAGTGCATCCAAGCTCAATCCAGCGATTTCCTAGTATTCCCTGTGTGAACCAGGTGCTACATCCAAAGTGCCATACGAGAGAAGCTCGCTGAACGCCTTGTCCAAAAGCAACTTACTTCGTAGAGTTGAGCTCACCCTCAGTCCCTCACAGTTGCACACTGCCTGCAGAAAGAGTTTCCAACATCTGCACCACAGCCGTTTGTCAGAGGCTTGTGAGACGCAAGTGGAATAAGCAGACCTGGAGGGTGTCTCCAGCTGCAGTGGAGTTGTATTCTGGGTACCTCCTGGCTTAGAACACTGTTACGTTCTCAGTGCCCGAGGAACGCAGCTAGTTGAAAGCTGGCTTGTAGGTGTGCTTCCTTGTGCGAGCTGAGTTCAGGGCAGGACCCTCCCGCATCCTGACTGCCCGTAGACGTAGGTCCCAGCATCCTTATGTTAGGTGCCGGAAGAGGTTGTGTGAAAAGCATGTGGAAGTGACAGGATTCTCCTCAAGTGTATCTGATCTCAATACAGACATTGAAACGTCCTTGGTCAATGTGAGTGTAGCTCGGTCCCAGCTCCCATCAATAAGTGTCTAGCAGCCATCTGCCTGCAAAGCATACACACTTCCGAGAGTTGAGCTGATGGCCTATCGCTCCCACATCCTGACTGCCTGCACGGTTCGCTTGCTCAGCATTTCGTTCTATGCGGGACAGGAGCAGAGAGAGAAACAAGTGACTGGTTTGTCAATTTCGAGCCTAGCGGACAGCTGCCTCCAAGGCATGCACACTCCTTTGGGTTGAGCTTATAGCTTCAACCTCCCACATGCTGACCGCCTGTACACTTTGCAGCCAAGGGATTTCGTTGGACACGGGATTCAAGCTTTGTGAGAGGCAAGTGTCTCTTAGTTCAATCCAGTGACTTCTGACGACTTCCTCCCTCAGATGGGTGGTACACACTAACTTCTAACCCTGAGTACCTAGTTGCAAGCTCTCTCTCAGGGGAACTTCCTTCTGTGAGATGAGCTGACTCGCGGTCCTTCCCACTTCCACACTGCCTGCACATGGAGTTACGAGCATCCTCACTAGACATGTTGTCAGAAGCTCATGGGACGCAAGGAGCAAGCTGCAGGCCTCAATGGTGCTGTCACTCGTTGGAGTAGAGCGGTATTCACGCAACGTCCTGACTTCCAGTGCTGCTACGTTCTCTCGGCCATAAGAAGGCGCTAGTGGAAAGCTGCATTCGCGGCATGCTTCCTTTTGAGAGTTGAGCTCAACAAAGGACCCTCCCGCCTCGGGTCCCCCTCTGGGTGGAGCTGCTAACATCCTCATGTCAGGTGCAGGGAGAGGTTGTTAGAAATGCGTGTGGAAACGTCAGACCTGTCCTCACGGCAATGTGAGTTGAATACAGCGATTGCCAACGTCCTTGTTCAATGAGAGTGTAGCTAGGTTCTAACTCCACTGTATGAGTGGGGAGCAGACATCTGCCTCCCAGGCATACACGCCCCTGAGAGTTGAGCTTATGGCCTGTCCCTCCCACATCCTGCCTGCACGTACACATAGCGCCTAACAGGCCTAGGCTCGATTCGTGACTGAAGTGTTGTGAGAGGTAAGTGGAAAGTCCCGGCCCACAAGACTAGTGCATCCAAGCTCAATCCAGCGTTTTCCTAGTATTTCCTGTGTGAGCTAGGTGCTACATCCTAAGTTCCATACGAGAGAAGCTAGGTGGACGCCTATTCCCAAGGCAACTTAACTCTGAGAGTTGAGCTCACACTCAGTCCCTCACAGTTGCACACTGCCTGCAGAATGAGTTTCGAACATCTGCACCAGAGCCGTTTGTCAGAGGCTCGTGAGACGCAAGTGCAATAAGCAGATCTGGAAGGTGTCTCCAGCTGCAGTGGAGTGGTATTCTGGGTACCTCCTGGCTTAGAGTACTGCTACGTTCTCAGTGCCCTAAGAACGCAGCTAGTTGAAAGCTGGCTTGTAGGCATGCTCTCTTGTGCGAGCTGAGGTCAGGGCAGGACCCTCCCGCATCCTGACTGCCCGTAGACATAGGTCCCAGCATCCTTATAGTTGTCGCCTGAGGAGGTTGTGAAGAGCATGTGGAAGTGACAGCATTCTCCTCAAGTGTATCTGATCTCAATACAGACATTGCAAACGTCCTTGATCAATGAGAGTGTAGTAGGTCCTAGCTCCCATCAAAGTGTCTACCAGACGTGTGCCTGCAAAACATACACACTTCCGAGAGTTGAGCTTATGGACTGTCCCTCCCACATCCTGCCTGCACGTACACCGCGCCCCTAACAGGCCTAGCCCCGATGCGTGCCTGAAGTGTTGTGAGAGGTAAGTGGAAAGTCCCGGCCCACAAGACTAGTGCATCCAAGCTCAATCCAGCGATTTCCTAGTATTTCCTGTGTGAGCCAGGTGCTACATCCTAAGTGCCATACGAGAGAAGCTAGCTGAACGCCTTGTCCAAAAGCAACTTACCTCTGAGAGTTGAGCTCACACTCAGTCCCTCACAGTTGCACACTGCCTGCAGAAAGAGTTTCCAACATCTGCACCAGAGCCGTTTGTCAGAGGCTTGTGAGACGCAAGGGGAATAAGCAGACCTGGAAGGTGCCTCCAGCTGCAGTGGAGTGGTATTCTGGGTACCTCCTGGCTTAGAGTACTGCTACGTTCTCAGTGCCCTAAGAACGCAGCTAGTTGAAAGCTGGCTTGTAGGCATGCTCTCTTGTGCGAGCTGAGGTCAGGGCAGGACCCTCCCGCATCCTGACTGCCCGTAGACATAGGTCCCAGCATCCTTATGGTTGTCGCCTGAGGAGGTTGTGTGAAGAGCATGTGGAAGTGACAGGATTCTCCTCAAGTGTATCTGATCTCAATACAGACATTGCAAACGTCCTTGATCAATGAGAGTGTAGTAGGTCCTAGCTCCCATCAAAGTGTCTAGCAGACATGTGCCTGCAAAACATACACACTTCCGAGAGTTGAGGTTATGGACTGTCCCTCCCACATCCTGCCTGCAGGTACACCGCGCTCCTAACAGGCCTAACCCGATGCGTGCCTGAAGTGTTGTGAGAGGTAAGTGGAAAGTCCCGGCCCACAAGACTAGTGCATCCAAGCTCAATCCAGCGATTTCCTAGTATTTCCTGTGTGAGCCAGGTGCTACATCCTAAGTTCCATACGAGAGAAGCTAGCTGAACGCCTTGTCCAAAAGCAACTTACCTCTGAGAGTTGAGCTCACACTCAGTCCCTCACAGTTGCACACTGCCTGCAGAAAGAGTTTCCAACATCTGCACCACAGCCGTTTGTCAGAGGCTTGTGAGACGCAAGTGGAATAAGCAGATCTGGAAGGTGCCTCCAGCTGCAGTGGAGTGGTATTCTGGCAACCTCCTGGCTTAGAGTACTGCTACGTTCTCAGTGCCCTAAGAACGCAGCTAGTTGAAAGCTGGCTTGTAGGCATGCTCTCTTGTGCGAGCTGAGGTCAGGGCAGGACCCTCCCGCATCCTGACTGCCCGTAGACATAGGTCCCAGCATCCTTATGGTTGTTGCCTGAGGAGGTTGTGTGAAGAGCATGTGGAAGTGACAGGATTCTCCTCAAGTGTATCTGATCTCAATACTGACATTGCAAACGTCCTTGTTCAATGAGAGTGTAGTAGGTCCTAGCTCCCATCAAAGTGTCTAGCAGACATGTGCCTGCAAAACATACACACTTCCGAGAGTTGAGGTTATGGACTGTCCCTCCCACATCCTGCCTGCAGGTACACCGCGCTCCTAAGAGGCCTAACCCGATGCGTGCCTGAAGTGTTGTGAGAGGTAAGTGGAAAGTCCCGGCCCACAAGACTAGTGCATCCAAGCTCAATCCAGCGATTTCCTAGTATTCCCTGTGTGAACCAGGTGCTACATCCAAAGTGCCATACGAGAGAAGCTCGCTGAACGCCTTGTCCAAAAGCAACTTACTTCGTAGAGTTGAGCTCACCCTCAGTCCCTCACAGTTGCACACTGCCTGCAGAAAGAGTTTCCAACATCTGCACCACAGCCGTTTGTCAGAGGCTTGTGAGACGCAAGGGGAATAAGCCGACCTGGAGGGTGTCTCCAGCTGCAGTGAAGTTGTATTCTGGGTACCTCGTGGCTTAGAACACTGTTTCGTTCTCATTGCCCGAGGAACGCAGCTAGTTGAAAGCTGGCTTGCAGGTGTTCTTCCTTTTGCGAGCTGAGTTCACGGCACGACCCTCCCGCATCCTGACTGCCCGTAGACGTAGGTCCCAGCATCCTTATGTTAGGTGCAGTAAGAGCTTGTGTTAAACGCTTGCGGAAGTGACAGGATTCTCCTCAAGTGTATCTGATCTCAATACAGACATTGAAACGTCCTTGGTCAATGTGAGTGTAGCTCGGTCCCAGCTCCCATCAATAAGTGTCTAGCAGCCATCTGCCTGCAAAGCGTACACACTTCCGAGAGTTGAGCTGATGGCCTATCGCTCCCACATCCTGACTGCCTGCACGGTTCGCTTGCTCAGCATTTCGTTCTATGCGGGACAGGAGCAGAGAGAGAAACAAGTGACTGGCTTGTCAATTTCGAGCCTAGCGGACAGCTGCCTCCAAGGCATGCACACTCCTTTGGGTTGAGCTTATAGCTTCAACCTCCCACATGCTGACCGCCTGTACACTTTGCAGCCAAGGGATTTCGTTGGACACGGGATTCAAGCTTTGTGAGAGGCAAGTGTCTCTTAGTTCAATCCAGTGACTTCTGACGACTTCCTCCCTCAGATGGGTGCTACACACTAACTTCTAACCCTGAGTACCTAGTTGCAAGCTCTCTCTCAGGGGAACTTCCTTCTGTGAGATGAGCTGACTCACGGTCCTTCCCACTTCCACACTGCCTGCACATGGAGTTACGAGCATCCTCACTAGACATGTTGTCAGAAGCTCATGGGACGCAAGGAGCAAGCTGCAGGCCTCAATGGTGCTGTCACTCGTTGGAGTAGAGCGGTATTCACGCAACGTCCTGACTTCCAGTGCTGCTACGTTCTCAGTGCCCGAGGAACGACGCTAGTTGAAAGCTGGCTTGTAGGCGTGCTTCCTTGTGCGAGCTGAGTTCAGAGCAGGACCCTCCCGCATTCTGACTGCCCGTAGACGTAGGTCCCAGCATCCTTATGTTAGGTGCCGGAAGAGGTTGTGTGAAGAGCATGTGGAAGTGACAGGATTCTCCTCAGGTGTATCTGATCTCAATGCAGACATTGCAAACCGGCCTTGTTCAATGAGAGTGTAGCTCGGTCCTAGCTCCCATCAAAGTGTCTAGCAGACATCTGCCTGCAAAGCATACACACTTCCGAGAGTTGGGCTTATGGACTGTCCCTCCCACATCCTGCCTGCACGTACACCGCGCTCCTAACAGGCCTAGCCCCGATGCGTGCCTGAAGTGTTGTGAGAGGTAAGTGGAAAGTCCCGGCCCACAAGACTAGTGCATCCAAGCTCAACCCAGCGATTTCCTAGTATTTCCTGTGTGAGCCAGGTGCGACATCCTAAGTGCCATACAAGAGAAGCTAGGTGGAGCCTATTCCCAAGGCAACTTACCTCTGAGAGTTGAGCTCACACTCAGTCCCTCACAGTTGCACACTGCCTGCAAAAAGAGTTTCCAACATCTGCACCACAGCCGTTTGTCAGAGGCTTGTGAGACGCAAGTGGAATAAGCAGATCTGGAAGGTGCCTCCAGCTGCAGTGGAGTGGTATTCTGGCAACCTCCTGGCTTAGAGTACTGCTACGTTCTCAGTGCCCTAAGAACGCAGCTAGTTGAAAGCTGGCTTGTAGGCATGCTCTCTTGTGCGAGCTGAGGTCAGGGCAGGACCCTCCCGCATCCTGACTGCCCGTAGACATAGGTCCCAGCATCCTTATGGATGTTGCCTGAGGAGGTTGTGTGAAGAGCATGTGGAAGTGACAGGATTCTCCTCAAGTGTATCTGACCTCAATACTGACATTGCAAACGTCCTTGTTCAATGAGAGTGTAGTAGGTCCTAGCTCCCATCAAAGTGTCTAGCAGACATGTGCCTGCAAAACATACACACTTCCGAGAGTTGAGGTTATGGACTGTCCCTCCCACATCCTGCCTGCAGGTACACCGCGCTCCTAACAGGCCTAACCCGATGCGTGCCTGAAGTGTTGTGAGAGGTAAGTGGAAAGTCCCGGCCCACAAGACTAGTGCATCCAAGCTCAATCCAGCGATTTCCTAGTATTTCCTGTGTGAGCCAGGTGCTACATCCTAAGTGCCATACGAGAGAAGCTAGCTGAACGCCTTGTCCAAAAGCAACTTACCTCTGAGAGTTGAGCTCACACTCAGTCCCTCACAGTTGCACACTGCCTGCAGAAAGAGTTTCCAACATCTGCACCACAGCCGTTTGTCAGAGGCTTGTGAGACGCAAGTGGAATAAACAGACCTGGAGGGTGTCTCCAGCTGCAGTGGAGTTGTATTCTGGGTACCTCCTGGCTTAGAGTACTTCTACGTTTTCAGTGCCCTAAGAACGCAGCTAGTTGAAAGGTGGCTTGTAGGTGTGCTTCCTTGTGCGAGTTGACGTCAGGGCAGGACCCTCCCGCATCCTGACTGCCCGTAGACATAGGTCCCAGCATCCTTAGGTTAGGTGCCGGAAGAGGTTGTTTGAAAAGCATATGGAAGTGACAGGACTCTGCTCAAGTGAATCTGAGTTCAATACAGACATTGCAAACGTCCTTGGTCAATGTGAGTGTAGCTCGGTCCCAGCTCCCATCAATAAGTGTCTAGCAGCCATCTGCCTGCAAAGCATACACACTTCCGAGAGTTGAGCTGATGGCCTATCGCTCCCACATCCTGACTGCCTGCACGGTTCGCTTGCTCAGCATTTCGTTCTATGCGGGACAGGAGCAGAGAGAGAAACAAGTGACTGGTTTGTCAATTTCGAGCCTAGCGGACACCTGCCTCCAAGGCATGCACACTCCTTTGGGTTGAGCTTATAGCTTCAACCTCCCACATGCTGACCGCCTGTACACTTTGCAGCCAAGGGATTTCGTTGGACACGGGATTCAAGCTTTGTGAGAGGCAAGTGTCTCTTAGCTCAATCCAGTGACGTCTGACGACTTCCTCCCTCAGATGGGTGGTACACACTAACTTCTAACCCTGAGTACCTAGTTGCAAGCTCTCTCTCAGGGAAACTTCCTTCTGTGAGATGAGCTGACTCGCGGTCCTTCCCACTTCCACACTGCCTGCACATGGAGTTACGAGCATCCTCACTAGACATGTTGTCAGAAGCTCATGGGACGCAAGGAGCAAGCTGCAGGCCTCAATGGTGCTGTCACTCGTTGGAGTAGAGCGGTATTCATGCAACGTCCTGACTTCCAGTGCTGCTACGTTCTCTCGGCCATAAGAAGGCGCTAGTGGAAAGCTGCATTCGGGGCATGCTTCCTTTTGAGAGTTGAGCTCAACAAAGGACCCTCCCGCCTCGGGTCCCCCTCTGGGTGGAGCTGCTAACATCCTCATGTCAGGTGCAGGGAGAGGTTGTTAGAAATGCGTGTGGAAACGTCAGACCTGTCCTCACGGCAATGTGAGTTGAATACAGCGATTGCCAACGTCCTTGTTCAATGAGAGTGTAGCTAGGTTCTAACTCCACTGTATGAGTGGGGAGCAGACATCTGCCTCCCAGGCATACACACTCCTGAGAATTGAGCTTATGGCCTGTCCCTCCCACATCCTGCCTGCACGTACACATAGCGCCTAACAGGCCTAGGCTCGATTCGTGACTGAAGTGTTGTGAGAGGTAAGTGGAAAGTCCCGGCCCACAAGACTAGTGCATCCAAGCTCAATCCAGCGTTTTCCTAGTATTTCCTGTGTGAGCTAGGTGCTACATCCTAAGTTCCATACGAGAGAAGCTAGGTGGACGCCTATTCCCAAGGCAACTTAACTCTGAGAGTTGAGCTCACACTCAGTCCCTCACAGTTGCACACTGCCTGCAGAATGAGTTTCGAACATCTGCACCAGAGCCGTTTGTCAGAGGCTCGTGAGACGCAAGTGCAATAAGCAGATCTGGAAGGTGTCTCCAGCTGCAGTGGAGTGGTATTCTGGGTACCTCCTGGCTTAGAGTACTGCTACGTTCTCAGTGCCCTAAGAACGCAGCTAGTTGAAAGCTGGCTTGTAGGCATGCTCTCTTGTGCGAGCTGAGGTCAGGGCAGGACCCTCCCGCATCCTGACTGCCCGAAGACATAGGTCCCAGCATCCGTATAGTTGTCGCCTGAGGAGGTTGTAAAGAGCATGTGGAAGTGACAGCATTCTCCTCAAGTGTATCTGATCTCAATACAGACATTGCAAACGTCCTTGATCAATGAGAGTGTAGTAGGTCCTAGCTCCCATCAAAGTGTCTACCAGACGTGAGCCTGCAAAACATACACACTTCCGAGAGTTGAGCTTATGGACTGTCCCTCCCACATCCTGCCTGCACGTACACCGCGCCCCTAACAGGCCTAGCCCCGATGCGTGCCTGAAGTGTTGTCAGAGGTAAGTGGAAAGTCCCGGCCCACAAGACTAGTGCATCCAAGCTCAATCCAGCGATTTCCTAGTATTTCCTGAGTGAGCCAGGTGCTACATCCTAAGTGCCATACGAGAGAAGCTAGCTGAACGCCTTGTCCAAAAGCAACTTACCTCTGTGTGTTGAGCTCACACTCAGTCCCTCACAGTTGCACACTGACTGCAGAAAGAGTTTCCAACATCTGCACCAGAGCCGTTTCTCAGAGGCTTGAGAGACGCAAGGGGAATAAGCCGACCTGGAATGTGCCTCCAGCTGCAGTGGAGTGGTATTCTGGGTACCTCCTGGCTTAGAGTACTGCTACGTTCTCAGTGCCCTAAGAACGCAGCTAGTTGAAAGCTGGCTTGCACGCATGCTCTCTTGTGCGAGCTGAGGTCAGGGGAGGACCCTCCCGCATCCTGACTGCCCGTAGACATAGGTCCCAGCATCCTTATGGTTGTCGACTGAGGAGGTTGTGTGAAGAGCACGTGGAAGTGACAGGATTCTCCACAAGTGTATCTGATCTCAATGCAGACGTTGCAAACGTCCTCGATCAATGAGAGTGTAGTAGGTCCTAGCTCCCATCAAAGAGTCTAGCAGACATGTGCCTGCAAAACATACACACTTCCGAGAGTTGAGGTTATGGACTGTCCCTCCCACATCCTGCCTGCAGGTACACCGCGCTTGTAACAGGCCTAACCCGATGCGTGCCTGAAGTGTTGTGAGACGTAAGTGGAAAGTCCCGGCCCACAAGACTAGTGCATCCAAGCTCAATCCAGCGATTTCCTAGTATTCCCTGTGTGAACCAAGTGCTACATCCAAAGTGCCATACGAGAGAAGCTAGCTGAACGCCTTGTCCAAAAGCAACTTAACTCGTAGAGTTGAGCTCACCCTCAGTTCCTCACAGTTGCACACTGCCTGCAGAAAGAGTTTCCAACATCTGCACCACAGCCTTTTGTCAGAGGCTTGTGAGACGCAAGGGCAAAAAGCCGCCCTGGAGGGTGTCTCCAGCTGCAGTGAAGTTGTATTCTGGGTACCTCCTGGCTTAGAACACTGTTTCGTTCTCATTGTCCGAGGAACGCAGCTAGTTGAAAGCTGGCTTGCAGGTGTGCTTCCTTTTGCGAGCTGAGTTCACGGCACAACCCTCCCGCATCCTGACTGCCCGTAGACATAGGTCCCAGCATCCTTATGTTAGGTGCAGTAAGAGCTTGTGTTAAACGCTTGTGGAAGTGACAGGATTCTCCTCAAGTGTATCTGATCTCAATACAGACATTGCAAACGTCCTTGTTCAATGAGAGTGTAGCTCGGTCCTTGCTCCCATCAAAGTGTCTAGCAGACATCTGCCTGGAAAGCATACACTCCGGAGAGTTGAGCTTATAGACTGTCTCTCCACATCCTGCCTGCAGATACACCGCGCTCGTAACAGGCCTAGCCCCGATGCGTGCCTGAAGTGTTGTGAGAGAGAAGTGGATAGTCCCGGCCCACAAGTCTAGTGCATCCAAGCTCAATCCAGCGATTTCCTAGTATTCCCTGTGTGAGCCAGGTGCTACATCCTAAGTGCCATACGAGAGAAGCTAGCTGAACGCCTTGTCCAAAAGCAACTTATTTCGGAGAGTTTAGATTAACCTCAGTCCCTCACAGTTGCACACTGCCTGCAGAAAGAGTTTCCAACATCTGCACCACAGCCTTTTATCAGAGGCTTGTGAGACGCAAGGGCAATAAGGCGCCCTGGAGGGTGTCTCCAGCTGGAGTGAAGTTGTATTCTGGGTACCTCCTGGCTTAGAACACTGTTTCGTTCTCATTGCCCGAGGAACGCAGCTAGTTGAAAGCTGGCTTGCAGGTTTGCTTCCTTTTGCGAGCTGAGTTCACGGCACAACCCTCCCGCATCCTGACTGCCCGTAGACATAGGTCCCAGCATCCTTAGTTTAGGTGCCGGGAGAGGTTGTTTGAAAAGCATATGGAAGTGACAGGACTCTGCTCATGTGAATCTGAGTTCAATACAGACATTGCAAACGTCCTTGATCAATGTGAGTGTAGCTCGGTCCCAGCTCCCATCAATAAGTGTCTAGCAGCCATCTGCCTGCAAAGCATACACACTTCCGCGAGTTGAGCTGATGGCCTATCGCTCCCACATCCTGACTGCCTGCACGGTTCGCTTGCTCAGCATTTCGTTCTATGCGGGACAGGAGCAGAGAGAGAAACAAGTGACTGGCTTGTCAATTTCGAGCCTAGCGGACAGCTGCTTCCAAGGCATGCACACTCCTTTGGGTTGAGCTTATAGCTTCAACCTCCCACATGCTGACCGCCTGTACACTTTGCAGCCAAGGGATTTCGTTGGACACGGGATTCAAGCTTTGTGAGAGGCAAGTGTCTCTTAGCTCAATCCAGTGACGTCTGACGACTTCCTCCCTCAGATGGGTGGTACACACTAACTTCTAACCCTGAGTACCTAGTTGCAAGCTCTCTCTCAGGGAAACTTCCTTCTGTGAGATGAGCTGACTCGCGGTCCTTCCCACTTCCACACTACCTGCACATGGAGTTACGAGCATCCTCACTAGACATGTTGTCAGAAGCTCATGGGATGCAAGGAGCAAGCTGCAGGCCTCAATGGTGCTGTCACTCGTTGGAGTAGAGCGGTATTCACGCAACGTCCTGACTTCCAGTGCTGCTACGTTCTCTCGGCCATAAGAAGGCGCTAGTGGAAAGCTGCATTCGGGGCATGCTTCCTTTTGAGAGTTGAGCTCAACAAAGGACCCTCCCGCCTCGGGTCCCCCTCTGGGTGGAGCTGCTAACATCCTCATGTCAGGTGCAGGGAGAGGTTGTTAGAAATGCGTGTGGAAACGTCAGACCTGTCCTCACGGCAATGTGAGTTGAATACAGCGATTGCCAACGTCCTTGTTCAATGAGAGTGTAGCTAGGTTCTAACTCCACTGTATGAGTGGGGAGCAGACATCTGCCTCCCAGGCATACACGCCCCTGAGAGTTGAGCTTATGGCCTGTCCCTCCCACATCCTGCCTGCACGTACACCTAGCTCCTAACAGGCCTAGGCTCGATACGTGCCTGAAGTGTTGTGAGAGGTAAGTGGAAAGTCCCGGCCCACAAGACTAGTGCATCCAAGCTCAATCCAGCGTTTTCCTAGTATTTCCTGTGTGAGCCAGGTGCTACATCCTAAGTTCCATACGAGAGAAGCTAGGTGGACGCCTATTCCCAAGGCAACTTACCTCTGAGAGTTGAGCTCACACTCAGTCCCTCACAGTTGCACACTGCCTGCAGAATGAGTTTCGAACATCTGCACCAGAGCCGTTTGTCAGAGGCTTGTGAGACGCAAGTGGAATAAGCAGATCTGGAATGTGCCTCCAGCTGCAGTGGAGTGGTATTCTGGCAACCTCCTGGCTTAGAGTACTGCTACGTTCTCAGTGCCCTAAGAACGCAGCTAGTTGAAAGCTGGCTTGTAGGCATGCTCTCTTGTGCGAGCTGAGGTCAGGGGAGGACCCTCCCGCATCCTGACTGCCCGTAGACATAGGTCCCAGCATCCTTATGGTTGTCGCCTGAGGAGGTTGTGTGAAGAGCATGTGGAAGTGACAGGATTCTCCTCAAGTGTATCTGATCTCAATACAGACATTGCAAACGTCCTTGTTCAATGAGAGTGTAGCTCGGTCCTTGCTCCCATCAAAGTGTCTAGCAGACATCTGCCTGGAAAGCATACACTCCGGAGAGTTGAGCTTATAGACTGTCTCTCCACATCCTGCCTGCAGATACACCGCGCTCGTAACAGGCCTAGCCCCGATGCGTGCCTGAAGTGTTGTGAGAGAGAAGTGGATAGTCCCGGCCCACAAGTCTAGTGCATCCAAGCTCAATCCAGCGATTTCCTAGTATTCCCTGTGTGAGCCAGGTGCTACATCCTAAGTGCCATACGAGAGAAGCTAGCTGAACGCCTTGTCCAAAAGCAACTTACTTCGTAGAGTTGAGCTCACCCTCAGTCCCTCACAGTTGCACACTGCCTGCAGAAAGAGTTTCCAACATCTGCACCACAGCCTTTTGTCAGAGGCTTGTCAGACGCAAGGGCAATAAGCCGCCCTGGAGGGTGTCTCCAGCTGCAGTGAAGTTGTATTCTGGGTACCTCCTGGCTTAGAACACTGTTTCGTTCTCATTGCCCGAGGAACGCAGCTAGTTGAAAGCTGGCTTGCAGGTGTACTTCCTTTTGTGAGCTGAGTTCACGGCACAACCCTCCCGCATCCTGACTGCCCGTAGACATAGGCCCCAGCATCCTTATGTTAGGTGCAGTAAGAGCTTGTGTTAAACGCTTGTGGAAGTGACAGGATTCTCCTCAAGTGTATCTGATGTCAATACAGACATTGCAAACGTCCTTGTTCAATGGGAGTGTAGCTCGGTCCTTGCTCCCATCAAAGTGTCTAGCAGACATCTGCCTGGAAAGCATACACTCCGGAGAGTTGAGCTTATAGACTGTCTCTCCACATCTTGCCTGCAGATACACCGCGCTCGTAACAGGCCTAGCCCCGATGCGTGCCTGAAGTGTTGTGAGAGAGAAGTGGATAGTCCCGGCCCACAAGTCTAGTGCATCCAAGCTCAATTCAGCTATTTCCTAGTATTCCCTGTGTGAGCCAGGTGCTACATCCTAAGTGCCATACGAGAGAAGCTAGCTGAACGCCTTGTCCAAAAGCAACTTATTTCAGAGAGTTTAGATCAACCTCAGTCCCTCACAGTTGCACACTGCCTGCAGAAAGAGTTTCCAACATCTGCACCACAGCCGTTTGTCAGAGGCTTTTGAGACGCAAGTGGAATAAACAGACCTGGAGGGTGTCTCCAGCTGCAGTGGAGTTGTGTTCTGGGTACCTCCTGGCTTAGAGTACTTCTACGTTCTCAGTGCCCTAAGAACGCAGCTAGTTGAAAGGTGGTTTGTAGGTGTGCTTCCTTGTGCGAGTTGACGTCAGGGCAGGACCCTCCCGCATCCTGACTGCCCGTAGACATAGGTCCCAGCATCCTTAATTTAGGTGCCGGAAGAGGTTGTTTGAAAAGCATATGGAAGTGACAGGACTCTGCTCAAGTGAATCTGAGTTCAATACAGACATTGCAAACGTCCTTGGTCAATGTGAGTGTAGCTCGGTCCCAGCTCCCATCAATAAGTGTCTAGCAGCCATCTGCCTGCAAAGCATACACATTTCCGAGAGTTGAGCTGATGGCCTATCGCTCCCACATCCTGACTGCCTGCACGGTTCGCTTGCTCAGCATTTCGTTCTATGCGGGACAGGAGCAGAGAGAGAAACAAGTGACTGGCTTGTCAATTTCGAGCCTAGCGGACAGCTGCTTCCAAGGCATGCACACTCCTTTGGGTTGAGCTTATAGCTTCAACCTCCGACATGCTGACCGCCTGTACACTTTGCAGCCAAGGGATTTCTTTGGACACGGGATTCAAGCTTTGTGAGAGGCAAGTGTCTCTTAGCTCAATCCAGTGACGTCTGATGACTTCCTCCCTCAGATGGGTGGTACACACTAACTTCTAACCCTGAGTACCTAGTTGCAAGCTCTCTCTAAGGGGAACTTCCTTCTGTGAGATGAGCTGACTCGCGGTCCTTCCCACTTCCACACTGCCTGCACATGGAGTTACGAGCATCCTCACTAGACATGTTGTCAGAAGCTCATGGGACGCAAGGAGCAAGCTGCAGGCCTCAATGGTGCTGTCACTCGTTGGAGTAGAGCGGTATTCACGCAACGTCCTGACTTCCAGTGCTGCTACGTTCTCTCGGCCATAAGAAGGCGCTAGTGGAAAGCTGCATTCCGGGCATGCTTCCTTTTGAGAGTTGAGCTCAACAAAGGACCCTCCCGCCTCGGGTCCCCCTCTGGGTGGAGCTGCTAACATCCTCATGTCAGGTGCAGGGAGAGGTTGTTAGAAATGCGTGTGGAAACGTCAGACCTGTCCTCACGGCAATGTGAGTTGAATACAGCGATTGCCAACGTCCTTGTTCAATGAGAGTGTAGCTAGGTTCTAACTCCACTGTATGAGTGGGGAGCAGACATCTGCCTCCCAGGCATACACGCCCCTGAGAGTTGAGCTTATGGCCTGTCCCTCCCACATCCTGCCTGCACGTACACCTAGCTCCTAACAGGCCTAGGCTCGATACGTGACTGAAGTGTTGTGAGAGGTAAGTGGAAAGTCCCGGCCCACAAGACTAGTGCATCCAAGCTCAATCCAGCGATTTCCTAGTATTTCCTGTGTGAGCTAGGTGCTACATCCTAAGTTCCATACGAGAGAAGCTAGGTGGACGCCTATTCCCAAGGCAACTTACCTCTGAGAGTTGAGCTCACCCTCAGTCCCTCACAGTTGCACACTGCCTGCAGAAAGAGTTTCCAACATCTGCACCAGAGCCGTTTCTCAGAGGCTTGAGAGACGCAAGGGGAATAAGCCGACCTGGAATGTGCCTCCAGCTGCAGTGGAGTGGTATTCTGGGTACCTCCTGGCTTAGAGTACTGCTACGTTCTCAGTGCCCTAAGAACGCAGCTAGTTGAAAGCTGGCTTGCACGCATGCTCTCTTGTGCGAGCTGAGGTCAGGGGAGGACCCTCCCGCATCCTGACTGCCCGTAGACATAGGTCCCAGCATCCTTATGGTTGTCGACTGAGGAGGTTGTGTGAAGAGCACGTGGAAGTGACAGGATTCTCCACAAGTGTATCTGATCTCAATACAGACGTTGCAAACGTCCTCGATCAATGAGAGTGTAGTAGGTCCTAGCTCCCATCAAAGAGTCTAGCAGACATGTGCCTGCAAAACATACACACTTCCGAGAGTTGAGGTTATGGACTGTCCCTCCCACATCCTGCCTGCAGGTACACCGCGCTCGTAACAGGCCTAACCCGATGCGTGCCTGAAGTGTTGTGAGAGGTAAGTGGAAAGTCCCGGCCCACAAGACTAGTGCATCCAAGCTCAATCCAGCGATTTCCTAGTATTCCCTGTGTGAACCAGGTGCTACATCCAAAGTGCCATACGAGAGAAGCTCGCTGAACGCCTTGTCCAAAAGCAACTTACTTCGTAGAGTTGAGCTCACCCTCAGTCCCTCACAGTTGCACACTGCCTGCAGAAAGAGTTTCCAACATCTGCACCACAGCCGGTTGTCAGAGGCTTGTGAGACGCAAGCGGAATAAGCCGACCTGGAGGGTGTCTCCAGCTGCAGTGAAGTTGTATTCTGGGTACCTCGTGGCTTAGAACACTGTTTCGTTCTCATTGCCCGAGGAACGCAGCTAGTTGAAAGCTGGCTTGCAGGTGTTCTTCCTTTTGCGAGCTGAGTTCACGGCACAACCCTCCCGCATCCTGACTGCCCGTAGACGTAGGTCCCAGCATCCTTATGTTAGGTGCAGTAAGAGCTTGTGTTAAACGCTTGCGGAAGTGACAGGATTCTCCTCAAGTGTATCTGATCTCAATACAGACATTGAAACGTCCTTGGTCAATGTGAGTGTAGCTCGGTCCCAGCTCCCATCAATAAGTGTCTAGCAGCCATCTGCCTGCAAAGCGTACACACTTCCAAGAGTTGAGCTGATGGCCTATCGCTCCCACATCCTGACTGCCTGCACGGTTCGCTTGCTCAGCATTTCGTTCTATGCGGGACAGGAGCAGAGAGAGAAACAAGTGACTGGCTTGTCAATTTCGAGCCTAGCGGACAGCTGCCTCCAAGGCATGCACACTCCTTTGGGTTGAGCTTATAGCTTCAACCTCCCACATGCTGACCGCCTGTACACTTTGCAGCCAAGGGATTTCGTTGGACACGGGATTCAAGCTTTGTGAGAGGCAAGTGTCTCTTAGTTCAATCCAGTGACTTCTGACGACTTCCTCCCTCAGATGGGTGCTACACACTAACTTCTAACCCTGAGTACCTAGTTGCAAGCTCTCTCTCAGGGGAACTTCCTTCTGTGAGATGAGCTGACTCACGGTCCTTCCCACTTCCACACTGCCTGCACATGGAGTTACGAGCATCCTCACTAGACATGTTGTCAGAAGCTCATGGGACGCAAGGAGCAAGCTGCAGGCCTCAATGGTGCTGTCACTCGTTGGAGTAGAGCGGTATTCACGCAACGTACTGACTTCCAGTGCTGCTACGTTCTCTCGGCCATAAGAAGGCGCTAGTGGAAAGCTGCATTCGCGGCATGCTTCCTTTTGAGAGTTGAGCTCAACAAAGGACCCTCCCGCTCGGGTCCCCCTCTGGGTGGAGCTGCTAACATCCTCATGTCAGGCGCAGGGAGAGGTTGTTAGAAATGTGTGTGGAAACGTCAGACCTGTCCTCACGGCAATGTGAGTTGAATACAGCGATTGCCAACGTCCTTGTTCAATGAGAGTGTAGCTAGGTTCTAACTCCACTGTATGAGTGGGGAGCAGACATCTGCCTCCCAGGCATACACGCCCCTGAGAATTGAGCTTATGGCCTGTCCCTCCCACATCCTGCCTGCACGTACACATAGCGCCTAACAGGCCTAGGCTCGATTCGTGACTGAAGTGTTGTGAGAGGTAAGTGGAAAGTCCCGGCCCACAAGACTAGTGCATCCAAGCTCAATCCAGCGATTTCCTAGTATTTCCTGAGTGACCCAGGTGCTACATCCTAAGTGCCATACGAGAGAAGCTAGCTGAACGCCTTGTCCAAAAGCAACTTACCTCTGAGAGTTGAGCTCACACTCAGTCCCTCACAGTTGCACACTGACTGCAGAATGAGTTTCGAACATCTGCACCACAGCCGTTTGTCAGAGGCTTGTGAGACGCAAGTGGAATAAGCAGATCTGGAATGTGCCTCCAGCTGCAGTGGAGTGGTATTCTGGCAACCTCCTGGCTTAGAGTACTGCTTCGTTCTCAGTTCTCTAAGAAGGCAGCTAGTTGAAAGCTGGCTTGTAGGCATGCTCTCTTGTGCGAGCTGAGGTCAGGGGAGGACCCTCCCGCATCCTGACTGCCCGTAGACATAGGTCCCAGCATCCTTAGGTTAGGTGCCGGAAGAGGTTGTTTGAAAAGCATATGGAAGTGACAGGACTCTGCTCAAGTGAATCTGAGTTCAATACAGACATTGCAAACGTCCTTGGTCAATGTGAGTGTAGCTCGGTCCCAGCTCCCATCAATAAGTGTCTAGCAGCCATCTGCCTGCAAAGCATACACACTTCCGCGAGTTGAGCTGATGGCCTATCGCTCCCACATCCTGACTGCCTGCACGGTTCGCTTGCTCAGCATTTCGTTCTATGCGGGACAGGAGCAGAGAGAGAAACAAGTGACTGGCTTGTCAATTTCGAGCCTAGCGGACAGCTGCCTCCAAGGCATGCACACTCCTTTGGGTTGAGCTTATGGCTTCAACCTCCCTCATGCTGACCGCCTGTACACTTTGCAGCCAAGGGATTTCGTTGGACACGGGATTCAAGCTTTGTGAGAGGCAAGTATCTCTTAGCTCAATCCAGTGACGTCTGACGACTTCCTCCCTCAGATGGGTGGTACACACTAACTTCTAACCCTGAGTACCTAGTTGCAAGCTCTCTCTCAGGGGAACTTCCTTCTGTGAGATGAGCTGACTCGCGGTCCTTCCCACTTCCACACTGCCTGCACATGGAGTTACGAGCATCCTCACTAGACATGTTGTCAGAAGCTCATGGGACGCAAGGAGCAAGCTGCAGGCCTCAATGGTGCTGTCACTCGTTGGAGTAGAGCGGTATTCACGCAACGTCCTGACTTCCAGTGCTGCTACGTTCTCTCGGCCATAAGAAGGCGCTAGTGGAAAGCTGCATTCGGGGCATGCTTCCTTTTGAGAGTTGAGCTCAACAAAGGACCCTCCCGCCTCGGGTCCCCCTCTGGGTGGAGCTGCTAACATCCTCATGTCAGGTGCAGGGAGAGGTTGTTAGAAATGCGTGTGGAAACGTCAGACCTGTCCTCACGGCAATGTGAGTTGAATACAGCGATTGCCAACGTTCTTGTTCAATGAGAGTGTAGCTAGGTTCTAACTCCACTGTATGAGTGGGGAGCAGACATATGCCTCCCAGGCATACACGCCCCTGAGAGTTGAGCTTATGGCCTGTCCCTCCCACATCCTGCCTGCACGTACACCTAGCTCCTAACAGGCCTAGGCTCGATACGTGCCTGAAGTGTTGTGAGAGGTAAGTGGAAAGTCCCGGCCCACAAGACTAGTGCATCCAATCTCAATCCAGCGATTTCCTAGTATTCCCTGTGTGAGCCAGGTGCTACATCCTAAGTGCCATACGAGAGAAGCTAGCTGAACGCCTTGTCCAAAAGCAACTTACTTCGGAGAGTTGAGCTCACCCTCAGTCCCTCACAGTTGCACACTGCCTGCAGAAAGAGTTTCCAACATCTGCACCAGAGCCGTTTGTCAGAGGCTTGAGAGACGCAAGGGGAATAAGCCGACCTGGAGGGTGTCTCCAGCTGCAGTGGAGTGGTATTCTGGGTACGTCCTGGCTTAGAACACTGTTACGTTCTCATTGCCCGAGGAACGCAGCTAGTTGAAAGCTGGCTTGTAGGCATGCTCTCTTGTGCGAGCTGAGGTGAGGGCAGGACCCTCCCGCATCCTGACTGCCCGTAGACATAGGTCCCAGCTTCCTTATGTTAGGCGCCAGAAGAGGTTGTGTGAACAGCATGTGGAAGTGACAGGATTCTCCTCAAGTGTATCTGATCTCAATTCAGACTCTGCAAATGTCCTTGTTCAATGAGAGTGTAGCTCGGTCCTACCTCCCATGAAAGTGTCTAGCAGACATCTGCCTGCAAAGCATACACTGTTCCGAGAGTTGAGCTTAGGGACTGTCCCTCCCAAATCCTGCCTGCAGGTACACCGCGCTCCTAACAGGCCTAGCCCCGATGCGTGCCTGAAGTATTGTGAGAGGTAAGTGGAAAGTCCCGGCCCACAAGACTAGTGCATCCAAGCTCAATCCAGCGATTTCCTAGTATTCCCTGTGTGAGCCAGGTGCTACATCCTAAGTGCCATACGAGAGAAGCTAGCTGAACGCCTTGTCCAAAAGCAACTTACCTCTGAGAGTTGAGCTCACACTCAGTCCCTCACAGTTGCACACTGCCTGCAGATAGAGTTTCCAACATCTGCACCACAGCCGTTTGTCAGAGGCTTGTGAGACGCAAGTGGAATAAGCAGATCTGGAAGGTGTCTCCAGCTGCAGTGGAGTGGTATTCTGGGTACCTCCTGGCTTAGAGTACTGCTACGTTATCAGTGCCCTAAGAACGCAGCTAGTTGAAAGCTGGCTTGTAGGCATGCTCTCTTGTGCGAGCTGAGGTCAGGGCAGGACCCTCCCGCATCCTGACTGCCCGTAGACATAGGTCCCAGCATTCTTATAGTTGTCGCCTGAGGAGGTTGTGAAGAGCATGTGGAAGTGACAGGATTCTCCTCAAGTGTATCTGATCTCAATACAGACATTGCAAACGTCCTTCATCAATGAGAGTGTAGTAGGTCCTAGCTCCCATCAAAGTGTCTAGCAGACGTGTGCCTGCAAAACATACACACTTCCGAGAGTTGAGCTTATGGACTGTCCCTCCCACATCCTGCCTGCAGGTACACCGCGCTCCTAACAGGCCTAACCCGCTGCGTGCCTGAAGTGTTGTGAGAGGTATGTGGAAAGTCCAGGCCCACAAGACTAGTGCATCCAAGTTCAATCCAGCGATTTCCTAGTATTCCCTGTGTGAACCAGGTGCTACATCCAAAGTGCCATACGAGAGAAGCTAGCTGAATGCCTTGTCCAAAAGCAACTTATTTCAGGGAGTTTAGATCAACCTCAGTCCCTCACAGTTGCACACTGCCTGCAGAAAGAGTTTCCAACATCTGCACCACAGCCGTTTGTCAGAGGTTTGTGAGACGCAAGGGGAATAAGCCGACCTGGAGGGTGTCTTCAGCTGCAGTGAAGTTGTATTCTGGGTACCTCCTGGCTCTGAACACTGTTTCGTTCTCATTTCCCGAGGAACGCAGCTAGTTGAAAGCTGGCTTGCAGGTTTGCTTCCTTTTGCGAGCTGAGTTCACGGCACAACCCTCCCGCATTCTGACTGCCCGTAGACCTAGGTCCCAGCATCCTTATGTTAGGTGCAGTAAGAGCTTGTGTTAAACGCCTGGGGAAGTGACAGGATTCTCCTCAAGTGTATCTGATCTCAATACAGACATTGCAAACGTCCTTGTTCAATGAGTGTGTAGCTCGGTCCTTGCTCCCATCAAAGTGTCTAGCAGACATCTGCCTGGAAAGCATACACTCCGGAGAGTTGAGCTTATAGACTGTCTCTCCCACATCCTGTCTGCAGATACACCGCGCTCGTAACAGGCCTAGCCCCGATGCGTGCCTGAAGTGTTGTGAGAGAGAAGTGGATAGTCCCGGCCCACAAGTCTAGTGCATCCAAGCTCAATCCAGCGATTTCCTAGTATTTCCTGAGTGAGCCAGGTGCTACATCCTAAGTGCCATACGAGAGAAGCTAGCTGAACGCCTTGTCCAAAAGCAACTTATTTCGGAGAGTTTAGATCAACCTCAGTCCCTCACAGTTGCACACTGCCTGCAGAAAGAGTTACCAACATCTGCACCAGAGCCGTTTGTCACAGGCTTGTGAGACGCAAGGGGAATAAGCCGACCTGGAGGGTGTCTCCAGCTGCAGTGAAGTTGTATTCTGGGTACCTCCTGGCTCTGAACACTGTTTCGTTCTCATTGCCCGAGGAACGCAGCTAGTTGAAAGCTGGCTTGTAGGCATGCTCTCTTGTGCGAGCTGAGTTCAGGGAAGGACCCTCCCGCATCCTGACTGCCCGTAGACATAGGTCCCAGCATCCTTATTGTTGTCGCCTGAGGAGGTTGTGAAGAGCATGTGGAAGTGACAGGATTCTCCTCAACTGTATCTGATCTCAAACCAGACATTGCAAACGTCCTTGATCAATGAGAGTGTAGTAGGTCCTAGCTCCCATCAAAGTGTCTAGCAGACATGTGCCTGCAAAACATACACACTTCCGAGAGTTGAGCTTATGCACTGTCCCTCCCACATCCTGCCTGCACATACACCGCGCCCCTAACAGGCCTAACCCGATGCGTGACTGAAGTGTTGTGAGAGGTAAGTGGAAAGTCCCGGCCCACAAGACCTGTGCATCCAAGCTCAATCCAGCGATTTCCTAGTATTCCCTGTGTGAGCCAGGTGCTACATCCTAAGTGCCATACGAGAGAAGCTAGCTGAACGCCTTGTCCAAAAGCAACTTACTTCGTAGAGTTGAGCTCACCCTCAGTCCCTCACAGTTGCACACTGCCTGCAGAAAGAGTTTCCAACATCTGCACCAGAGCCGTTTGTCAGAGGCTTGAGAGACGCAAGGGGAATAAGCCGACCTGGAGGGTGTCTCCACCTGCAGTGGAGTGGTATTCTGGGTACGTCCTGGCTTAGAACACTGTTACGTTCTCATTGCCCGAGGAACGCAGCTAGTTGAAAGCTGGCTTGCAGGCAAGCTTCCTTGTGCGAGTTGAGGTCAGGGCACGACCCTCCCGCATCCTGACTGCCCGTAGACATAGGTCCCAGCTTCCTTATGTTAGGCGCAAGAAGAGGTTGTGTGAACAGCATGTGGAAGTGACAGGATTCTCCTCAAGTGTATCTGATCTCAATTCAGACTCTGCAAATGTCCTTGTTCAATGAGAGTGTAGCTCGGTCCTACCTCCCATGAAAGTGTCTAGCAGACATCTGCCTGCAAAGCATACACTGTTCCGAGAATTGAGCTTAGGGACTGTTCCTCCCACATCCTGCCTGCAGGTACACTGCGCTCCTAACAGGCCTACCCGATGCGTGCCTGAAGTGTTGTCAGAGGTAAGTGGAGAGTCCCGGCTCACAAGACTAGTGCATCCAAGCTCAATCCAGCGATTTCCTAGTATTTCCTGAGTGAGCCAGGTGCTACATCCTAAGTGCCATACGAGAGAAGCTAGCTGAACGCCTTGTCCAAAAGCAACTTACCTCTGAGAGTTGAGCTCACACTCAGTCCCTCACAGTTTCACACTGACTGCAGAATGAGTTTCGAACATCTGCACCAGAGCCGTTTGTCAGAGGCTTGTGAGATGCAAGTGGAATAAGCAGATCTGGAGGGTGTCTCCAGCTGCAGTGGAGTGGTATTCTGGAAACCTCCTGGCTTAGAGTACTGCTACGTTCTCAGTGCCCTAAGAACGCAGCTAGTTGAAAGCTGGCTTGTAGGCATGCTCTCTTGTGCGAGCTGAGGTCAGGGGAGGACCCTCCCGCATCCTGACTGCCCGTAGACATAGGCCCCAGCATCCTTATGTTAGGTGCAGTAAGAGCTTGTGTTAAATGCTTGTGGAAGTGACAGGATTCTCCTCAATTGTATCTGATCTCAATACAGACATTGCAAACGTCCTTGTTCAATGAGAGTGTAGCTCGGTCCTTGCTCCCATCAAAGTGTCTAGCAGACATCTGCCTGGAAAGCATACACTCCGGAGAGTTGAGCTTATAGACTGTCTCTCCACATCCTGCCTGCAGATACACCGCGCTCGTAACAGGCCTAGCCCCGATGCGTGCCTGAAGTGTTGTGAGAGAGAAGTGGATAGTCCCGGCCCACAAGTCTAGTGCATCCAAGCTCAATCCAGCGATTTCCTAGTATTCCCTGTTTGAGCCAGGTGCTACATCCTACGTGCCATACGAGAGAAGCTAGCTGAACGCCTTGTCCAAAAGCAACTTATTTCAGAGAGTTTAGATCAACCTCAGTCCCTCACAGTTGCACACTGCCTGCAGAAAGAGTTTCCAACATCTGCACCACAGCCGTTTGTCAGAGGCTTGTGAGACGCAAGTGGAATAAACAGACCTGGAGGGTGTCTCCAGCTGCAGTGGAGTTGTGTTCTGGGTACCTCCTGGCTTAGAGTACTTCTACGTTCTCAGTGCCCTAAGAACGCAGCTAGTTGAAAGGTGGCTTGTAGGTGTGCTTCCTTGTGCGAGTTGACGTCAGGGCAGGACCCTCCCGCATCCTGACTGCCCGTAGACATAGGTCCCAGCATCCTTAGGTTAGGTGCTGGAAGAGGTTGTTTGAAAAGCATATGGAAGTGACAGGACTCTGCTCAAGTGAATCTGAGTTCAATACAGACATTGCAAACGTCCTTGGTCAATGTGAGTGTAGCTCGGTCCCAGCTCCCATCAATAAGTGTCTAGCAGCCATCTGCCTGCAAAGCATACACACTTCCGCGAGTTGAGCTGATGGCCTATCGCTCCCACATCCTGACTGCCTGCACGGTTCGCTTGCTCAGCATTTCGTTCTATGCGGGACAGGAGCAGGGAGAGAAACAAGTGACTGGCTTGTCAATTTCGAGCCTAGCGGACAGCTGCCTCCAAGGCATGCACACTCCTTTGGGTTGAGCTTATAGCTTCAACCTCCCACATGCTGACCGCCTGTACACTTTGCAGCCAAGGGATTTCGTTGGACACGGGATTCAAGCTTTGTGAGAGGCAAGTGTCTCTTAGTTCAATCCAGTGACTTCTGACGACTTCCTCCCTCAGATGGGTGGTACACACTAACTTCTAACCCTGAGTACCTAGTTGCAAGCTCTCTCTCAGGGAAACTTCCTTCTGTGAGATGAGCTGACTCGCGGTCCTTCCCACTTCCACACTGCCTGCACATGGAGTTACGAGCATCCTCACTAGACATGTTGTCAGAAGCTCATGGGACGCAAGGAGCAAGCTGCAGGCCTCAATGGTGCTGTCACTCGTTGGAGTAGAGCGGTATTCACGCAACGTCCTGAGTTCCAGTGCTGCTACGTTCTCTCGGCAATAAGAAGGTGCTAGTGGAAAGCTGAATTCGGGGCATGCTTCCTTTTGAGAGTTGAGCTCAACAAAGGACCCTCCCGCCTCGGGTCCCCCTCTGGGTGGAGCTGCTAACATCCTCATGTCAGGTGCAGGGAGAGGTTGTTAGAAATGCGTGTGGAAACGTCAGACCTGTCCTCACGGCAATGTGAGTTGAATACAGCGATTGCCAACGTCCTTGCTCAATGAGAGTGTAGCTAGATTCTAACTCCACTGTATGAGTGGGGAGCAGACATCTGCCTCCCAGGCATACACCCCCCTGAGAGTTGAGCTTATGGCCTGTCCCTCCCACATCCTGCCTGCACGTACACCTAGATCCTAACAGGCCTAGGCTCGATACCTGACTGAAGTGTTGTGAGAGGTAAGTGGAAAGTCCCGGCCCACAAGACTAGTGCATCCAAGCTCAATCCAGCGATTTCCTAGTATTTCCTGTGTGAGCTAGGTGCTACATCCTAAGTTCCATACAAGAGAAGCTAGGCGGACGCTGATTGCCAAGGCAACTTATCTCTGAGAGTTGAGCTCACACTCAGTCCCTCACAGTTGCACATTGCCTGCAGAATGAGTTTCCAACATCTGCACCAGAGCCGTTTGTCAGAGACTTGTGAGACGCAAGTGGAATAAGCAGATCTGGAAGGTGTCTCCAGCTGCAGGGGAGTGGTATTCTGGGTACCTCCTGGCTTAGAGTACTGCTACGTTCTCAGTGCCCTAAGAAGCCAGCTAGTTGAAAGCTGGCTTGTAGGCATGCTCTCTTGTGCGAGCTGATGTCAGGGCAGGACTCTCCCGCATCCTGACTGCCCATAGACATAGGTCCCAGCATCCTTATAGTTGTCGCCTAGGGGGTTGTGAAGAGCATTTGGAAGTGACAGGAGTCTCCTCAAGTGTGTCTGATCGCAATACAGACATTGCAAACGCCCTTGATCAATGAGAGTGTAGTAGGTCCTAGCTCCCATCAATGTGTCTAGCAGACATGTGCCTGCAAAACATACACACTTCCGAGAGTTGAGCTTATGTACTGTCCCTCCCACATCCTGCCTGCACGTACACCGCGCCCCTAACAGGCCTAACCCGATGCGTGCCTGAAGTGTTGTGAGAGCTAAGTGGAAAGTCCCGGCCCACAAGACTAGTGCATCCAAGCTCAATCCAGCGATTTCCTAGTATTCCCTGTGTGAGCCAGGTGCTACATCCTAAGTGCCATAAGAGAGAAGCTAGCTGAACGCCTTGTCCAAAAGCAACTTACTTCGGAGAGTTGAGCTCACCCTCAGTCCCTCACAGTTGCACACTGCCTGCAGAAAGAGTTTCCAACATCTGCACCAGAGCCGTTTGTCAGAGGTTTGAGAGATGCAAGGGGAATAAGCCGACCTGGACGGAGTCTCCAGCTGCAGTGGAGTGGTATTCTGGGTACCTCCTGGCTTAGAGTACTGCTACGTTCTCAGTGCCCTAAGAACGCAGCTAGTTGAAAGCGTGCTTCTAGGCATGCTTCTTTGTGCGAGCTGAGGTCAGGGCAGGACCCTCCCGCATCCTGACTGCCCGTAGACATAGGTCCAGGCATCTTTATGTTAGGCGCCGGAAGAGGTTGTGTGAAGAGCATGTGGAAGTGACAGGATTCTCCTCAAGTGTATCTGATCTCAATGCAGACATTGCAAACGTCCTTGTTCAATGAGAGTGTAGTAGGTCCTAGCTCCCATCAAAGTGTCTAGCAGCCATCTGCCTGCAAAACATACACACTTCCGAGAGTTGAGCTTATGTACTGTCCCTCCATATCCTCCTTGCACGTACACCGCGCCCCTAACAGGCCTAACCCGATGCGTGCCTGAAGTATTGTGAGAGCTAAGTGGAAAGTCCCGGCCCACAAGACTAGTGCATCCAAGCTCAATCCAGCGATTTCCTAGTATTCCCTGTGTGAGCCAGGTGCTACATCCTAAGTGCCATACGAGAGAAGCTAGCTGAACGCCTTGTCCAAAAGCAACTTACTTCGTAGAGTTGAGCTCACTCTCAGTCCCTCACAGTTGCACACTGCCTGCAGAAAGAGTTTCCAACATCTGCACCACAGCCGTTTGTCAGAGGCTTGTGAGACGCAAGGGGAATAAGCCGACCTGGAGGGTGTCTCCAGCTGCAGTGAAGTTGTATTCTGGGTACGTCCTGGCTTAGAACACTGTTACGTTCTCATTGCCCGAGGAACGCAGGTAGTTGAAAGGTGGCTTGTAGGTGTGCTTCCTTGTGTGAGTTGACGTCAGGGCAGGACCCTCCCGCATCCTGACTGCCCGTAGACATAGGTCCCAGCATCCTTAGGTTAGGTGCCGGAAGAGGTTGTTTGAAAAGCATATGGAAGTGACAGGACTCTGCTCAAGTGAATCTGAGTTCAATACAGACATTGCAAACGTCCTTGTTCAATGTGAGTGTAGCTCGGTCCCAGCTCCCATCAATAAGTGTCTAGCAGCCATCTGCCTGCAAAGCGTACACACTTCCGAGAGTTGAGCTGATGGCCTATCGCTCCCACATCCTGACTGCCTGCACGGTTCGCTTGCTCAGCATTTCGTTCTATGCGGGACAGGAGCAGAGAGAGAAACAAGTGACTGGCTTGTCAATTTCGAGCCTAGCGGACAGCTGCCTCCAAGGCATGCACACTCCTTTGGGTTGAGCTTATAGCTTCAACCTCCCACATGCTGACCGCCTGTACACTTTGCAGCCAAGGGATTTCGTTGGACACGGGATTCAAGCTTTGTGAGAGGCAAGTGTCTCTTAGTTCAATCCAGTGACTTCTGACGACTTCCTCCCTCAGATGGGTGGTACACACTAACTTCTAACCCTGAGTACCTAGTTGCAAGCTCTCTCTCAGGGAAACTTCCTTCTGTGAGATGAGCTGACTCGCGGTCCTTCCCACTTCCACACTGCCTGCACATGGAGTTACGAGCATCCTCACTAGACATGTTGTCAGAAGCTCATGGGACGCAAGGAGCAAGCTGCAGGCCTCAATGGTGCTGTCACTCGTTGGAGTAGAGCGGTATTCACGCAACGTCCTGACTTCCAGTGCTGCTACGTTCTCTCGGCCATAAGAAGGCGCTAGTGGAAAGCTGCATTCGGGGCATGCTTCCTTTTGAGAGTTGAGCTCAACAAAGGACCCTCCCGCCTCGGGTCCCCCTCTGGGTGGAGCTGCTAACATCCTCATGTCAGGTGCAGGGAGAGGTTGTTAGAAATGCGTGTGGAAACGTCAGACCTGTCCTCACGGCAATGTGAGTTGAATACAGCGATTGCCAACGTCCTTGCTCAATGAGAGTGTAGCTAGATTCTAACTCCACTGTATGAGTGGGGAGCAGACATCTGCCTCCCAGGCATACACCCCCCTGAGAGTTGAGCTTATGGCCTGTCCCTCCCACATCCTGCCTGCACGTACACCTAGATCCTAACAGGCCTAGGCTCGATACGTGACTGAAGTGTTGTGAGAGGTAAGTGGAAAGTCCCGGCCCACAAGACTAGTGCATCCAAGCTCAATCCAGCGATTTCCTAGTATTTCCTGTGTGAGCTAGGTGCTACATCCTAAGTTCCATACAAGAGAAGCTAGGCGGACGCTGATTGCCAAGGCAACTTATCTCTGAGAGTTGAGCTCACACTCAGTCCCTCACAGTTGCACATTGCCTGCAGAATGAGTTTCCAACATCTGCACCAGAGCCGTTTGTCAGAGACTTGTGAGACGCAAGTGGAATAAGCAGATCTGGAAGGTGTCTCCAGCTGCAGGGGAGTGGTATTCTGGGTACCTCCTGGCTTAGAGTACTGCTACGTTCTCAGTGCCCTAAGAAGCCAGCTAGTTGAAAGCTGGCTTGTAGGCATGCTCTCTTGTGCGAGCTGATGTCAGGGCAGGACTCTCCCGCATCCTGACTGCCCATAGACATAGGTCCCAGCATCCTTATAGTTGTCGCCTAGGGGGTTGTGAAGAGCATTTGGAAGTGACAGGAGTCTCCTCAAGTGTGTCTGATCGCAATACAGACATTGCAAACGCCCTTGATCAATGAGAGTGTAGTAGGTCCTAGCTCCCATCAATGTGTCTAGCAGACATGTGCCTGCAAAACATACACACTTCCGAGAGTTGAGCTTATGTACTGTCCCTCCCACATCCTGCCTGCACGTACACCGCGCCCCTAACAGGCCTAACCCGATGCGTGCCTGAAGTGTTGTGAGAGCTAAGTGGAAAGTCCCGGCCCACAAGACTAGTGCATCCAAGCTCAATCCAGCGATTTCCTAGTATTCCCTGTGTGAGCCAGGTGCTACATCCTAAGTGCCATAAGAGAGAAGCTAGCTGAACGCCTTGTCCAAAAGCAACTTACTTCGGAGAGTTGAGCTCACCCTCAGTCCCTCACAGTTGCACACTGCCTGCAGAAAGAGTTTCCAACATCTGCACCAGAGCCGTTTGTCAGAGGTTTGAGAGATGCAAGGGGAATAAGCCGACCTGGACGGAGTCTCCAGCTGCAGTGGAGTGGTATTCTGGGTACCTCCTGGCTTAGAGTACTGCTACGTTCTCAGTGCCCTAAGAACGCAGCTAGTTGAAAGCGAGCTTCTAGGCATGCTTCTTTGTGTGAGCTGAGGTCAGGGCAGGACCCTCCCGCATCCTGACTGCCCGTAGACATAGGTCCAGGCATCTTTATGTTAGGCGCCGGAAGAGGTTGTGTGAAGAGCATGTGGAAGTGACAGGATTCTCCTCAAGTGTATCTGATCTCAATGCAGACATTGCAAACGTCCTTGTTCAATGAGAGTGTAGTAGGTCCTAGCTCCCATCAAAGTGTCTAGCAGCCATCTGCCTGCAAAACATACACACTTCCGAGAGTTGAGCTTATGTACTGTCCCTCCATATCCTCCTTGCACGTACACCGCGCCCCTAACAGGCCTAACCCGATGCGTGCCTGAAGTGTTGTGAGAGCTAAGTGGAAAGTCCCGGCCCACAAGACTAGTGCATCCAAGCTCAATCCAGCGATTTCCTAGTATTCCCTGTGTGAGCCAGGTGCTACATCCTAAGTGCCATACGAGAGAAGCTAGCTGAACGCCTTGTCCAAAAGCAACTTACTTCGTAGAGTTGAGCTCACTCTCAGTCCCTCACAGTTGCACACTGCCTGCAGAAAGAGTTTCCAACATCTGCACCACAGCCGTTTGTCAGAGGCTTGTGAGACGCAAGGGGAATAAGCCGACCTGGAGGGTGTCTCCAGCTGCAGTGAAGTTGTATTCTGGGTACGTCCTGGCTTAGAACACTGTTACGTTCTCATTGCCCGAGGAACGCAGGTAGTTGAAAGGTGGCTTGTAGGTGTGCTTCCTTGTGTGAGTTGACGTCAGGGCAGGACCCTCCCGCATCCTGACTGCCCGTAGACATAGGTCCCAGCATCCTTAGGTTAGGTGCCGGAAGAGGTTGTTTGAAAAGCATATGGAAGTGACAGGACTCTGCTCAAGTGAATCTGAGTTCAATACAGACATTGCAAACGTCCTTGTTCAATGTGAGTGTAGCTCGGTCCCAGCTCCCATCAATAAGTGTCTAGCAGCCATCTGCCTGCAAAGCGTACACACTTCCGAGAGTTGAGCTGATGGCCTATCGCTCCCACATCCTGACTGCCTGCACGGTTCGCTTGCTCAGCATTTCGTTCTATGCGGGACAGGAGCAGAGAGAGAAACAAGTGACTGGCTTGTCAATTTCGAGCCTAGCGGACAGCTGCCTCCAAGGCATGCACACTCCTTTGGGTTGAGCTTATAGCTTCAACCTCCCACATGCTGACCGCCTGTACACTTTGCAGCCAAGGGATTTCGTTGGACACGGGATTTAAGCTTTGTGAGAAGCAAGTGTCTCTTAGTTCAATCCAGTGACTTCTGACGACTTCCTCCCTCAGATGGGTGGTACACACTAACTTCTAACCCTGAGTACCTAGTTGCAAGCTCTCTCTCAGGGGAACTTCCTTCTGTGAGATGAGCTGACTCGCGGTCCTTCCCACTTCCACACTGCCTGCACATGGAGTTACGAGCATCCTCACTAGACATGTTGTCAGAAGCTCATGGGACGCAAGGAGCAAGCTGCAGGCCTCAATGGTGCTGTCACTCGTTGGAGTAGAGCGGTATTCACGCAACGTCCTGACTTCCAGTGCTGCTACGTTCTCTCGGCCATAAGAAGGCAGCTAGTGGAAAGCTGCATTCGGGGCATGCTTCCTTTTGAGAGTTGAGCTCAACAAAGGACCCTCCCGCCTCGGGTCCCCCTCTGGGTGGAGCTGCTAACATCCTCAGGTCAGGTGCAGGAAGAGGTTGTTAGAAATGCCTGTGGAAACGTCAGACCTGTCCTCACGGCAATGTGAGTTGAATACAGCGATTGCCAACGTCCTTGTTCAATGAGAGTGTAGCTAGGTTCTAACTCCACTGTATGAGTGGGGAGCAGACATCTGCCTCCCAGGCATACACGCCCCTGAGAGTTGAGCTGATGGCCTGTCCCTCCCATATTCTGCCTGCACATACACCTAGCTCCTAACAGGCCTAGGCTCGATACGTGACTGAAGTGTTGTGAGAGGTAAGTGGAAAGTCCCGGCCCACAAGACTAGTGCATCCAAGCTCAATCCAGCGATTTCCTAGTATTTCCTGTGTGAGCTAGGTGCTACATCCTAAGTGCCATACGAGAGAAGCTAGCTGGACGCCTATTCCCAAGGCAACTTACCTCTGAAAGTTGAGCTCACACTCAGTCCCTCACAGTTGCACAGTGCCTGCAGAATGAGTTTCGGACATTTGCACCAGAGCCGTTTGTCAGAGGCTTGTGAGACGCAAGTGGAATAAGCAGACCTGGAAGGTGTCTCCAGCTGCAGTGGAGTGGTATTCTGGCAACCTCCTGGCTTAGAGTACTGCTACGTTCTCAGTGCCCTAGGAAGCCAGCTAGTTGAAAGCTGGCTTGTAGGCATGCTCTCTTGTGCGAGCTGAGTTCAGGGAAGGACCCTCCCGCATCCTGACTGCCCGTAGACATAGGTCCCAGCATCCTTATTGTTGTCGCCTGAGGAGGTTGTGAAGAGCATGTGGAAGTGACAGGATTCTCCTCAACTGTATCTGATCTCAAACCAGACATTGCAAACGTCCTTGATCAATGAGAGTGTAGTAGGTCCTAGCTCCCATCAAAGTGTCTAGCAGACATGTGCCTGCAAAACATACACACTTCCGAGAGTTGAGCTTATGCACTGTCCCTCCCACATCCTGCCTGCACATACACCGCGCCCCTAACAGGCCTAACCCGATGCGTGACTGAAGTGTTGTGAGAGGTAAGTGGAAAGTCCCGGCCCACAAGACCTGTGCATCCAAGCTCAATCCAGCGATTTCCTAGTATTCCCTGTGTGAGCCAGGTGCTACATCCTAAGTGCCATACGAGAGAAGCTAGCTGAACGCCTTGTCCAAAAGCAACTTACTTCGTAGAGTTGAGCTCACCCTCAGTCCCTCACAGTTGCACACTGCCTGCAGAAAGAGTTTCCAACATCTGCACCAGAGCCGTTTGTCAGAGGCTTGAGAGACGCAAGGGGAATAAGCCGACCTGGAGGGTGTCTCCACCTGCAGTGGAGTGGTATTCTGGGTACGTCCTGGCTTAGAACACTGTTACGTTCTCATTGCCCGAGGAACGCAGCTAGTTGAAAGCTGGCTTGCAGGCAAGCTTCCTTGTGCGAGTTGAGGTCAGGGCACGACCCTCCCGCATCCTGACTGCCCGTAGACATAGGTCCCAGCTTCCTTATGTTAGGCGCAAGAAGAGGTTGTGTGAACAGCATGTGGAAGTGACAGGATTCTCCTCAAGTGTATCTGATCTCAATTCAGACTCTGCAAATGTCCTTGTTCAATGAGAGTGTAGCTCGGTCCTACCTCCCATGAAAGTGTCTAGCAGACATCTGCCTGCAAAGCATACACTGTTCCGAGAATTGAGCTTAGGGACTGTTCCTCCCACATCCTGCCTGCAGGTACACTGCGCTCCTAACAGGCCTACCCGATGCGTGCCTGAAGTGTTGTCAGAGGTAAGTGGAGAGTCCCGGCTCACAAGACTAGTGCATCCAAGCTCAATCCAGCGATTTCCTAGTATTTCCTGAGTGAGCCAGGTGCTACATCCTAAGTGCCATACGAGAGAAGCTAGCTGAACGCCTTGTCCAAAAGCAACTTACCTCTGAGAGTTGAGCTCACACTCAGTCCCTCACAGTTTCACACTGACTGCAGAATGAGTTTCGAACATCTGCACCAGAGCCGTTTGTCAGAGGCTTGTGAGACGCAAGTGGAATAAGCAGATCTGGAATGTGCCTCCAGCTGCAGTGGAGTGGTATTCTGGAAACCTCCTGGCTTAGAGTACTGCTACGTTCTCAGTGCCCTAAGAACGCAGCTAGTTGAAAGCTGGCTTGTAGGCATGCTCTCTTGTGCGAGCTGAGGTCAGGGGAGGACCCTCCCGCATCCTGACTGCCCGTAGACATAGGCCCCAGCATCCTTATGTTAGGTGCAGTAAGAGCTTGTGTTAAATGCTTGTGGAAGTGACAGGATTCTCCTCAAGTGTATCTGATCTCAATACAGACATTGCAAACGTCCTTGTTCAATGAGAGTGTAGCTCGGTCCTTGCTCCCATCAAAGTGTCTAGCAGACATCTGCCTGGAAAGCATACACTCCGGAGAGTTGAGCTTATAGACTGTCTCTCCACATCCTGCCTGCAGATACACCGCGCTCGTAACAGGCCTAGCCCCGATGCGTGCCTGAAGTGTTGTGAGAGAGAAGTGGATAGTCCCGGCCCACAAGTCTAGTGCATCCAAGCTCAATCCAGCGATTTCCTAGTATTCCCTGTTTGAGCCAGGTGCTACATCCTACGTGCCATACGAGAGAAGCTAGCTGAACGCCTTGTCCAAAAGCAACTTATTTCAGAGAGTTTAGATCAACCTCAGTCCCTCACAGTTGCACACTGCCTGCAGAAAGAGTTTCCAACATCTGCACCACAGCCGTTTGTCAGAGGCTTGTGAGACGCAAGTGGAATAAACAGACCTGGAGGGTGTCTCCAGCTGCAGTGGAGTTGTGTTCTGGGTACCTCCTGGCTTAGAGTACTTCTACGTTCTCAGTGCCCTAAGAACGCAGCTAGTTGAAAGGTGGCTTGTAGGTGTGCTTCCTTGTGCGAGTTGACGTCAGGGCAGGACCCTCCCGCATCCTGACTGCCCGTAGACATAGGTCCCAGCATCCTTAGGTTAGGTGCCGGAAGAGGTTGTTTGAAAAGCATATGGAAGTGACAGGACTCTGCTCAAGTGAATCTGAGTTCAATACAGACATTGCAAACGTCCTTGATCAATGTGAGTGTAGCTCGGTCCCAGCTCCCATCAATAAGTGTCTAGCAGCCATCTGCCTGCAAAGCATACACACTTCCGCGAGTTGAGCTGATGGCCTATCGCTCCCACATCCTGACTGCCTGCACGGTTCGCTTGCTCAGCATTTCGTTCTATGCGGGACAGGAGCAGAGAGAGAAACAAGTGACTGGCTTGTCAATTTCGAGCCTAGCGGACAGCTGCCTCCAAGGCATGCACACTCCTTTGGGTTGAGCTTATAGCTTCAACCTCCCACATGCTGACCGCCTGTACACTTTGCAGCCAAGGGATTTCGTTGGACACGGGATTCAAGCTTTGTGAGAGGCAAGTATCTCTTAGCTCAATCCAGTGACGTCTGACGACTTCCTCCCTCAGATGGGTGGTACACACTAACTTCTAACCCTGAGTACCTAGTTGCAAGCTCTCTCTCAGGGAAACTTCCTTCTGTGAGATGAGCTGACTCGCGGTCCTTCCCACTTCCACACTGCCTGCACATGGAGTTACGAGCATCCTCACTAGACATGTTGTCAGAAGCTCATGGGACGCAAGGAGCAAGCTGCAGGCCTCAATGGTGCTGTCACTCGTTGGAGTAGAGCGGTATTCACGCAACGTCCTGACTTCCAGTGCTGCTACGTTCTCTCGGCCATAAGAAGGCGCTAGTGGAAAGCTGCATTCGGGGCATGCTTCCTTTTGAGAGTTGAGCTCCACAAAGGACCCTCCCGCCTCGGGTCCCCCTCTGGGTGGAGCTGCTAACATCCTCATGTCAGGTGCAGGGAGAGGTTGTTAGAAATGCGTGTGGAAACGTCAGACCTGTCCTCACGGCAATGTGAGTTGAATACAGCGATTGCCAACGTCCTTGCTCAATGAGAGTGTAGCTAGATTCTAACTCCACTGTATGAGTGGGGAGCAGACATCTGCCTCCCAGGCATACACCCCCCTGAGAGTTGAGCTTATGGCCTGTCCCTCCCACATCCTGCCTGCACGTACACCTAGATCCTAACAGGCCTAGGCTCGATACGTGACTGAAGTGTTGTGAGAGGTAAGTGGAAAGTCCCGGCCCACAAGACTAGTGCATCCAAGCTCAATCCAGCGATTTCCTAGTATTTCCTGTGTGAGCTAGGTGCTACATCCTAAGTTCCATACAAGAGAAGCTAGGCGGACGCTGATTGCCAAGGCAACTTATCTCTGAGAGTTGAGCTCACACTCAGTCCCTCACAGTTGCACATTGCCTGCAGAATGAGTTTCCAACATCTGCACCAGAGCCGTTTGTCAGAGACTTGTGAGACGCAAGTGGAATAAGCAGATCTGGAAGGTGTCGCCAGCTGCAGGGGAGTGGTATTCTGGGTACCTCCTGGCTTAGAGTACTGCTACGTTCTCAGTGCCCTAAGAAGCCAGCTAGTTGAAAGCTGGCTTGTAGGCATGCTCTCTTGTGCGAGCTGATGTCAGGGCAGGACTCTCCCGCATCCTGACTGCCCATAGACATAGGTCCCAGCATCCTTATAGTTGTCGCCTAGGGGGTTGTGAAGAGCATTTGGAAGTGACAGGAGTCTCCTCAAGTGTGTCTGATCGCAATACAGACATTGCAAACGCCCTTGATCAATGAGAGTGTAGTAGGTCCTAGCTCCCATCAATGTGTCTAGCAGACATGTGCCTGCAAAACATACACACTTCCGAGAGTTGAGCTTATGTACTGTCCCTCCCACATCCTGCCTGCACGTACACCGCGCCCCTAACAGGCCTAACCCGATGCGTGCCTGAAGTGTTGTGAGAGCTAAGTGGAAAGTCCCGGCCCACAAGACTAGTGCATCCAAGCTCAATCCAGCGATTTCCTAGTATTCCCTGTGTGAGCCAGGTGCTACATCCTAAGTGCCATAAGAGAGAAGCTAGCTGAACGCCTTGTCCAAAAGCAACTTACTTCGTAGAGTTGAGCTCACCCTCAGTCCCTCACAGTTGCACACTGCCTGCAGAAAGAGTTTCCAACATCTGCACCAGAGCCGTTTGTCAGAAGTTTGAGAGATGCAAGGGGAATAAGCCGACCTGGACGGAGTCTCCAGCTGCAGTGGAGTGGTATTCTGGGTACCTCCTGGCTTAGAGTACTGCTACGTTCTCAGTGCCCTAAGAACGCAGCTAGTTGAAAGCGAGCTTCTAGGCATGCTTCTTTGTGCGAGCTGAGGTCAGGGCAGGACCCTCCCGCATCCTGACTGCCCGTAGACATAGGTCCAGGCATCTTTATGTTAGGCGCCGGAAGAGGTTGTGTGAAGAGCATGTGGAAGTGACAGGATTCTCCTCAAGTGTATCTGATCTCAATGCAGACATTGCAAACGTCCTTGTTCAATGAGAGTGTAGTAGGTCCTAGCTCCCATCAAAGTGTCTAGCAGCCATCTGCCTGCAAAACATACACACTTCCGAGAGTTGAGCTTATGTACTGTCCCTCCATATCCTCCTTGCACGTACACCGCGCCCCTAACAGGCCTAACCCGATGCGTGCCTGAAGTGTTGTGAGAGCTAAGTGGAAAGTCCCGGCCCACAAGACTAGTGCATCCAAGCTCAATCCAGCGATTTCCTAGTATTCCCTGTGTGAGCCAGGTGCTACATCCTAAGTGCCATACGAGAGAAGCTAGCTGAACGCCTTGTCCAAAAGCAACTTACTTCGTAGAGTTGAGCTCACTCTCAGTCCCTCACAGTTGCACACTGCCTGCAGAAAGAGTTTCCAACATCTGCACCACAGCCGTTTGTCAGAGGCTTGTGAGACGCAAGGGGAATAAGCCGACCTGGAGGGTGTCTCCAGCTGCAGTGAAGTTGTATTCTGGGTACGTCCTGGCTTAGAACACTGTTACGTTCTCATTGCCCGAGGAACGCAGGTAGTTGAAAGGTGGCTTGTAGGTGTGCTTCCTTGTGTGAGTTGACGTCAGGGCAGGACCCTCCCGCATCCTGACTGCCCGTAGACATAGGTCCCAGCATCCTTATGTTAGGTGCCGGAAGAGGTTGTTTGAAAAGCATATGGAAGTGACAGGACTCTGCTCAAGTGAATCTGAGTTCAATACAGACATTGCAAACGTCCTTGTTCAATGTGAGTGTAGCTCGGTCCCAGCTCCCATCAATAAGTGTCTAGCAGCCATCTGCCTGCAAAGCGTACACACTTCCGAGAGTTGAGCTGATGGCCTATCGCTCCCACATCCTGACTGCCTGCACGGTTCGCTTGCTCAGCATTTCGTTCTATGCGGGACAGGAGCAGAGAGAGAAACAAGTGACTGGCTTGTCAATTTCGAGCCTAGCGGACAGCTGCCTCCAAGGCATGCACACTCCTTTGGGTTGAGCTTATAGCTTCAACCTCCCACATGCTGACCGCCTGTACACTTTGCAGCCAAGGGATTTCATTGGACACGGGATTTAAGCTTTGTGAGAAGCAAGTGTCTCTTAGTTCAATCCAGTGACTTCTGACGACTTCCTCCCTCAGATGGGTGGTACACACTAACTTCTAACCCTGAGTACCTAGTTGCAAGCTCTCTCTCAGGGGAACTTCCTTCTGTGAGATGAGCTGACTCGCGGTCCTTCCCACTTCCACACTGCCTGCACATGGAGTTACGAGCATCCTCACTAGACATGTTGTCAGAAGCTCATGGGACGCAAGGAGCAAGCTGCAGGCCTCAATGGTGCTGTCACTCGTTGGAGTAGAGCGGTATTCACGCAACGTCCTGACTTCCAGTGCTGCTACGTTCTCTCGGCCATAAGAAGGCAGCTAGTGGAAAGCTGCATTCGGGGCATGCTTCCTTTTGAGAGTTGAGCTCAACAAAGGACCCTCCCGCCTCGGGTCCCCCTCTGGGTGGAGCTGCTAACATCCTCAGGTCAGGTGCAGGAAGAGGTTGTTAGAAATGCCTGTGGAAACGTCAGACCTGTCCTCACGGCAATGTGAGTTGAATACAGCGATTGCCAACGTCCTTGTTCAATGAGAGTGTAGCTAGGTTCTAACTCCACTGTATGAGTGGGGAGCAGACATCTGCCTCCCAGGCATACACGCCCCTGAGAGTTGAGCTGATGGCCTGTCCTTCCCATATTCTGCCTGCACATACACCTAGCTCCTAACAGGCCTAGGCTCGATACGTGACTGAAGTGTTGTGAGAGGTAAGTGGAAAGTCCCGGCCCACAAGACTAGTGCATCCAAGCTCAATCCAGCGATTTCCTAGTATTTCCTGTGTGAGCTAGGTGCTACATCTTAAGTGCCATACGAGAGAAGCTAGCTGGACGCCTATTCCCAAGGCAACTTACCTCTGAAAGTTGAGCTCACACTCAGTCCCTCACAGTTGCACAGTGCCTGCAGAATGAGTTTCGGACATTTGCACCAGAGCCGTTTGTCAGAGGCTTGTGAGACGCAAGTGGAATAAGCAGACCTGGAAGGTGTCTCCAGCTGCAGTGGAGTGGTATTCTGGCAACCTCCTGGCTTAGAGTACTGCTACGTTCTCAGTGCCCTAGGAAGCCAGCTAGTTGAAAGCTGGCTTGTAGGCATGCTCTCTTGTGCGAGCTGAGGTCAGGGCAGGACCCTCCCGCATCCTGACTGCCCGTAGACATAGGTCCCAGCATCCTTATGGTTGTCGCCTGAGGAGGTTGTGAAGAGCATGTGGAAGTGACAGGATTCTCCCAATGTATCTGATCTCAATACAGACATTGCAAACGTCCTTGTTCAATGAGAGTGTAGTAGGTCCTAGCTCCCATCAAAGTGTCTAGCAGACATCTGCCTGCAAAGCATACACACTTCTGAGAGTTGAGCTTATGGACTGTCCCTCCCACATAATGCCTGCACGAACACCTCGCTCCTAACAGGCCTAACAGGATGCGTGCCTGAAGTGTTGTGAGAGGTAAGTGGAAAGTCCGGGCCCACAAGACTAGTGCATCCAAGCTCAATCCAGCGATTTGCTAGGATTTCCTGTGTGAGCCAGGTGCTACATCCTAAGTTCCATACAAGAGAAGCTAGGTGGAGCCTATTCCCAAGGCAACTTACCTCTGAGAGTTGAGCTCACACTCAGTCCCTCACAGTTGCACATTGCCTGCAGAATGAGTTTCGAACATCTGCACCAGAGCCGTTTGTCAGAGGCTTGAGACGCAAGTCGAATAAGCAGATCTGGAAGGTGTCTCCAGCTGCAGTGGAGTGGTATTCTGGGTACCTCCTGGCTTAGAGTACTGCTACGTTCTCAGTGCCCTAAGAACGCAGCTAGTTGAAAGCTGGCTTGTAGGCATGCTCTCTTGTGCGAGCTGAGGTCAGGGGAGGACCCTCCCGCATCCTGACTGCCCGTAGACATAGGTCCCAGCACCCTTATGTTAGGCGCCGGAAGAGGTTGTGTGAAGAGCATGTGGAAGTGAGAGGATTCTCCTTAAGTGTATCTGATCTCAATTCAGACTCTGCAAACCACCTTGTTCAATGAGAGTGTAGCTCGGTCCTAGCTGCTATCAAAATGTCTAGCAGATATCTGCCTGCAAAGCATACACACTTCTGAGAGTTGAGCTTATGGAGTGTCCCTCCCACATCCTGCCTGCAGGTACACCGCGCTCCTAACAGGCCTAGCCCCGATGTGTGCCTGAAGTGTTGTGAGAGGTAAGTTGAAAGTCCCGGCCCACAAGACTAGTGCAACCAAGCTTAGTCCAGCGATTTCCGAGTATTTCCTGTGTGAGCCAGGTGCTACATCCTAAGTGCCATATGAGAGAAGCTACCTGAACGCCTTGTCCAGAAGCAACTTACTTCGGAGAGTTGAGCTCACCCTCAGTCCCTCACAGTTGCACAGTGCCTGCAGAAAGAGTTTCCAACATCTGCACCAGAGCCGTTTGTCAGAGGCTTGTGAGACGCAAGTGGAATAAACAGACCTGGAGGGTGTCTCCAGCTGCAGTGGAGTGGTATTCTGGGTACCTCCTGGCTTAGAGTACTGCTACGTTCTCAGTGCCCTAAGAACGCAGCTAGTTGAAAGCGGGCTTGTAGGCATGCTCTATTGTGCGAGCTGAGGTCAGGGCAGGACCCTCCCGCATCCTGACTGCCCGTAGACATAGGTCCCAGCATCCTTATGGTTGTCGCCTGAGGAGGTTGTGTGAAGAGCATGTGGAAGTGACAGGATTCTCCTCAAGTGTATCTGTTCTGAATATAGGCATTGCAAACGTCCTTGTTCAATGAGAGTGTAGTAGGTCCTAGCTCCCATCAAAGTGTCTAGCAGACATGTGCCTGCAAAGCATACGCACTTCCGAGAGTTGAGCTTTTGTACTGTCCCTCCCACATCCTGCCTGCACGTACACCGCGCCCCTAAGAGGCCTAGCCTCAATGCGTGCCTGAAGTGTTGTGAGAGGTAAGTGGAAAGTCCCGGCCCACAAGACTAGTGCATCCAAGCTCAATCCAGCGATTTCCTAGTATTTCCTGTGTGAGCTACGTGCTACATCCTAAGTTCCATACGAGAGAAGCTAGCTGGACGCCTATTCCCAAGGCAACTTACCTCTGATAGTTGAGCTCACACTCAGTCCCTCACAGTTGCACATTGCCTGCAGAATGAGTTTCGAACATCTGCACCAGAGCCGTTTGTCAGAGGCTTGTGAGATGCAAGTGGAATAAGCAGACCTGGAAGGTGTCTCCAGCTGCAGTGGAGTGGTATTCTGGCTACCTCCTGGCTTAGAGTACTGCTACGTTCTCAGTGCCCTAAGAAGGCAGCTATTTGAAAGCTGGCTTGTAGGTGTGCTTCCTTGTGCGAGCTGAGGTCAGGGCAGGACCCTCCCGCATCCTGACTGTCCGTAGACATAGGTCCAGGCATCATTATGGTTGTCGCCTAGGAGGTTGTGTGAAGAGCATGTGGAAGTGACAGGATTCTCCTCAAGTGTATCTGATCTCAATGCACACATTGCAAACGTCCTTGTTCAATGAGAGTGTAGTAGGTCCTAGCTCCCATCAAAGTGTCTAGCAGACATGTGCCTGCAAAACATACACACTTCCGAGAGTTGAGCTTATGTACTGTCCCTCCCACATCCTGCCTGCACGTACACCGCGCCCCAGCAGGCCTAACCCGATGCGTGCCTGAAGTGTTGTGAGAGCTAAGTGGAAATTCCCGGCCCACAAGACTAGTGCATCCAAGCTCAATCCAGCGATTTCCTAGTATTCCCTATGTGAGCCAGGTGCTACATCCTAAGTGCCATACGAGAGAAGCTAGCTGAACGCCTTGTCCAAAAGCAACTTATTTTGGAGAGTTGAGCTCACCCTCAGTCCCTGACAGTTGCACAGTCCCTACAGAAAGAATTTCCAACATCTGCACCAGAGCCGTTTGTCAGAGGCTTGTGAGACGCAAGTGGAATAAACAGACCTGGAGGGTGTCTCCAGCTGCAGTGGAGTGGTATTCTAGGTACCTCCTGGCTTAGAGTACTGCTACGTTCTCAGTGCCCTAAGAACGCAGCTAGTTGAAAGCTGGCTTGCAGGCATGCTTCCTTGTGCGACCTGAGGTCAGGGCAGGACACTCCCGCATCCTATTGCCTTTAGACCTAGGTCCCAGCATCCTTATGTTAGGTGCCGGAAGAGGTTGTTTGAAAAGCTTATGGAAGTGACAGGACTCTGCTCAAGTGAATCTGAGTCCAATACAGACATTGCAAACGTCCTTGTTCAATGAGAGTGTACCTCGGTCCCAGCTCCCATGTATAAGTGTCTAGCAGCCATCTGCCTGCAAAGCTTACACACTTCCGAGAGTTGAGCTGATGGCCTATCGCTCCCATATCCTGACTGCCTGCACGGTTCCCTTGCTCAGCATTTCATTCTATGCGGGACAAGAGCAGAGAGAGAAACAAGTGACTGGCTTGTTAATTTCGTGCCTAGCGGACAGCTGCCTCCAAGGCATGCACACTCCTTTGGGTTGAGCTTATAGCTTCAACCTCCCACACGCTGACCGCCTGTACCCTTTGCAGCCAAGGGATTTCGCTGGATACGGGATTCAAGCTTTGTGAGAAGCAAGTGTCTCTTAGTTCAATCTAGTGACTTCTGACGACTTCCTCCCTCAGATGGGTGGTACATACTAACTTCCAAGCCTGAGTACCTAGTTGCAAGCTCTCTCTCAGGGGAACTTCCTTCTGTGAGATGAGCTGACTCTCATCAAGTGGGTCCTTCCCACTTCCACACTGCCTGCACATGGAGTTACGAACATCCTCACTAGACATGTTTGTCAGAAGCTCATGGGACGCAAGGGGCAAGCTGCAGGCCTCAAGGGTACTGTCACTCGTTGGAGTAGGGCGGTATTCACGCAACGTCCTGACTTCCAGGGCTGCTACGTTCTCTCGGCCATAAGAAGGCACCTAGTGTAAAGCTGCATTCGGGGCATGCTTCCTTTTGAGAGTTGAGCTCAAAAAGGACGCTCCCGCCTCGGGTCCCCCTCTGGGTGGAGCGGCTAACATCCTCATGTCAGGTGCAGGGAGAGGTTGTCAGAAATGCTTGTGGAAATGTCAGACCTGTCCTCACGGCAATGTGAGTTGAATACAGCCATTGCCAACATCCTTGTTCAATGAGAGTATAGGTAGGTTCTAACTCCACTGTATGAGTGGGGAGCAGACATCTGCCTCCCAGGCATACACGCCCCTGAGAGTTGAGCTTATGGCCTGTCCCTCCCACATCCTACCTGTACGTACACCTAGCTCCTAACAGGCCTAGGCTCGATACGTGACTGAAGTGTTGTGAGAGGTAAGTGGAAAGTCCCGGCACACAAGACTAGTGCATCCAAGCTGAATCCAGCGATTTCCTAGTATTTCCTGTGTGAGCCAGGTGCTACATCCTAAGTTCCATACGAGAGAAGCTAGCTGAACGCCTTGACCAAAAGCAACTAACTTTGGAGAGTTGAGTTCACCCTCAGTTCCTCACAGTTGCACACTGCCTGCAGAAAGAGTTTCCAACATCTGCACCAGAGCCGTTTGTCAGAGGCTTGTGAGACTCAAGGGGAATAAGCAGACCTGGAGGGTGTCTGCAGCTGCAGTGAAGTTGTATTCTGGGTACCTCCTGGCTTGGAACACTGTTACGTTCTCATTGCCCGAGGAATGCAGCTAGTTGAATGCTGGCTTGTAGGTGTGCTTCCTTGCGCGAGTTGAGGTCAGGGCAGGACCCTCCTGCATCCTGACTGCCCGTAGACATAGGTCCCAGCATCCTTATGTTAGGCGCCGGAAGAGGTTGTGTGAAGAGCATGTGGAAGTGACAAGATTCTCCTCAAGTGTATCTGATCTCAATTCAGACTCTGCAAACGTCCTTGTTCAATGAGAGTGTAGCTCCGCCCTAGCTCCCATCAAAATGTCTAGCAGACATCTGCCTGCAAAGCATACACACTTCCGAGAGTTGAGCTTAGGGACTGTCCCTCCCACATCCTGCCTGCAGGTACACCGCGCCCCTAAGAGGCCTAGCCCTGATGCCTGCCTGAAGTGTTGTGAGAGGTAAGTGGAAAGTCCCGGCCCACCAGACTCGTGCATCCAAGCTCAATCCGGCGATTTCCTAGTATTTCCTGTGTGAGCCAGGTGCTACATCCTAACTGCCATACGAGAGAAGCTAGCTGAACGCCTTGTCCAAAAGCAACTTACTTCAGAGAGTTGAGCTTACCCTCAGTCCCTCACAGTTGCACTCTGCCTGCAGAAAGAGTTTCCAACATCTGCACCAGAGCCGTTTGTCAGAGGCTTGTGAGACGCAAGTGGAATAAACAGACCTGGAGGGTGTCTCCAGCTCAGTGGAGTGGTATTCTGGGTACCTCCTGGCTTAGAGTACTGCTACGTTCTCAGTGCCCTAAGAACGCAGCTAGTTGAAAGCTGGCTTCTAGCATGCTTCCTTGTGCGACCTGAGGTCAGGGCAGGACCCTCCCGCATCCTGATTGCCTTTAGACCTAGGTCCCAGCATCCTTATGTTAGGTGCCGGAAGAGGTTGTTTGAAAAGCATATGGAAGTGACAGGACTCTGCTCAAGTGAATCTGAGTCCAATACAGACATTGCAAACGTCCTTGTTCAATGTGAGTGTAGCTCGGTCCCAGCTCCCATCAATAAGTGTCTAGTAGCCATCTGCCTGCAAAGCATACACACTTCCGAGAGTTGAGCTGATGGCCTATCGCTCCCACATCCTGACTGCCTGCACGGTTCGCTTGCACAGCATTTCATTCTATGCGGGACAGGAGCAGAGAGAGAAACAAGTGACTGGCTTGTTAATTCGCGCCTAGTGGACAGCTGCCTCCAAGGCATGCACACTCCTTTGGGTTGAGCTTATAGCTTCAACCTCCCACATGCTGACCGCCTGTACCCTTTGCAGCCAAGGGATTTCGTTGGACACGGGATTAAAGCTTTGTGAGAGGCAAGTGTCTCTTAGTTCAATCTAGTGACTTCTGAGGACTTCCTCCCTCAGATGGGTGGTACATACTAACTTCCAACCCTGAGTACCTAGTTGCAAGCTCTCTCTCAGGGAACTTCCTTCTGTGAGTTGAGCTGACTCGTGGTCCTTCCCACTTCCACACTGCCTGCACATGGAGTTACGAACATCCTCACTAGACATGTTTGTCAGAAGCTCATGGGACGCAAGGGGCAAGCTGCAGGCCTCAAGGGTGCTGTCACTCGTTGGAGTAGAGCGGTATTCACGCAACGTCCTGACTTCCAGTGCTGCTACGTTCTCTCGGCCATAAGAAGGCAGCTAGTGGAAAGCTGCATTCGGGGCATGCTTCCTTTTGAGAGTTGAGCTCAACAAAGGACCCTCCCGCCTCGGGTCCCCCTCTGGGTGGAGCGGCTAACATCCTCATGTCAGGTGCAGGGAGAGGTTTTTAGAAATGCTTGTGGAAATGTCAGACCTGTCCTCACGGCAATGTGAGTTGAATACAGCGATTGCCAACGTCCTTGTTCAATGAGAGTGTAGCTAGGTTCTAACTCCATTGTATGAGTGGGGAGCAGACATCTGCCTCCCAGGCATACACGCCCCTGAGAGTTGAGCTTATGGACTGTCCCTCCCACATGCTGCCTGCACGTACACCAAGCTCCTAACAGGCCTAGGCTCGATACGTGCCTGAAGTGTTGTGAGAGGTAAGTGGAAAGTCTCGGCCCACAAGACTAGTGCATCCAAGCTCTATGCAGCGATTTCCTAGAATTTCCTGGGTGAGCCAGGTGCTACATCCTAAGTTCCATACGAGAGAAGCTAGCTGGACGGCTATTCCCAAGGCAACTTACCTCTGATAGTTGACCTCACACTCAGTCCCTCACAGTTGCACATTGCCTGCAGAATCACTTTCGAACATCTGCACCACAGCCGTTTGTCAGAGGCTTGTGAGACGCAAGTGGAATAAGCAGACCTGGAAGGTGTCTCCAGCTGCAGTGGAGTGGTATTCTGGCAACCTCCTGGCTTAGAGTACAGCTACGTTCTCAGTACCCTAAGAACGCAGCCAGTTGAAGGCTGGCTTGTAGGTGTGCTTCCTTGTGCGAGCTGAGTTCAGGGCAGGGCCCTCCCGCATCCTGACTGCCCGAAGACGTAGGTCCCAGCATCCTTATGTTAGGTGCCAGAAGAGGTTGGGTGAAAAGCTTGTGGAAGTGACAGGATTCTCCTCAAGTGTATCTGATCTCAATACAGACATTGCAAATGTCCTTGTTCAATGAGAGTGTAGCACGGTCCTTGCTCCCATCACAGTGTCTAGGAGACATCTGCCTGCAAAGCATACACTCCGGAGAGTTGAGCTTATGGACTGTCTCTCCCACATCCTGCCTGCAGGTACACCGCGCTCCTAACAGGCCTAGCCCCGATGCATGCCTGAAGTGTTGTGAGAGGTAAGTGGATAGTCCCGGCCCACAAGTCTAGTGCATCCAAGGTCAGTCCAGCGATTTCCTATTATTCCTGTGTGAGCCAGGTGCTACATCCTATGTGCCATACGATAGAAGCTAGCTGAATGCCTTGTCCAAAAGCAACTTACTTCGGAGAGTTGAGCTCACCCTCAGTCCCTCACAGTTGCACAGTGCCTGCAGAAAGAGTTTCCAACATCTGCACCACAGCCGTTTGTCAGAGGCTTGTGAGACGCAAGTGGAATAAACAGACCTGGAGGGTGTCTCCAGCTGCAGTGGAGTTGTATTCTGGGTACCTCTTGGCTTAGAACACTGTGACATTCTCAGTGCCTGAGGAACGCAGCTAGTTGAAAGCTGGCCTGTAGGCGTGCTTCCTTGAGCGAGCTGAGATCAAGGCTGGACCCTCCCTCATCCTGACTGTCCGTAGACATAGGTTCCAGTATCCTTATTTTAGGCACTGGAAGAGGTTGTGGGAAATGCATTTGGAAGTGACAAGACTCTCCTCAAGTGAACTGAGGCCAATACAGACATTGCAAACGTCCTTGTTCAATGAGAGTGTAGCTCTGTCCTAGCTCCCATCAAAGTGTCTAGCAGACATCTGCGTGCAAAGGGTACATACTTCGGAGAGTTGAGCTGCGTGAGGGTCCTGCCCTGACCTCAGCTCGCACAAGGAAGCATGTCTAAAGCCAGCTTTCAACTAGCTGCGTTCCTACGGCACTGAGAACGTAGCACTACTCTAAGCCGGGAGGTACCCAGAATACTGCTCCACTGCAGCTGGAGACACCTCCAGGTCTGCTTATTCCACTTGAGTCTCACAAGCCTCTGACAAACGGCTCTGGTGCAGATGTTGGAAACTCTTTCTGCAGGCAGTGTGTAACGGTGAGGGATTGAGGGTGAGCTCAACTCTCCGAATAAGTTGCTTTTGGACAAGGCGTTCAGCTAGCTTCTCTCGCATGGCACTTAGGATGTAGCACCTGGCTCACACAGGAAATACTAGGAAACTGCTAAATTGAGCTTGGATGCACTAGTCTTGTGGGCCGGGACGTTCCACTTACCTCTCACAACACTTCAGGCACGCATCGGGGCTAGGCCTGTTAGGAGCGCGGTGTACCTGCAGGCAGGATGTGGGAGGGACAGTTCATAAGCTCAACTCTCGGAAGTGTGTATACTTTCCAAGCAAATGTCTGGAATACACTTATTGATGGGTGCTAGGACCGAGCTACACTCTCATTGAACAAGGACGTTTGCAATGTCTGTATTGAGATCAGATACACTTGAAGAGAATCCTGTCACCTCCACATGCTTTTCACACAACCTCTTCCTGCGTCTAACATAAGGATGTTGGGACCTACGTCTTCGGGCAGTCAGGATGCGGGAGGGTCCTGCCCTGATCTCAGCTCGCACAAGGAAGCAAGCCTACAAGCCAGCTGTCAACTAGCTGCGTTCTTAGGGCACTGAGAACGTAGCAGTACTCTAAGCAGGACGTACCCAGAATACCACTCCACTGCAGCTGGAGACACCATCCAGGTCCGCTTATTCCAGTTGGGTCTCACAAGCATCTGACAAACGGCTGAGGTGCAGATGTTCGAAACTCATTCTGCAGGCAGTGTGCAACTGTGAGGGACTGAGGGTGAGCTCAACTCTCCGACGTAAGTTTATTTTGGACAAGGGGTTCAGCTAGCTTCTCTCGTATGGCACTTAGGATGTAGCACCTGGCTCACACAGGAAATACTAGGAAATCGCTAGATTGAGCTAGGATGCATTAGCCTTGTGGGCCGGGACTTTCCACTTACCTCTCACAGCACTTCCGTCACGCATTGGGGCTAGGCCTGTTAGGAGGGAGGTGTACCTGCAGGCAGGATGTGGGAGGGACAGTCCATAAGCTCATCTCTCGGAAGTGTGTATGCTTTGCAGGCAGATGTCTGCTAGACACTTTGATGGGAGCTAGGACCGAGCTACACTCTCACTGGACGTTTGCAATGTCTGTATTGAGATCAGATACACTGTCTGCCAGACACTTTGATGGGAGCTAGGACCGAGCTACACTCTCATTGGACGTTTGCAATGTCTGTATTGAGATCACATACACTTGAGGAGAATCCTGTCACTTCCATATGCTTTTCACACAACCTCTTCCTGTGCCTAACATAAGGATGTTGGGACCTACGTCTACGGGCAGTCAGGATGCGGGAGGGTCCTGCCCTGAACTCAGCTCGCACAAGGAAGCATGCCTACAGGCCAGCTTTCAAGTAGCTGCGTTCTTAGGGCACTGAGAACGTAGCAGTGCTCTACGCCAGGAGTTACCCAGAATACCACTCCACTGCAGCTGGAGACACCATCCAGGTCCGCTTAGTCCAGTTGCATCTCACAAGCCTCTGACAAACGGCTCTGGTGCAGATGTTCGAAACTGATTCTGCAGGCAGTGTGCAACTCTGAGGGACTGAGGGTGAGCTCAACTCTCCGAAGTAAGTTCCTTTTGGATAAGGCGTTCAGCTAGCTTCTCTTGTATGGCACTTAGGATGTAGCACCTGGCTCATACAGGAAATACTAGGAAATCGCTAGATTTAGCTAGGAGGCACTAGTCTTGTGGGCCGGGACTTTCCACTTACCTCTCACAACACTTCAGTCACACCTCGGGGCTAGGCCTGTTAGGAGCACGGTGTTCCTGCAGGCAGGATGTGGGAGGGACAGTCCATAAGCTCAACTCTCGGAAGTGTTTATGCTTTGCAGGCAGATGTCGGCTAGACACTTTGATGGGAGGTAGGGCCGAGCAACACTCTCATTGTACAAAGACCTTTGCAGTGTCTGTATTGAGATCAGATACACTTGATGAGAATCGTGTCACTTCCACATGCTTTTCACACAACCTCTTCTGGCGCCTAACATAAGGATGCTGGGACCTATGTCTATGGGCAGTCAGGATGCGGGATGGTCCTGCCCTGACCTCAGCTCGCACAAGGAAGCATGCCTACAAGCCAGCTTTCAACTAGCTGCGTCTTAGGGCACTGAGAACGTAGCAGTACTCTAAGCCAGGAGGTACTCAGAATACCACTCCACTGTAGCTGGAGACAACATCCAGGTCTGCTTTATTCCACTTGCATCTCAGAAGCCTCTGACAAACGGCTCTGGTGTAGATGTTCGAATCTCATTCTGCAGGCAGTGTGCAACTGTGAGGGACTGAGGGTGAGCTCAACTCCTAGAAGTAAGTTGCCTTGGGACTAGGCGTCCAGCTCGCTTCTCTAGTATGGAACTTAGGATGTAGCACCTGGCTAACATCGGAATTACTAGGAAATCGCTGGATTGAGCATGGAGGCAGTAGTCTTGTGGGCCGGGACTTTCCACTTACCTCTCACAACACTTCAATCCCGCATGGAGCCTAGGCGTGTTAGGAGCGAGGTGTACCTGCAGGCAGGATGTGGGAGGGATAGGCCATAAGCTCAACCCTCAGGAGCGTGTATGCCTTGGAGGCAGATGTCTGCCCCCACTCATACAGGGGAGTTAGAACCTAGCTACACTCTAATTGAACAAGGACATTGGCAATCGCTGTATTCAACTCACATACACGTGAGTACAGCCCTGTGCTTCCACATGCATTTCTGACAACCTCTCCCTGCTCCTACATGAGGATGTTGGCAGCTATGTCCACAGGCAGGCTTGATGCGGTGGGGTCCTGCCTTGAACTCATATCTCAAAGGAAGCATGCCTCAATTGCAGCTTTCTACTAGCTGGTTTCTTAAGGCCGTGACAATGTAGCAGCAGTGTAAGGTGTATGCAGGCTGTGGATGCAGCTGTCCGGGAGGTGCAAAAGTGACAAGCAAGTCACTTGGTTCTCTCTCTGCTCCTGTTCTGCATAGAACGAAATCCTGTGGAAGTAACCGTACAGGCAGTCAGGATGTGGGAGGGACAGGCCATAAGCCCAACTCTCAGAAATGTGAATGCCTTGTTGGTACATGTTTGCTTGCCACTCCTACAGGGGAGATAGAACCTAGCACGACTCTCATTGAACAAGGCTGTTGGAAATCCCTGTATTGAATTCAGATTCACGTGAGTACAGGCCAGACACTTCCACATGCTTTTCACACAACCTCTTCCAGCACCTCACTTAAGGATGATAGGAGGTATGTCTACAGGTAGTCAGGATGTGGGCAGGTCCTGCTCTGAGCTCAGCTCTCACAAGGAAGCATCCCTAGAAGCCAGTTTTCAACCAGCTGTGTTGTTATGACTGTGGTGTCCTTCTAACCTAACCTATACTTGGTCACTCCAGTCCCCAACTGGGCCTCAGCTGGTCTTGTGCCTCTGGTACTTTGTTTGGCCTCACCTGGACCTGGTAACTATGTTCCCACCTGGGCCTCAACTGGTCTTATGACTTTTGTCCCCACCTGTGTCTCACCCAGACCAGGTGACTGAGTTCCACCTGGGCCTTACCTGGACCTGGTGAATCTGGTCCCCTCCTGGGTATCACCTGGACCTGGTGACTCTGGTCCTCACGTGCACCTCACCTGGACCTGGTGACTCTTGTACTCACCTGGGCATCATCAGGATATGTTTAGTCTGTTTCCCAAGTGAGACTCTGGAACATTTAATTTGGTCCTCACCTGGGCTTCACCTGGACCTGGTGACTCTGGTTTCCACATGAACCACACCTGGACCTGGTGTCCCTGCTGTTCTTGTAGCCTCTCCTGTGCCTGGTGACTCCAGTCCCCCTACCCCCGGGCCTCACCTGGATTTGGTGATTCTGGTCCTCAGCTTGGTTTCACCTGGACCTGGTGACTGTGGTCCCCACCTTGGACTTACCTGGACCTGCTGATTCTGGTTCCCACCTGGGCCTCACCTGTACCTGGTGATCTGGTTCTCACATGGACCACACCTAGACCTGGTGACCGTATTGTCCTTCTAGACTCACCTTTAACTGGTATCTCTGGTGTCCACCTGGGCCTCCCCTGGACCTGGTGAATCTGGTCCCCACTTGGTCCTCAAGTGGACCTGGTGACTCTGGTCCTGAGGTGGGCATCATTGGAACATGGTTATTGTGTTCCCCACCTGGGACTCACCTCGACCTGGTAACTCTGGTCCTTACCTGGGCCCCACCTGGACCTGGTGATTCTGGTCTGCACCTGAGACTACCCTGGATCTGGTGACTGTGGTCCCCACCTGGGCCTCACTTGGACCTGGTGACTCTGATCCCCATCTGGGCCTCACCTGGCCCTGTTAACTCTTGTCCTCAACTGGGCATAATTGGGACCCGGTTACTGTGTTCCACAACTGAGCCTCACCTGGACCAGGTGACTCTGGTCCCCCCCTGGGTCTCACCCTGACCTGGTGACTGTGAACCCCACTTTGGCCTGATTTGGACCTTCTGACTCTGGTTGCCACCTGCGCCTCACCTCGAACTGTTGACTCTGGTTCTTTCAAGGGCCTCCCCTATACCTGGTGATTCTGGTCCCCACCTGGGCCTCACGTGTGCCTGGTGAGTCTGGTCCTCACCTGGGCCTCATCTGGACCTGGTGACTCTGGTCCCCACCTGGACCTCTCCTGGACCTGGTGACTCTCTTTCCAACATGGACCTCACCTGGATCTGGTGACTCTGGTCCTCAGTTTGGCCTCACCTGGACCTGGTGACTCTCGTCCCCACTTTGACCTAACTCAGACCTGGTGAATCTCGTCCCCACCTAGGCCTCACCTAGACCTGGTGACTCTTGTCCCCAGCTATGCCTCAATTCGACCTGATGATTCTGGTCCTCACGTGGGCCTCACATGGACCTGGGACTCAGCTGGATATAGTGGCTCTGATTCCCACATGGGGCTCACCTGATACTGGTGACTGTGGTCTCCTTCTATGCCTCACCAGGACCTGGTGATTCTGATCCCCATTGGGCCTTGCATGGCCCTAGTGACTCTGGTCCTCACGTAGGCATCATTGGGACCTGGATACTCTATTCCACACCTGGGCCTCACTTTGACCGGGGACCTCTGGTCCCACTCTGGGCCTCAAACTAAACTGGTTACTCTGGTCCCCCTCTGGACCTCACCCTTACCTTTTGACTCTGGTCCCCCCCCCCCCCCGGGCTTCACTTGGACCTGGTGAATCTGGTCCTTACCTGTTCCTCACCTGGACCTTGTGACTGTGATCCCCACCTGGGTCTCACCTGGACTTGGTGAATCTTGTTGCCACCTGGGCCTCACCTGGACCTTGTGACTGTGGTCCCCACCTGGGTCTCACCTGGATCTGGTGGCTCTGGTTCCCATATGGGGCTTTCCTGGACCTGGTTCCTGTGGTCTCCTTCTGGCCTCACCTGGAACAAAATGACTCTCATGGGTAAATAAATAAAATCTTAAAAACAAAAACAAGAGAAAGGACAAAGGCATACGATCCTCTCAAGAGTTGCAGAAAAAACATTTGACAAAATACAACATAAAAAGCGTTAGTGGGTAGTAAAAGGGAATATAAGGGAAGGGAGAAGAAATGTGTGGGAAATATCAGAAAGGGAAACAGAACATAAAGACTCCTAACTCTGGGAAATGAACTAGGGGTGGTGGAAGGGGAGGACGGCAGGGGGTGGGGGTGAATGGGTGATGGGCACTGAGAGGGGCACTTGACGGGATGAGCACTGGGTGTTATTCTGTATGTTGGCAAAGTGAACACCAATAAAAAATAAATTTATTATTTTAAAAAAAAGCATAGTGGGTTTTTTATTTTTTTATTTTTTTTTCGGCATAGTGGGTTTTGAGGAAACGTATATCAACAGAATAAAGGCCGTGTAGGAAGGCCCGTAGCTGACATCATCCTCAAGGGTGAAAACTTGAAATCGTCTCCCCTAAGAGCAGGAACAAGCCAAGGAAGTCCCCTCTCAGCACTGGAAGTCCTATCGTAGTCAACAGACAGGAAACAGAAAAGGTTCCACACCTGGAAGGGGGACATCACACTGTCCCTATTTGCTGAAGACGTGGTATTAGAAACAGGAAACCCGACAGACTCCACCAAAAACTGTTAGAAATAATGAGTGAATTCCTTAAAGTTGTGGGACACAAAATGAACAGAGATCAGTAGCCTTGCTGTGTCCCGACAATGAGAACTCAGGAAGGAAATTCAGGACATGACTCCCTTATCAGGAGCATCCAAAAAACAAAATAATTAGAATGAACCAAGGGACTGCAAGACTTGTACACTGAAAATTACAAGACTTTGGGAGGACATCCTGGGCTCGTGGGGTCGGAGCCTTCATCTTGTTAAAATGTCCACAGTTCCAGAAGCCACCCGCAGTTCCAATGTCATTCCTATCAAAATCATGGTGGCCGATTTTAGAAATAGAAAAAGCACTCCTAACATTTGTCCGCCCCCACAAATGACCCTGGACAGCAAATCAGTGTTGGAGAAGCAGGACAGAGCTGGACGCAGCACTTTCTTATTTCAAACGATGTCACAGAGACACAGGATAAAGCAGTGTGGTTCTCGGGCCCCCAGCTGGCTCCGTTGGTTAAGCATCTGACTCTTGACCTCACCCCTGGTCTTGATCTTGGGGTCATAAGTACTAGGCCTGTGCTGGGCTGTGGACGAGGCATGGAGCCTACTTAAACAAACCAAACCCACAGGGGTGTGGTTCTGGCATTGCGGAAGGAGCAGAATAGAGAGCCTGGAAGAAAATGCACTCTGATACAGTCAACTGATTTTTTAAACTTAATTTAATTTAAACCCAATTAATTAACAGTATAGTGCATTATACTTTCAGAGATAGACTTCAGGGATTCACCAGTTGGAGATAACACCAGTGCTCATGACATCACGTGCCCTCCTTCATGCCCGTCTACCAGTTACCCTGTCCCTCCACTTCCCTCCCCTCCAGCGACCCTCAGTTTGTTTCCTGTGATTGAGTCTCTTTTTCCTCCATCTCTGTTTTCATCTTGTTTTTCCTTCCCTTCACAGATGTCCATCTGCTTTGCTTCTTTAATTTCACCTATGAATGACACCATACGGTCATTTTCTTTCCTAACTGACTGATTTCACTTAACATGATCCCTCTAGTTCTATCCACGTCATTGCAAATGGCAAGATTTCCTTCTCTTTGATAGCTGAGTAACATTCCTATCATCTATCTATCTATCATCTATTACCATCATCTATCTCCCATCCTCTTTATCCATCATCTGTCTGAAGGCACCGAGGCTCCTCTCACAGTGTGGCTACTGTGGACCCGCCTGCTGTGGACATTGGGGTGCAGTTGTCCCGGAGTCTCACTGCATCTGTATCTTGGGAGTGAGCTCCAGGCCGAGCACCTGCTGGCGCAGGGCGGCTCTATTTGTAACTTCCTGAGGAGCCTCCACACTGTTTCCAGGGTGGCTGCACCAGCCCGTGGTCCTGCCCACAGTGGAAGAGGGTTGAGTGGGTTTTGTAGGACGTGGTAAAAGTCTGGTCCACATTTCATTTTGCGTCCTGTGGGCTCCAATTCATCGTCCTTAAGTATTTCTGAGAAAGCCGGGTGTTGGGCTCCGTTTCAGTGAGACGTTTCCGAAGCTCACAGGCCTCAGCTGGAGCCTGGAAGGAGGCAGGTGTGGCCCACGGGCGCCGGGACACCGCCTCCCGCACGGCCTCTTGCAGTGCCTAAGCGTCCCGCAGGGGGCGCCCGACCCCAGACCCCGCCCAAGGATCGCGCATGCGCAGTAAGCCTCGTCCGCTTGCACTAACAGGAGCCAGCCTGTGCTTGGGAGGCCTGAGGAGGAGGTGGGGTCGCGTCCACGCTGATGAGCCGCAGCCTCCTCAGGACCCGCAGTGAGGCTTCAGGAGGACATTGGGCCACGTTCACGCTGTCAGGAGCCCCGGTCTCCTCAGGACCCGCGGTGAGGCTTCAGGAAGATGTGGGCCAACATCCACGCAGACAGGAGCCTCTGGGCCGCCTCAGGAACCGCGGGGAGGCTTCAGGAAGATGTGGTGTCGCGTCCACTCTGGCAGGAGCTCCCAGGCCCCTCAGGACATAAGTTGGGGCTTCTGGAACCTGGGGGCCACATCCACGGTGACAGGAACCCCGGCTTCCTCAGAACACAGGGTGACGTTTTGGGAGGACGTGGGGCCACATCCACACAACCAGACGCTGACTTCCTCAGGACCCACTGTGAAGGTTTGGGAAGATTTGGGGCCACGTCCATGCCAAAAGGAGCCCCCAGCCTCCTCAGGTCTTATGGTGAGGCTTGAGGAAAATGTGGGGCCACGTCAACACTGACAGGACCCCCGTCCTCCTCAGGACCTGCACTTTGGCTTTGGGACATATGGGGCTGCGTCTATGCTGAAAGGAGCCTACAGCCTCCTCAGGACCCGCGGTGAGTTTCCGGGGGGACGTGGGGCCATGTCCAGGCTGACAGGAGCCTCCAGCCTCCTGAGGACCTGCTGTGAGGCTTCCAGAGGATGTGAGACCTAGTCCACAGTGACAGGAGACCCGGTGTCCTCAGGACCCCACTGACTATGACTCAGGAACACGTGAGGCCGCGTCTGCACTCACAGGAGCCCGGCTTCCTCAGGACCCCCTAGAGGACTCTGGAGGCGCCGTTGGGGGCCACGTCCACATCAGAAGGGACTCCTCAGAACCACAGGGTAAGTGAATGGGTAGAATGAATGGTAGGGTCAGGGGAGGGGAGACAGTTGGTGGTTAGGTTTCATTAGATGTTAGGGGTTAGTGTTTATGCTTATGGTTACGGATTAGAGGTTAGGGTGAGGGATAATTGTAAGGGTCAGTGGTTAGGAGTTAGGATGGGGGTTAGGGATTAGGCATAGGGTTTAGGGTTAGGGACAGGGTTTAGAGTTAGGGTTAGGGTTTAGGCTTTAGGGATTAGGGCAGGAGGTTAGGAGTTGGGGTTAGGGTTATGGTTAGAGTTAGGGTTGGGCTTAGGTTTGCAGTTAGGGTTAGGGGTTAGGGTGTGAGTTAGGGTTGGGGTCAAGGTTAGGGGTTAGGGTTAAAGTTAGGGCTAGGTTTAGGGTTAGGGCAAGGGTTCGGATTAGGATAGGGGTTTGGGGTAGTGTTAGGGTTAGTGTTTAGTTAGGGGTTATGGTTGGGGTTAGGTCAGGGTCAGGGTACGGTTTTGGAAAAGGGTAAGAGATAGGGTTAGGGAGTGGCTTAGGAGTTAGTTTTAGGGTACGGGTTAGGGTACAGTTTGGGGTATGAGATAGCATTAGTATTAGAGGGTTAGGGTTAGGGTAAAGATTAGGAATCTAAGATTAGGAATAGCATTTGAGTACATTAAGTTAAGGTTAGGGTTAGGAGTTAGGGTGAGGGTTGGCAGGAAGATTCAGTGAATGTGTTTCAGTCTTGGGGTTTGTGTTTGGTTTTTGATTAGTGATAGGTCTTGTTCAAGGGTTAGGTTAACATTAGGCTTAAGCGTAGGGTTAGGGTTATGGCTGTGTATGGTTAGAGTTTGGGTCTTGGCATGTGCCTGCACTGGGACTCGTAGTATCTTGGGCAGTTTAGTTTTATGCACTCTATTGAGGTTTTGGGTTCAAAGATAGCCTGACTCCACCAAGTCAGTGGCCTCCCCAGAGCATCAAAATCCAGGCTTCTGCTGGGGTCAGAAAAGACATGGCAGGCTTCTCCTGAGCTGAGCTAAGGAGGGGACTTGTGGCTCTAAATACTCTTTATGTGGATTTTCAGTTGCCTTTCTGATTTTATCTCTTGTGCGCACATATTTCATCAATACTACCAATTATTATTTTAGAGTTTTACTTGTAATGCTGTTTGTAAACACAGATGATATAGTTTCAGGTCTACCACATAGTGATTCAACCCTTGGATACAACGCCTGGTACTGGTCACAGGTGCCCTCCACTATCCCCATCCCTGATTCCCCATCCCCCTCACCTTCCTCTGGTATTTATTAGTTTATTCTCTGTGGTTAAGAGTGTGTTTCTTGGTTTGCTTCTCTCATCCACCCCCTCCGCCCCTTTGTTTGGTTTCTTAAAATTCACATGTGAATGCAATTGTATGGTATTTGGTAACTGTCTTTCTCTGACTGAATGAGTTCATTTAGCATAAGTCCTTTCCACTTCTCCCACATCATTGTAAATGGCTTCATTTCATCCCTTCTGATGACCGAGTGATGTCGTAGTGTGTATATTTACCACATCGTCTCTGCCCATTCATCTGTCGATGGACATCTGGGCTGTATGCACAGTTTGGCTGTTGTTGATAACGCTGCTACAAACAGTGGGCTGCGTGTCCCTCTTCGAATCTACTAAACTACTTTTGTATCCTCGGGGTAAATACCTAGCTGTGCAATTTTGGAATCGTAGGGTAGCTCTATTTTTAACTTCTTGAGGACCCTCCACACTGTTTTCCACAGTGGCTGCACCTGTTCACATGCCCACCAGGAGTGTAAGGGGGCTCCCCCTTCTCCATAGCCTCACCAACACCTGTTGTTTCTTGTGTTGTTGATTTTAGCCATTCTGACGGCTGTCAGGTGACATCTCATTGTGGTTTTGGTTTGCATTTCCCTGATGATGGGTGACGCTGAGTGTCTTTCCGTGTGTCTGGCGGCCATCTGGATGTCCTGTCAGAGACAAAGTCCATTCATGTCTTCTGCCCATCTGCAGTTGGATAATTTGTCTTTAGGTTGCTGAGATTTATATTTGCTTTATATATTTTGGATACTAACTCTTTATTGGATGTGTTGTTTACAAATATCTCCTCTCATTTTGTATGTTGCCTTTTAGCTGTGGTTGTTTCCTTCACTTTGCGGACGCTTTTCAATTTGATGAAGTCCCAATAGTATTTTTGCTTTTGTTTCCCTCGCCTCAGAGGCATATCTAGAAAGAAGATCCAATGGCCAATGTCAAAGACATTGCTGCCTATCTTTTCTTCTTTTTCTTCTTTTCTAAATGTGAGAAAAGGTCTCACATTGTCAGCGAGTGGTCTGTGCGGGGTCTGGGGATGGGCCATGGGGCTGATTGTCAGATGCGCATGTGCCTGGGAGATGCACCTGTGGAGTCAGAGGCGGCGTGGGCGTCAGCGCCTCTGGCCTCCAGCGGGCGGCGCTGTGCTGCTATCTGATACTCAGCGCTGGAGGGCGTGATGCGGGTTGGTCCTCTGGCTCTGGGGCTGAGCATCCCGCCCCCCAGTCAGCAGGGGCTTTCCTTTTCTCTGTGAGAAAAGGTCTCACATTTAGGTCTTTAATCTATTTTGAATTTATTTTTTATATACATGGTGTAAGAAAGTGGTCCAGTTTCATTCTTCTGCATGTGGCTGCCCGGTTTTCCCAACACAATTTGTTATTATCCTGGGGTCAGGATTAGGGTTTGTTGAAGAGACTGTCTTTTTGCCATTGGATATTCTTTCCTGCTTTGTTGAAGATTAAGCGATCATAGAGTTATAGGTTTGTATCTTGTTTCGGCTTTCCATTCTGTTCTATTGATCTAAGCATCTCCTGTTGGGAGATTTTTGATTGCTAATTCAATTTCTTTGCTGGTTATCTGTCTGTTCAAGTTTCTTATTTCTTCCTTTTCCATTTTTGCTATGTTATATATTTCTAGGAAGGAATTGATCTATTTCTTCCAGGTTGTAGGTTGCTGGCATATAATTTTTCATAATGTTCTCTTATAATCATGTGTATTTCTCTAGTGTTAGTTCTTTTTTTTCTAGTATTGGTTGTTATTTCTCTTTTCTCATTTGTGATTTTATTTGGGTCCTTTCTCATCTTTTTATCTTTTTTCTTTTGTAAAGATTTTATTTATGTATTCATGAGAGACACAGAGAGGCAGAGGTATAGGCAGAGGGAAAATGAGGCTCCATTCAGGGAGCCTGATGTGGGACTTGATCCCCCGGGACCCCGGGATCATGACCCGAGCCAAAGCAGATGCTCAACCCCTGAGCCACCCAGGCATCCCAGATCATGTTTTTTAAGCCACTGTGATACACTATATCTTTTGATTGGAGCATTTAGTCTATCAGCATTCAGAGTGATTACTGAAAGATATAAACTTAGTGCCTTTGTGTTACCAGTAGAGTTGGTGTTTTTGGTGACGTTCTCTGGTCCTTTCTAGTCTTTGTTGCTTTTGGTCTCTTTTTTTCCCCCACTAGAAGAGTCCCTCTTAAAATTCCTTACTGGACTGGTTTAGTGGTCATGAACTCCTTTATTTTTTGCCTGTCTGGGAAACTCTTTATCTCTCCTTCTATGCTGAATGACAGCCTTGCTGAAGAAAGAATTCTTACAAATTGAACTCCAATTAAAAAAAAATTAAAAACAATAAATTTTTGCTATTACGATTGAGGAAAATGGCATTTTTTGTTCAGAAATTTTTAATTTCTTCCTTGTGAGATTAAATAAGTTTTGATGATTATTCTTAAAAAAACAGAAGAAAGAATTCTTGGCTGCATACTTTTCTCATTCAGCATATTGAATATTTCCTTCCAACTTCCTTCTGGCTTGCCAAGTTTGTGAACAGATCTGCTGCAAACTGATTCATCCTCCCTTGTAGGTAAGGACTACCCCCCCCCAAAGCCCCACTTCCACTGATTTCAGGATTCTTTTCTCGTCTGTGTATTTTGTGACTTTGACTCGGATGTGCCTGAGTGATGGTCAGCTTCTGTTGAATTTATTGGGAGTTCTCTGTCTCTCGATTTCAGTGTCTGTGTCCTTCCTCAGGTTATAGAAGTTTACATAATTCGTTCAAATAAAACTTCTGCGCCCTTTTCTTCTGAGTCTCCGATGATATGAATGTTATTGTTTTAATAAGTGGCTGAGTTCCCTCAGTCTCCCTCTGTGGTCCATAACCTTTCTTGGGACTGCATCTCAGTTATAGCATTTTTAACGTTGGCCTGACTAGATTTTAGTTCTTTTATTTCTATGGTAAGGGATTCTCTAGTTTTCTTCTGTGCTCTTTTTCCAGCCCAGCTGCTATCTTTATAATCATTGTTTTTAACTCTAGTTAGACATCCTATATGCGTATTGATGCACTTCCTGGCTCTGAGTACTACCTCATGTTATTTTATGGAGGTGAATTTCTCCATCTCATTATTTTTTCCAGAAAAGAAAGAAGGAAGAAAAAGAAAAACCAAGAAAACCAATAACAACTGCCCTCCCCCCCACAAAGAAACAGCAGATTATTTTGGCCTGCTAGTTAAAAGGTAATGTAAATTTCAGCTCTTCTTCTCAGGGGCCTTAAGTATTTCTGGGGAAGCCGGGTGTTGGGCTCCGTTTCAGTGAGACGTTTCCGAAGCTAACAGGCGTCAGCTGGAGCCTGGAAGGAGGCAGGTGCGGCCTCGGCGCAGGCAGGCCGCCTCCTGCAAGGCCTCCTGCAGCGCCTGAGCATCCCACAGGGGGCGCCTGAGCCCAGGTCCCACACAGGGAGCCCGCATGAGCAGTAGGTCTCATCCGCCTGCACAAACAGGAGCCCGCCTGTGCTGGGGAGGCCTGAGGATGATGTGGGGACGCGTCCACGCTGATGAGCTGCAGCCTCCTCAGGACCCGCGGGGAGTCTTCAGGGGGATATTGGGCGGCAATCACGCTGACAGGAACCGTGGTCTCCTTAGGACCCGCGGTGAGGCTTCAGGAAGATGTGGGCCAACATCCACGCAGACAGGAGCCCCTGGGCCACCTCAGGAACCGCGGGGAGGCTTCAGGAAGATGTGGTGCCACGTCCACTCTGGCAGGAGCTCCCAGGCCCCTCAGATAAAAGTTGAGGCTTCTGGAACCCGGGGGTCGCATCCACGGTGACAGGACCCCCGGCTTCCTCAGAACACCTGGTGACGTTTTGGGAGGACGTGGGGCCACATCCACACAACCAGACGCTGACTTCCTCAGGACCCCCGGTGTAGACTTCGGGAAAATGGGGATGCGTCCATGCGGACAGAAGACCCCCAGCCTTGTCAGGGCCTGCGGTGAGGCCTAAGAAAGATGTGGGTGCCGCATCCACACTGACAGGAGTCTCCGACCTCCTCAGGACCCACTGTGAAGATTTGGGAAGATTTGGGGCCACGTCCATGCCGACAGGAGCCCCCAGCCTCCTCAGGTCTTATGGTGAGGCTTGAGGAAAATGTGGGGCCACGTCAACACTGACAGGACCCCCGTCCTCCTCAGGACCTGCACTTTGGCTTTGGGACATATGGGGCTGTGTCTATGCTGAAAGGAGCCTACAGCCTCCTCAGGACCCACGGTGTGGTTCCGGGGGGCCATGGGGCCATGTCCTGGCTGACAGGAGCCTCCGGCCTCCTGAGGACCTGCTGTGAGGCTTCCAGAGGATGTGAGACCTAGTCCACAGTGACAGGAGACCCAGCGTCCTCAGGACCCCGCTGACTATGACTCAGGAACACGTGAGGCCGCGTCTGCACTCACAGGAGCCCGGCTTCCTCAGGACCCCCTAGAGGACTCTGGAGGCGCCGTTGGGGGCCACGTCCACATCAGAAGGGACTCCTCAGAACCACAGGGTAAGTGAATGGGTAGAATGAATGGTAGGGTCAGGGGAGGGGAGACAGTTGGTGGTTAGGTTTCATTAGATGTTAGGGGTTAGTGTTTATGCTTATGGTTACGGATTAGAGGTTAGGGTGAGGGATAATTGTAAGGGTCAGTGGTTAGGAGTTAGGATGGGGGTTAGGGATTAGGCATAGGGTTTCGGGTTAGGGACAGGGTTTAGAGTTAGGGTTAGGGTTTAGGCTTTAGGGATTAGGGCAGGAGGTTAGGAGTTAGGGTTAGGGTTATGCTTAGAGTTAGGGTTGGGCTTAGGTTTGCAGTTAGGGTTAGGGGTTAGGGTGTGAGTTAGGGTTGGGGTTAGGGTTAGGGTTAAAGTTAGGGCTAGGTTTAGGGTTAGGGCAAGGGTTCGGATTAGGATAGGGGTTTGGGGTAGTGTTAGGGTTAGTGTTTGGTTAGGGGTTATGGTTGGGGTTAGGTCAGAGTCAGGGTCAGGGTACGGTTTTGGAAAAGGGTAAGAGATAGGGTTAGGGAGTTGGGTTTTTTTTATGTATGTACCTTATATATTTCTTATTTTTACTTTCATGGTACTTTAATTGTGTTTCGTATTTTGGGATTTAGAATCTTTTAACAAGCAGGTGAAATAATCTGGTGGGGTTTTTTTTGGGAGGGCAGTTGTTATTGTTTTCTTGGTTTTTCTTTTTCTTCCTTCTTTTCTGGAAAAAATAATGAGATAAAAAATTAAAAGAAAGCAATTAATAAAAAAGAATCAAAGTAAATAAATGAAAATAAAGCCCAAAGTACAAAGGAAGCTAGACCCTACTTTCCAGGCAGAGCTGAAGCTCTGCAGCCTCCGTGGTCCGACCACTTGCTGTCAGCGAGTGGTCTGTGCGGGGTCTGGGGATTGGCCATGGGACTGATTGTCAGATGCGCATGTGCCTGGGAGATGCACCTGTGGAGTCAGAGGCGGCGTGGGCGTCAGCGCCTCTGGCTTCCAGCGGGAGGCGCTGTGCTGCTATCTGATACTCAGCGCTGGAGGGCGTGACGCGGGTTGGTCCTCTGGCTCTGGGGCTGAGCATCCCGCCCCCCAGTCAGCAGGGGCTTCCACAGAAGAGCCCCCAAGCCCCCGGGTCTCAGCCGCTTCTCTCAGAACCCTGCCTTCACTCTGCCTGCGTCCGAGCTTCTTTTGGTTTTGTTTTTTATCTCAGACTGTTGTGCCCAAGATTGTGAATCCAAGAAACCACCCAGAAGCCGACACTGATGCAAACACAGGAGGGTTTATTTACAAGCTCTAGCTTGTGTCCAAGTATACCCGACACAGAGGAGCAGAGACTTGGACCCCGAGGTGGGTTTTAGCTTAGTTTTAAGGGCTGGTCTGGGGGACCTCCAGAAGGGCTTGAGCAATTCCTCAAGTTCTGTTTACATTTTGCAATGGGGCCTTCAAGGGCATTGAGCTCTTTTCTCATTCTAATAGGGGCTTCCTGCCCTTGGCCTGGGCTCAGTTCTTATGCTAATGTGGGGCTGTCTAGGACATTAAGCTGTAAACTTTTGTTTTTTTGCTGTGACTGAAGTAATGTAAATTTCAGCTCTTCTTCCCTGGGGCCTGGGATGACTGGACGTGTGCTAACGCTGAACTTAAAGTGGAATGGCCTTAATTTTCTCGGCCTCTGGGCGTCCCATCCCATCCTATGTAGCTCCTTCCTCCTTTCCCGGAGCTCCTAAGAGAGCAATTGCAAATGACCTCAGCTTGGCAGCATGTGTTGGGGGACAGGCCCAGGGATTTGGGATCAGGAAGACCTGGATTGTGGGCTTCCCAGCTGTTCAGCGGGATTGGATGCTGCAGACTCTTATTCCCTAAGGCTATCTTGACCACTGACTTTGTATATAGAAAAGCTCTCCTTTGTCTTTAAAAGATGAAGAGCGAGTCAAAGCGTTTTTTCTCTGCCCATCTGATTGCTCAGATTCCAATCTGAGACGTATTTCCTGTTAATCAGGATAATTTACTATCCATAGTACTATGGTTAAAATATTCTGACACAAGTAATTCAGAGGGATGAGGGTTTCTCATCTCTTTCTTCACAGCTCAGTCACTCATCAGGAAATGCATCTTTATGGATTTGGAAAGAACGAGAGACATTATTACCAATGGTCATATTATTATGTGAAGGATTCTTCCCTGAGATCCCAAGAAGGCAATTTTTCCTCGGGCTTGAGGAGGCCTCTTGGAGTGAGGTTAGAATCAGAAATTGTGTGTTTCGGTTTCAGATAATGGAACTGGTTAGCTAAGTAAACACGGACAGGCACTTAGGTTCTTTTTGAATTTCAATTGCCTTAAAAGCTATAGAATAATTTCTGAACACCTCATTGGACTGTTGTAGGATTTCTTTATTGCTAATATAAGGTAACATTCATATGGCACATATTATGTGCCAAGAATTGTGTCATGCTTCACATAAAAGAACTCCTGGGATCCTCCAACAACCCTATGGGCAGGTACTGTTATCTTGATGGGCCAACTAAAGGATAGGAAGAAAACATCTTGTCCAAGGTCAAACAGCTAGTTTAGTGGATTCGAACTCAGGAAGCCTGACTCCAGGCTGTTATGGCCACCAGAAAATGTTTATTAAGTACTTCCTAACGTCCTAGGTAATGTACAAATAAAGTCCAACTCTTTACTCATTAGAGCTCTATGGCACAGGCATTATTACTGTCACAGTTTTGCAGAGAAAGAAGAAGGTTCAGAGCCTAAGCTCAAGGGACTTGCCCAGAGCCCTACAATTCAGAGGCAGAAACTTTTCCTTTTCCTCATAATATTCTCCTTCCACCACTTACCTTCTCCTTTCTCTATGTCTTAATAGAAATGTTGCTTTTTCTGGTCATCTTCTCTGAGGCCCCAGTTAGACTAAGCCTTCTTATATATGTACTTGTAGTAAGCTGTATATTTACCTTTATATTGGCTACTATAATCTTGTCTAGTTGTCTTTCTGTCACTTTTTGGTTAGTATCTGTCTCTCCCACCAACATGGCCTGGAGGGAGATAGGCACTGCATCTATGTCTGGTTAACTTGGTATTCCTAGCACCTTGCACATAGTAGGTATGCACCAAATACTTAATAAATTACTGGATCCCTAACCTTCTTGAGTTGATGTTGATAAACATTAGAACATGAAATGGACCAAGATAAGAATGAAATTGCTGAATGAAATGATAAAAAGCAATTTTATCCATTCACTCATTCAGTATTTTATCAGGGGCCTACTGTGTGCCATATCTGAGCGAAGGAAAACGATACGTGATTCCATTAGGGTATTATAATAGCAACTTAAAAATTGGCCTTCTAAGGCATTTGCTATAGTTGAAAGCTCTAACTAAAAGGCTCAGTGATTAGGAAGGAACTGAGTAAAATCAAAATAAAGTATTATCTGGGCAGGAATTTCCCAGCAAATCTGGTTTAATAAAAATTTCACACGAATCATTTTTTAACTGACACTGAAGCACTGTGAACTCTTTGGAAGACAAATGTCAAGGAAATAAATGTTAGGCATTGCTAATTTTAAATGCACTTGCAATATGGTGTCTAATATAAAAGAAGTATTTTTATCTGATTTTTGCTATTTATTATCCTTTCCTGCTTTTCAGGTTGAGGAGGCATTATACGTGTTCCTAAGTGTTTTTCTTTCCTTCTGATATAAAATTCTTACTTTGTTCCCATCGAAGGAACTGTTTAAGAATAAGGCAAAAATTAATTAAACTATTCTTAAAGTGTCTTCACACTTGGAGCCTGATTCATTTAAGTCAATTTTCAAAATAAATCTTATTTATTAGAAAAAAAACCCAAAGATTTACAGGGAAATTGAGAAGACAGTACAGAGAATTCTCATGCACTTGCACTTGATGTCTCCAATTATCGATATCTTATATTAGTACGGTACAAATATTAGCTAATGAATCAATATTAAAATATTTGCATTAACCAAAGACCATACATACTTTATTCAGATTTCCTTAGTTTTTGCTAAGTTCCCATCCCTCACATCACATTACACTTGTCCTCATGTTTTCTTAGGCTCCTCTGGATTGTGACAGTTTTTCAGCCTTTCCTTGTTGTTGTTGAACACCTTGAGAAGTAGGGTATTTTGTAAAATCTCCCTCAGTTGGGACATGTCTGTCGTTTATCTCATGATTGAACTGTGATTGTGGATTATATACAGAGATATACTGCCATCTTTATTATATCATATAAAGGATAGATACTATCAACATGATTTATCAGTCTTGGTATCAATCTGATCATCTTGCTGAGGTAGTGTTTGTCAGCTTTCTCCATAGTAAAGTGATTATTATTATTATTATTTATTTTAACTTTTTCATAACATATTTTGTAGAAGGAAGTTACTATGTGTATTCCACACATAAGAGTGGATGAGCTATGCTCATCCACTTGAGGGTGGAATGTCTGCACAAATTGTTTGAAATTCTTCTACATGGGAGATTTCTCTTTCTTCTGTGTTTGTTTGTTTGTTTCTTTTTCACAGATGTTATTTATTTATTTGAGAGAGGGAGGAGAGAAAAAAGCATGAGCAAGAGGGGCAGAGGGAGAGGGAGGAGCAGGTTCCCTGCTGAACAGGGAGCCTGCCTTGAGACCTGGATCATGATCTGAGCCTAAGGCAGAAGCTTAACTGACTGAGCCACCCAGGTGCCCCTCTTTCTTTCTTTTACAATTTTTAATATTAGTATAGATTCATGGATATTTATTTTATGCTTTGGGTTATAATCCAACACTACTTATTTTGTTGCTTATATTGTCTCCTCTCTGGCCACGGGAGCTCTTTCAGTTGACACCTGTGTGCCTTTAACATATTTCCATGAGTATGGAGTCTCTTGTCTGTTCCTAAATTTTTGAAAGACAAACTTTATGTAAATATCATTTTTGACTGGCACTTTGTTTCTGTCCCCATCCCTATCTTTGCCTCCTTCCCTCTCTCTTCACTGTTTCATTTCTTTATTTATTATGATCTGAAAATAGGAAAGGACATGGGATTTCAAATTTTGCTATTTTAAGGTAAATCACTTCTCCTTGGTGCCTAGCCAGTGGTTCTCAAATGTTAGTGTGCAAGAGAATAACCTGGAGAGCTTGTTAATATGGCCAGCCAACATTTTAATTTTTTTTAGGTGAAAGGAAGGGGCAGGTTAGGATTCTACATGTTAACCGGTACCCTCAGAAAATAATAATGGAGTTCTTTGAGGGCTTTGCTTTGAAAAGCAGTGAGCATGAGGGCAGATGGCTGTTCTGACACACATATTTATTATTTCTAGTGGCTTGGACCCATATACCCACCGCTTGTGATAGAAAGGGATATAGATTTGGGGATTTTCTATCACCATAGGAGAGAACCCTAAAATACTCAGGATCTATGCTCAGAGTTAGTTTTATAGTTTAGCATTTGAGTATATATAAGATTCCCCCGTCTTTTTGTGCTCAGTATAGAGTGTTTAGGACCCCACAGCAGCATTTCATGTCTGAGAGGGAACTGAGGGATCATAAGCTCTGGTCCTCTCCTCTGAGGCACAGGAAAGAAACTGAGAGTTCTGGAGGATTGGATTGTCCAAGTTCATACGCTTATTGGTGGTAGAGCTAGGTCTGAAGAAGGTCTTCCTAGAGATTGTTGCATCAAGACAGACACCATTGAACATAACTAGTTTAGATAGGCATTTGTGAAATAGACAATTTTGGGTTACTCTTTCTGCTTTTATACTTTCATATAAAGGTACGAATGCATCTTGGTTTCAGGATTACCCCTTCTGTTAGTTATAAGAGTAGATGATGTAAATATCAGTGTTTGCCATTTGAAATTCTCTGTTTAACTATTTTTACATTGAGTTTTAAAAATATTAAACCTGGCACTTAGTTCTCGGCTTGGACAAACTTAATCTGAGTAAGGTTGGCTTCTCTGAAAATATAGGCAATTAGATATAGAAGCATGAAGACTTGGAAAGTGAAAGGGTAGACAAGGTCTCACGGCTGAGGTTTTTTTTGGGGAATAACTTTGTTTAATTAATTCATCAGGCAGTATTCTGATGGCGCACATGGAGACTTAATTCGAATCCCTTTTAGGGTGCTTCATGAAATGTAACTATCTGGAAGAAGAAAGACTACTTTGGTTGAATGTTTTATTGAGCTAAAGTGACTCTAATTCTAGATGAGCCTGAAGCTGTGACGTTAACGTTTTGTGGTCGTTTAAAGAACTCTGGACCAGAATCGAGTCTTGGCTTTGCGCCTTGCCACCCGTGTGAATTACTGAGCAGTGTGCATTACTTCTCGTGTCTTCTCAGTTTCCTTATCTGTTAGTTGAGGGGATCGGTCTCCATACCGTTCATTAACTCTTTGTTTTTAATGACAGTCACAGATTTGTCATTATTGGACCATCACTAATAAATATCACAAAAAGTGAATTCATTTCTCTTTCTCCCTCTCCCTCGTTTTTTGCATTTTTCCATTCTGGAACTTTGATTTGCTTTTTAGAATACTTATTTATTTGAACTGGGAAGGAGTTGCAGGTCATTTTCCATTCACATTCGTAACTTTTTATGATCTAATGAAGGTCATTTCATAAATGAATTGCTGAGGATGGCTGAGCCGTCCAGTACCCTTTTTTAATTTAAATTTAAATTAAAAAAATTTTTAATTTAAATTCAATTTGTCAACATGTAGTATAATACCCAGTGTTCATCACATCACTTGCCCTCCTTAATGTCCGTCCCCCAGTTACACTATCCTCCCACCCACCTCCCCTTCCGCAATCCTTTGTTTCCCCGAGTTAGGAGTCTCTCATAGTTTATCTTCTGTGAGACCCAGGAAATTTAACAAAAATCCCCTACCCCTGGACAAGCAGAACAGTACTGATTCCATTTTGTACTATACCTGCCACCTGCTGTGTGACCCCCACGTAACCAGCTTATTGCTTAAGGCACTGCCCCACCCTAGTCAAGCCGCTGGGCACACTCTAATCCGAAATCAGCTCATAACCATGTAACCCTGCTTTGTGCCCACCAAAACTGTGCACCAATTCTGAGCAAAGTAATAGGCCAGCTCAAATGGATACTATAGGGTAAGATGTAATTCAATCGGCCACTTGTGTGTGGACCGACATGACTGTGCAACTTTCTGCGTATCCCATGGGCCACTGGCCCCTATAAAGCTGCTACGCCTCTTAGTGTCGGGATCCAAGTCCCTGCTCCGCTGTGTCGGGTACACTTGGACCCAAGCTCGAGCTTGTAAATAAACCCTCGTGTGTTTGCATCGGTGTCGGCTCCTCGGTGGTTTCTCAGATTAGCAATCTTGGGGAAAACACTGCCTCTCTCAATTTTCTCCACTCAGTTTCCCTCCCCTCCCTTATGATCCTCTTCACTGTTTCTTACATTAGACATAAGAGTGAAACCGTATGATAATTCTTTCTCCACGTGGCTTATTTTATTCAGCATAATACCCTCCAGTTCCATGTCCATGAAAATGGTAGGTATTCATCCTTGCAGATGGCTAAATAATAATACATTGTGTATATAGACCACATCTTCTTTTTTTAAATTTTTTAATAATTTTTTAAAAATTTTTATTTATGATAGTCACACACACACAGAGAGAGAGAGGCAGAGACATAGGCAGAGGGAGAAGCAGGCTCCATGCACTGGGAGCCCGACGTGGGATTCGATCCCGGGTCTCCAGGATCCTGCCCTGGGCCAAAGGCAGGCACCAAACCGCTGCGCCACCCAGGGATCCCCAGACCACATCTTCTTTATCCATTCATCTGTTGCAGGACATCAAGGCTCCTTCCACAGTTTGGCTATTAACATTGCCGTTGTGAACATTGGGGTGCAAGTGTCCAGTCATTGCACTACATCTGTATCTTTGGGGTAAATACCCAGCAGTGCAATTGCTGGGTTGTAGTATAGCTCCATTTCCAGCTTTTTGAGGAACCTCCACACTGTTTTCCAGAGTGGCTGCTCCAGTTCACATTCCCTCCAACAATGCAAGAGTGTTCCACTTTCTCCACATCCTCTCCCACATTTGTCGTTTCCCGTCTTGTTAATTTCCCCCATTCTCACTGGTGTGAGGTGGTATCTCATTGTGGTTTTGATTTCTATCTCCCTCATGAAAAGTGACATGGAGCAGTTTTTCATGTGCTTGCTTGCTCGCTCTGTGTAGGTCTTCTTTGGAGAAACGGCTGGCACCTTTAAGTTGCAGAAGAGATGGCATCTCAAGGGGTGTTATTTCCTGTCATGGCCACATACCAGAAGGCTCTTGAGTATGTGTGTGTGCGTTTGCCTGTGCCTGTGAGGAGAGGTCGTTGGATAGAATTTGAAAGCAGATCCTCTGCATATTTATAGGTCTATATCTATTTCTCTCTCTTTCTGCACACATCTATTTCTAACCATTTTGTCTCTATCTCTATAGGGAGATCTATATATGGACGTATAGAGATTAGATATAGAAATATTTATTTTGCATATTTAAATATAAATCTGTAGTTCTGTTTATAGATAATAATTATTATATTATCAGTAATACATTTAATAATAAATATATTAAGTGGAAACATAGATTTATGTTTATATGTTTGTTTATATAAACATCTATTCATGTTCCTGGGATCGATCTATCAGTAGATCTATCACTCTATCATCTACCTAGCTAGCTAGCTATATATCCCAGGAAGAGAGAAACCCAGATCGAACAGACGGGAATGTCCCCCTCCGGAATGTGTCATGCAAGAAGATAGGCAAAAATCTTCTGTACTTTCCTGATGTGCCGATGCAATTAACTCAGAGATGTACCTGTGATGTACTGTGGGCCAGGCGCCAGTGGTCAAGAGAGAATCCTTGAGACATTTTCCATGCAAAAAGGTGTTTTTATTAAAGTATGGGGACAGGACCCCTGGGCCTGAAGAGCTTCATCAGGATCATGAGGAGCCTTGGTTATAAACTTTAAAGTTGCTGTGTGGGGTGGGGACTCTAGAGATAAAAGAAGTTTCCAAAAGGATTTTCACAGGTGAAAGATTTACAGGATCCTGGAGGTCTGGCTATCAGCAAACAAATGTTGCTTTTGGCCTCTAGCAAAGCATTAACATTCAGGCAGCTGTGAATTCTTTGAAGAATGTCCCACTCTGTCGGTTTCAAGTATTTGTTTATGGACTGCAAGTTTGTTAGGAAATGTAATGGTAGGGATGCCTGGGTGGCTCAGTGGTTGAGCATCTGCCTTTGGCTCAGGGCATGATCCTGGGGTCCTAGGATGGGGTCCCACATTGGGCTATCCGCAGGGAGCCTGCTTCTCCCTTTGTCTCTGTCTCTGCCCCTCTTTCTTTCTTTCTCTCTCTCTCTCTCTCTCTCTCTTTCTCTCTCTCTCTCTGTGTGTCTCTCATGAGTAAATAAACAAAACCTTTTTTTAAAAAAGCAGATGTAATTTTAATCTATATTTCTTTGGCCTTAGTTCCCCCTATCACCTGGGTCTTCTCTCCCTCCCTGCATCTCTTGGTTCGTTGGCCTTTGGTGGTGAAGAATCCAAAGGATATGAGGCAGGAGGAGAGTGAGATGGGATTAAGCCAATGAAGTAATTTCCCAGGGAGCTTGGGTAAGAGAAGTGCAGCAGGCGGAATGAAGTGAGAAAGTCAGGTTCTTGTCTCACGGAGTCGAAGAATGAATCTGGTGGACAAAGAAGAGTAAGTAAAGCGACAGGAGTTTATTAAGCAAGGATACCGAGAAAGCTCTCAGGAGTGGGAGGGGCCCAGGCTGGGTTGCCCACATGGGCCTCCACTGACAGTTTTTCATTTAGAACTGATCAGGGAGCTTGTGGCCTTCTCATTCTTGGGATGTCTTGGTTTGAGTAAGGACTAGTGATAACATCTTTAACGGTTTACTTCTTTTTAGAGTCTGGTTATTCTTTGTTGGGCACAGAGGACTGTCCTAAAAAAGACCCTCTCTACCCATACCTGGGACAGGGTGGTCTCGTTTGTTTCTTTATTTCTGGTTTCCTTACATCTCAGCATCCTTAGGATCTTTGTGAGCCTGAATCTGTAGCCCCCTACCTATTTCTCCCTACCTAGACTCTCCTGTCCCTCAGTCAAGAACAGGAGAGATGTGGCTCTGAGAAAAAGTGCACTAAGAAACATTGTCACAGTTTCAATGTGCCCTCCGCACGATTTGTGAGACCCAATTACTTCCAAACTCCTTTTTCCTCCTTTTTGTTTTGGATGGCAATGCTGCTCTGTGACTGACCTACACGATCAATGACTCGGTAACAGTTCAACTCTGTGGAGAGAACCCAAGGGTCCACTGGGGAAGTATGAAGGAGAACTGTGGACTTGCTTGTTTTGCCCTCAGAAATCAGCCTTAAGACTACAGGTAGTCCTCTGGGACATAGATCGAAACCCGGTGGGGACGGAGCCTGTCTCTGTACCTGCCATATAGAAGGCCAAATAGACTTCTTTTGGAGACGGATGGGTGTTGAATAAATAGGAGAATCTCTGTATGCTGGGTCTGTTTCAGGTCACTTTTTCATACTTAGGGAACTGGTTCTCTGAACAAGTCCTGGGAAAACGTATCCTAAGTTATTTGAAAAGGAGTAGTAAGATAGATAAGGAGTTCAGAATTGAGAAAAATATTAAAATCATGTGAGGAAAGTAGAGGTGTTGATCCCGGAAGTGGGTTTCTTGCAATTTACTCACTTATAGCTCGTATATTCTGAACAGAAAAAAGAAAGGGAAGGAACCGCATGTGCTCGAGGTCATCAATTTCATCTATAAAAAGGAAATAATACCGCCTGTCCCGCAACACTGTCGTGAGGACTAGAAGTGATGGCTGTTGATGTAAAGACTTGCTAGGTCCAGTCACCATAAAATGTAAAAACAACACACTTTATTAATATAGCAAATACCAATATAGCTGCAATATACATTTTCTTATTTATTATTTCTTTCTTTCTTTCTTTCTTTCTTTCTTTCTTTCTTTCTTTCTCTCTCTCTCTCTCTCTCTCTCTCTCTCTCTTTCTTTCTTTCTTTCTTTCTTTCTTATTTGAGAGAGCGAGACAGAGGGAGAGAGAGGCAGAGACAGAGACAGAGGGCGAAGCAGGCTCCATGCTGGGAGCCTGACGTGGGACTCCATCCTGCATCTCCAGCATCCCACACTGGGCTGAAGGCAGCGTTAAATCGCTGGGCCACCGGGGCTGCCCTGCAATATACTTGTTAAAAATATATTTTATTTATTTATTCATGAGAGGGAGAGAGAGAGAGAGAGAGGCAGAGAGACAGAGACACAGGCAGAGGGAGAGGCAGGCTCCATGCAGGGAGCCTGAAGTGGGACTCCATCCTGGGTCTCCAGGATCATGCCCTGGGAAGAAGGCAGTGCTAAACGGCTGAGCCACCCAGGCTGCCCATTTTCAATTCTTAAAACACACAATTTGACTTCTTTCTAGCAAAGTTTTATGTGAGTTGGTGTACTTATCAATTAAAAGCTGTAGGGTATGGATCCCAGACTGCCCCTAAGGTGCATGTTCAGAGCCCTCCAGGTGCAGCCTGGAAACCACCGAGCTTGTCTGAGGCCACATGCACAGCTATGGGAACCAAGTGCCAGAGGCAGTCACGATTTACTGGATCAGAAACCCAGTTCTCTCCTGAAACATCTGAGTCAGGGAATTGGTTTATCTCAGGGCAGGGTGAAAAAAGCTTACACTATCAGGATTTCTCTCATCCGGAGAAAAATGCTTAGCGTTTTTTTGTCTGTTTCTTTTTTCTCATGTTGTTTGGCTATTTCTCTTGTCCTATTGCCCTACTTCCTTTGGTAATTAGTTTTGGAAAGAAACCGCTCACATAATGAAAATGATCTAGAAACTCAGGTTAACAAAATATTCTAGCCAGTGTGGATATGTGTGATTCACAGTTGCTTGAAGCCTACAGAATTTGTTTGCACAAATTAATACCAACTTTTAATAAACAGACTTTACTGTACACTGCTAAAAATATGTCCCTGTCAGAGGGGCAAGACAGCCGAAGAGTATGGTCCCCAAGTCACCTGTCCCCACCAAATGACCTAGCTAACTTTCAAATCATCCTGAAAACCTATGAATTTGGCCTGAGATTTAAAGAGAGAACAGCTGGAATGCTACAGTGAGAAGAGTTCGCATTTCTATCAAGGCGGTTCCCACCTGGGCCTCACTTGGACCTGGTGACTGTGGTTCCCACCTGGGCCTCAGCCAGACCTGGTGACTCTAGTCCCCAACTGGGCCTCACCTGAGCCTAGTGACTCTGGTCCCCATCCGGGCCTCATGTGGACCTGGCGACTGTAGTCCCCACCTTGGCTTCACCTGGACCTGGTGACTGTGGTCTCCACCTTCACCTCACCTGGACCTGGTGACTCTGGTCCCCACCCAGGCCTCACCTGGACATGGTAGCTATGGACTTCATCTGGACCTGGTGACTGTGGTCCCCACCTGGGCCTCACCATACCTGGTGACTGGGCTCCTCAGCTACCAATGACTAGGATCCAGAATGGACCCTTAGTTGCTACTGACACCAGGACCATCCCCAGGGTCTCACTTGTTCCTGGTGACTATGGTCCTTGTCTGGGCTGACCTGACTCATCCTTGGCTCTGATTGTATGGTCTCCCCTATCGTGAGTGTGTATTGTCTATGGTCCCTTCTGGGCCTCACCTGATGGTACTGGGCCACGATATTGGCCCTTTGCAAGGCCAGTAGTTTCTCTGAGTCCTCCTGCACGGTGCTGCAATCCGAACACATCCAAGAATGACGGCGCATGAATACCTTCCGAGGACACATGCATCCGGGTGCTCCCCGTGGGCAGGTCCCCGTCCGTCTGACCGGAGCCAGAGACAACCCCATAGCCCTGAGGGGCACAAGCTGGGCTGGAACATCACACACGGGCCCTCACTGCCTGTCTTTTGCTCGCCCACCTACAGTCCACCTTCCCAGCCACTGTCCCAGGACATGCCATCACCCTGGGATCACAGAGCGCTCCCACCCCGGTATCAGGAGCACACGGGCGGAGGACCCAGGAGGCTCTGGCGAATGCCGATCTGATGCTCTGATGCTCAGGGTGATGTCTCGCAGCCCGGGGGAGATCGAAGGTTTCTCTGAGATTCCACAAACACAAGGACCGGGGGGAGAAAGCAATGGAGTTGACTTCATCAAAATTAAAACCTGATGCCAGCAAGAGTGCGACCACACTCCCCACCCTGAGGGCAAGGATGCGTGAATATCCTGAGGGGGGGCCTGGGGGGAGCACCAGGGACTCCGCTCACATTCCAGTGCGTGAAGACCAAGCCTGCTCACCGGCCAGGGGGACCCAGCAGGCCCTGACTGTCCTCCCCTCACCACATGGTGGGGCGGGGGGGGGGGGTGTCATCCCTGTCGGGGTCCATGCATCTAGGACGAGCTGGAAAGGTCATGTATTGGGTCTCCCTGCATAGCACAGGCCTTACAGGGGAGCGGGGGTTCCGGGGAGCTGCCGGTCTCTGACTGCAGCCTCCTTCCCTGGACAGGGCCTTAGGGGGCCGCCCTCACCCCATGGGGCTGTGGAAGGGCTGCAGGAGCTGCTCACGGTCATCTCATTGGGGTCGGGGTGTTTTGGACCCCAGCCCGGGAGGCCAGCGCCCCCACCCAGACCCACAGGCCCCAGAGTGGCCCCCGGGGAGCAGGCATCAGCGGCCACTCACCTGTGACCTGTCGCTGTGTGAGCGCCTCCTCTTTATGCACCGGGTACTGGGGAGAGTGGGAGAGTTGGGGTACTGGGGAGAGTGGGAGTACTGGGGAGAGTGGGGGTACTGAGGAGAGTGGGAGTACTGAGCTACTGGGGAGAGCGGGAGAGTCCAGTTGCTGTGAGCCAGATCCAGAGCACGAGTGCTTCCGAAGCTCTGCAGACGCACAGTGAGCGCCATGCAGCGGTGGAACCCGGGGGTGGCACAGTTCCGCCCACAGTGGGGTCCCGCATCATGACTGTGGGCAGGCGGGGTCCAATCAGCACTTAGCCCTTCACCCTGAAGGCGGAGGGTCCCGGGGGAGGGTCTTGTCCCCACGCCAGGCGGGAGGGGAATGCAGGCACCCTCCCACATCCTCAGTTCCCATCCTTGGGCCCTGCAGGCCTCCCACCATTCTAGGTAGACTGGGGGTCACAGATGTCCCCCCGACCCCCAGAGTTCACAGCATGGGGTTGCACTTAACATTCGAGGGGCTCTTGCGTGGTTCAGTCGGTTCCACGTCGACTCTTTAGTTTGGCTCAGGTCAGGATCTTGAGGTTGTGGCGTGGAGCCTCGCGTGAGGCTCGGGCTCCATTGGGTGAGGAGTCCGCTCCAGGTTCCCCCTCTCCCTCTGCCCCTCCCTACTGCACCCTTTCTCAAGTAAATCTTCTAAAAATTAACATGAAGACACGTGAGCATCTTTATCCCCTCTGCAGAGGTGCTTTCGTGTGTGTAACGACCATGTAAATGCCTTTCACGGACCCACCGGGAGTCCTACCAGAAACCCCTTTTCCTTGATATTTATTGAAGTACAGTCAACACACAACATGACAGTAGTTTCAGGGCTACAACTAGTGACTTGACAATTCTGTGCCTTATTCAGCTCCCCCCACGAGAAGCGGCGTCACCGTCTGTCCCCGTACAAAGTTGTCACAACAGTACTGACTCCATTCCCTAGGCTGTACTTTCTAAATTTCTGTGACTTATTTTATTTATGATCCAGACGCTTAGAGCTGTTACTATCGTTCATCTACATTGCCCATGTCCTACCCACGGCCCTTCTGTCCATCAGTCAGCAGGATCCATCACATTAACCAGAGAAAGGACATGGGGCAGCCCCGGGTGGTTCAGCAGTTTAACGCCTGCCTTCAGCCCAGGGCGTGATCCTGGAGTCCCAGGATCAAGTCCCACGTCGGGTTCCCTACACGGAGCCGCCTTCTCCCTCTGCCCGTTTCTCTGCCTTTCTCTCTCTGCTGCTCTCTCTGTATGTCTCTCAAGGATATATAAATATAATCTTTAAAAAAAGAAAAACGAGAGAAAGGACAAAAAGCATACGATCCTCTCAAGAGTTGCAGAAAAAGCATTTTACAAAGTACAACTTCAAAAGCCTAGTGGGTTTTGAGGAAATGTCTATCAACAGAATAAAGTTCCGCTAGGAAGGCCCGCAGCTGACATCCTCTTCAAGGGTGAAAACCTGAAATCGTCTCCCCTAAGAGCAGGAACAAGCCAAGGAGGTCCCCTCTCAGTGCTGGAAGTCCTAATGTAGTCAACAGACAGGAAACAGCAAAGGTTCCACTCCTGGAAGGGGGACGTCACACTGTCCCTATTTGTTGAAGACGCGGTGCTAGAAACAGGAAACCCGAGAGCCCCCACCAAAACCTGTTAGAACTAATGATTGAATTCAGTAAATTCATGGGACACCAACTGAACCTACAGAGCTCAGTAGCCTTGCTGCGTCCTGACAATGAGCACTCAGGAACGAAATGAAGGACGTGACTCCCTTCTCAGGAGCATCACAGAGACTAAATAATGAGACTGAACGAAAGGAGCACAAGACTTGTGCACTGAGCCATACCAGGCTCTGGGAGGCCGTCCTGGGCTCGTGGGGTGGAAGCCTCCTCTTGTGAAAATGTCCACAGTTCCTGAAGCCACCCTCGGTTTCAATGTCATTCCTATCAAAATCATGGTGGTAGATTCTAGAAGTAGGAAAAAAAAAAAACCCTAACATCCGTCAGCCCCCACAAATGACCCCGGACAGCAAATCAGTATTGGAAAAGCAGGACAGAGTGGGGCGCAGCACTTTCCTATTTCGAACGATGTCACAGAGACACAGGATAAAGCAGTGTGGTTCTCGGCCCCCTGCTGGCTCTGTCAGTTAAGCATCGACTCCTGACCTCACCTCAGGTCCTGATCTCGGGGTCGTGAGTTCTAGCCCTGGGCTGGGCCAGGCACGAGGCGTGGCGCCTACTTAGACCCACAGGGGGTGGTTCCAGCATAAGCTGAAGGAGCAGAACAGGGAGTCCAGAAGGAAATGTGCTCTGATACAACTGATTTTGTTTAACTTAATTTAAACCCAATTAATTAATGTATAGTGTATTATACTTTCAGAGGTAGAATTCAGGGATTCACCAGTTGGAGAGAACAGCAGTGCTCGTGACATCACCTGCCATCCTTCGTGCCCATCCCCCGTTATCCCCTCCCCCGCTCCCCTCCAGCGACCCTCAGATTGTTTCCAGTGATTCAGATCTGTATTTCCTGCATCTGTTTTCATCTTATTCGTTTTTCCTTCCCTTCACAGATGTTCATCTGCTTTGCTTCTTTAATTCCACCTATGAATGACACCATAGGGTCATTTTCTTTCCCGACTGACTTATTTCACTTAACAGGATCCCTCTAGTTGTATCCGCGTCATTGCAAATGGCAAGATTTCCTTCTCTTTGATAGCAGTACCATTCCTCTCTCTATGACCATCATGTATCTCCCATCCTCTATCCATCATCTGTGTGAAGGCACTGAGGCTCCTCAGTTAGGGGTTAGGGGTTAGGGTTAGGGTTAGGGGTTAGGGTTAGGGGTTAGGGGCTAGGGTTAGGGTTAGGGGTTAGGGTTAGGGTTAGGGTTAGGGTACGGGTTAGGGTACGGGTTTGGGGTTAGGGTACGGGTTAGGGTACGGGTTAGGGTACGCGTTGGGGTTTAGGGTTAGGGTACAGGTTAGGGTTTGGGTATGGGTTAGGGTTAGGGTACGGGTTAGGGTTAGGGTACGGTTTAGGGTTAGGGTTAGGGTACGGGTTAGGGTTAGGGTTAGTGTACGGGTTAGGGTTAGAGGGTTAGGGTTAGGGTTAGGGTTAGGGTACGGGTTAGGGTTAGGGTACGGGTTAGGGTAGGGTTAGGGTTAGGGGTTAGGGTTAGGGTACGGGTTAGGGTTAGGGGTTAGGGTACGGTTTAGGGTACGGGTTAGGGTTAGGGTACGGGTTAGGGTTAAGGTTAGGGTTAGGGTATGGGTTAGGGTACGGGTTAGGGTTAGGATTAGGGGGTTAGGGTTAGGGTTTTAGGGTTAGGGTTAGGGTACGGGTTAGGGTACGGGTACGGGTTAGGGTTAGGGTACGGGTTAGGGTACGGGTTAGGGTTCGGGGTTAGGGTTAGGGTATGGGTTAGGGTTAGGGTTAGGGTTAGGGTACGGGTTAGGGTTAGGGTATGGGTTAGGGTACGAGTTTGGGGTTAGGGTTAGGGTTAGGGTACGGGTTAGGGTTAGGGTTAGGGTACCGGTTAGGGGTTCGGGTTAGGGTTAGGGTATGGGTTAGGGTACACGTTAGGGTACGCGTTAGGGTTTAGGGTTACGGTACTGGTTAGAGTATGGGTTAGGGTACGGGTTAGGGTACGGGTTAGGGTTAGGGTTAGGGTACGGGTTAGGGTTAGGGTACGGGTTAGGGTTAGGGTTAGAGGGTTAGGGTACGGGTTAGGGTACGGGTTAGGGTACGGGTTAGGGTTAGGTGTTAGGGTTAGGGTATGGGTTAGGGTTAGGGTTTAGGGTACGGGTTAGGGTACGGGTTAGAGTTAGGGTACGGGTTAGGGTTAGGGTACTGATGAGGGTTAGTTTTAAGATTAGTTTTAGGGTTAGGGTATCGGTTAGGGTTAGGGTTGGGATAGTGTTCGTGTCAGGGTTAGGTTTGGGGTACTGGTTAGTGTTAGGGTTAGGTTTAGGGTTAGTTTTAGGGTTAGGGTTAGGGTACTTGTTAGGGTTAGGTTTAGGCTTAGGTTCATGGCTAGATACGGGTTATAGTTAGGGATAGATTTAGTATCAGGTTTAGTGTTAGGGTTAGAGTACGGGTTAGGGTTAGTGTTAGGGTTAGGTTATGGTTTAGGGTTCGGGTACTGGTTTTGGTTAGTGTTAGGGTTAGGGTTAGGGTACGGGTTAGGTTTAAGGTTATGGTTAGGGTTAGGTTTAGGTTCAGGACTAGATACGGGTTATGGTTAGGGTTAGAGTTAGTGTTAGGTTTAGGGTTAGGGTTACAATTAGTGTTAGTGTACGGATAGGGTTAGGTTACGGGTCCTGGTTAGGGTTAGGGTTAGGTTCAGGGGACGGGTTAGGGTTAGTGTTAGTGTTAGGGGTCGGGTTCGGGTACGGGTTAGGTTTAGGGTTATGTTTAGGGTACGGGTTAGGGTTAGGGTAAGCGTTAGGGTAAGGTTACGGCTTAGGGTATGGGTTATGTTAGGGTTAGGGTTAGGGTAAGGGTACTGGTTAGGGTTAGGGTTCGGGTTAGGGTTAGGGTACGGGTTTGGGTTAGGTTTATGTTTCGGGTTAGGGGAAGGGTTAGGGTTTGGGTTAGGGGTAGGGTATGGGTTAGGTTTAGGGTACAGTTTAGGGCAAGTTTATGGCTAAGGGTACATGGGTTATGGTATGGGTTAGGGGATGGTTAGGTTAGGGTTAGTGTTAGGTTTAGGGTTAGGGTTTGGGTATGAGTTAGGGTTAGGGTTAGGTTTCGGGTACTGTTTAGGTCACAGGTCAGGGTTAACATACGGGTATGTGTTAGGGGTTAGGGTTTAGTATTAGAGTTCGGGATAGTGTGAGGGATTGCGTATGGGTTAGGTTTATGGAACGGGTTATGGTATGGGGAAGGTTATGGGTTAGGGTACAGGTGAGCATTACTGTTAGGGTACGGCTTGGGGTAGGGTAAGGGTACGGGCTAAGGTCCGAGGTAGGGTTAGGTTTAGGGTCCAGGTTAGGGTACACATTAGTGTTAGTGTATGGGTTAGGTTACGAGTTAGGGTTAGGTTTAAGGTATGGTTTAGTGTTAGGGTGTGGGTTAGGGTACTGGTTAGGGTACGGGTACATGTTAGGTTACGGGTTAGGTTTAGGGTTAGGTTTAGAGTTTAGGGTTAGCGTTACGGTTTGGGTACGGGTTAGGGTACGTGTAAGGGTACGGGTTAGGATACAGGTTAGGATTAGTGTGAGGGTACGGGTTAGGATATGGGCTAGTGTACGAGTTAGGTTTAGGGTTATGGTATGGGTTAGGGTACGGGTTAAGAGATGGTTTAGGGTTAGGTTAGGATATGGGTTAGGGTACGCATTAGGGTTAGGATATGGGTTAGGTAACGAGTTAGTGTTAGGGTTAGGGTATGGTTTAGGGTTAGGGTTAGGGGTTAGGGTTAGGGTTAGGTTTAAGGTATGGTTTAGCTATGGGTACGGGTTAGGGTTTGGGTTAGGGTTAGGTTTAGGTGTTAGGGTTAGGGTTAGGGTACTTGTTAGGGTACGGGTAAGGGTACGGGTTAGGATTAGGTTTAGGGTACGTGTTAGGGTAGGGGTTAATGTACGGGTTAGGGTTACGTTTGGGTTACGGTTTAGGGTATGGGTTAAGGTACAAGTTAGTGTTAGGTTTAGAGTACGAAGTAGGGCACGTGTTAGGGGTAGTGGACGGGTTAAGGTACGAGTTAGTGTTAGGGTTAGGATTAGGGTATGGGTTAGCGTAAGGGTATGGTTTAGGATTTTTTTCGATTCGATTTGATTAGAATCCATTTGCTTATTTATGATTCGATTCGTTTCGATTCGATTTGATTATTTCCAATTCGTTTCACTTCGATTCCATTATTTTCGATTTGATTCGATTCGATTAGATTATTTTCGATTTGATTCGTTTCGATTCAATTATTTTCAATTCACTTTGATTTGATTCAATTATTTTCGATTGGAATCGATTCAATATTTTTGATTTGATTCAATTCGATTTTTTTGATCCAATTCGTATTTCGATTCGAGTAGATTCGATTCAATTTTTTTGCTTCAATTCGATTCAATTCGATTTTTTCGAATCGATTCGTTTCGATTCGATTAGATTTTTTCGTTCGAATCAATTTGATTGGATCCGATTTTTTTTAAAATTTTTTATTTTATTTTTTTTAATTTATTTATGATAGTCACAGAGAGAGAGAGAGAGAGAGAGAGAGGGAGAAGCAGGCTCCATGCACTGGGAGCCCGACGTGGGATTTGATCCCATTCGATTCGAATTTTTGATTTGGTTCAATTTGATTCAATTCGATTTTTTCGATTTGATTCAATTCGATTCGATTCTATTTTTTTGATTCCAATAGATTCGATGCCAATCGATTTTTTCGATTCAATTCGATTTGATTCGATTTTTTCAATTCGATTCTATTCGATTCAATTCGATTTTTTTGATTTGATTCGATGTGATTCGATTCGATTGCTTCAATTCGAATCATTCGATTCGATCGATATTTTTTGATTCGATTCCAATTCGCTTTATTTCAATTCGAATAATCGATTCGATATTTTTCGATTCGATTTTCCGCTACTTCGATTTCAATTCTTTTTTTCCAAGTGGATTGATTTCGATATTTTCGATTCGATTCGATTCGATATTGTTTCGATTGATTCGATTTGATTTTTTTATCAATCAGATTCGTTCAATTTTTCGATTTTGTGGGAATTATCGATAGTTTGATTTGATTTGATTCGATTTATTTGATTCCAATTTCTTCGATGCATTCGATTTTTTCGATCGATTCGATTCGATTTTTTTGTTTTTGATTCGATTCGATTTGATTCGATCTTTTTTCGATTTTGGTTCGATTCGATTCGGTTTTTTCGATTCGATTGATTCATTAAATTTTAGAATCGATTCATTTCGATTTGCTTCTCTTTTTTTTATTCAAAAGGATGCGATTCGATCCGATTTTTTTAGTTCGATTCCATTCGATTCGAGTTTTTTGATTCAGTTCGATTCAATTTGATTTTTTTGATTCGATTCGATTCGATTTGATTGGATTTTTTCGATTCTAATCGATTCGATGCCATTCGTTTTTTTCGAATCGATTCGATTCGATGCAATTTTTTTGAAATGATTCGATTCGATTTTTTCGATTCTATGCTATTTGATTCGATTTTTTCGAATCGATTTGTTTCGATTCGATTCTATTTTTTTCAATTCGATTCCATTTGATTCGATTCGAGTTTTCAATTCGATTCCATTCGATTCGAGTTTTTTGATTCAGTTCGATTCAATTCGATTTTTTCGATTCGATTCGATTCTATTCGATTCGATTTGTTTCAATTTTTTCGATTTAAATCGATTCCATTCGATTCAATTACATTTGATTGTTTTTTTCGATTTGATTTGATTTGATTCTATTCGATTTTTTTTTATTTGATTCGATTTGATTCAATTCGATTTTTTGGTTCAATTTGATTCAATTAGATTTTTCGATTCGATTCGATTCGATTTTTTCGATTCGATTCGATTTTTTCGATTCGATTCAATTTGATTCGATTCGATTCAATTTGATTCGATTCGATTTTTTCTATTCTATTCGATTTTTTCAATTCAATTCGAATCAATTTTTTCGATTCAATTCGATTCGATTTTTTGATTCAGTTTGATTTGTTTCAATTTGAGTGTTTCGATTCAGTTGGATTCGATTCTATTCGATTTTTTCGATTTGGTTCAATTCGATGTGATTCGACTTTTTTGATTCGATTCAATTCGATTTTTTGTTTCAAATCGATTCGATTTGATTTTTTTGAAATGATTCGATTCAATTTTTCGATTCAATTCGATTCAATTCAATTCAATTTTTTCGATTCGTTTCGATTCAATTCGATTTTTTTGTTTCGCTTCAACTTGATACGATTCGATTTTTTCGAATCGATTTGTTTCGATTCGATTCTATTTTTTTCGTTCGAATCGATTCGATTTGATCTAAATGTTTCAATTCGATTCCATTTGATTCGAGTTTTTTGATTCGGTTCGATTTGATTAGATTCGAATTTTTTGATTCGATTCGATTTTATTTGATTCGAATTTTTTGATTCCAGTAGATTTGATGCCATTCGATTTTTTAGATTCAATTCGATTGGATTTGATTTTTTCAATTCGATTCTATTCTATTCGATTCAATTTTTTCAATTTGATTCGATGTGATTTGATTGATTTTTACGGTTCGAATCATTCGATTCGATCCGATTTTTTCATTTTGATTCGATTCGATTTGACTCGAGTTTTTCGATTCGATTTGATTTGATTTGCTTCATTTCAATTCGATTCGATTTTTTCGATTCGATTCAAGTCGATTTTTTGATTTAGTTCGATTTGTTTTGATTCGAGTGTTTTGATTCGTTTGGATTTGATTCTATTTGATTTTTTCAATTCGGTTCAATTCGATTTGATTTGATTTTTTCGATTCGGTTTGATTCGATTCGATTCGATTTTTTCGATTCGATTTGATTCGATTCGATTTTTTCGATTCCAATTTGTTTGATGCCGTTAGATTTTTTTGATTCGATTTGATTCAATTCGATTCAATTTTTTCAATTCGGTTTGATTCGATTCGATTTTTTCGATTTGATTCGATTTGATTCGATTCGATTTTTTCGATTCCAATCGATTTGATTCAATTCGATTTTGTCGATTCGATTCGATTCAATTTTTTCTATTCGATTCGATTTTTTTGTTTCTAATCAATTCGATTTGATTCGATTTTTTTAAACTATTAGATTCGATTTTTTCTTTTTTTTAAAAATTTTTTTATTTATTTATAATAGTCACATAGAGGGAGAGAGAGAGGCAGAGACACAGGCAGAGGGAGAAGCAGGCTCCATGCACCGGGAGCCCGATGTGGGATTCGATCCCGGGTCTCCAGGATCGCGCCCTGGGCCAAACGCAGGCGCCAAACCGCTGCGCCACCCAGGGATCCCAGATTCGATTTTTTCAATTCAGTTTGATTCGATTCGATTTTTTCAATTTGATTCGATTCGATTTGATTCGATTCAATTTTTTCGATTCCAATCGATTTGATTCGATTCGATTTTGTCGATTCGATTCGATTCGATTCAACTTTTTCTATTCGATTTGATTTTTTTGTTTCTAGTCAGTTCGATTTGATTCGATTTTTTTAAACTATTATATTCGGTTTTTCGATTCGATTCGAATCGATTTTTCAATTTGGTTCGATTCGATTCAATTGGTTGGAATCAATTCGTTTCGATTTGATTCTATTTTTTTCGATTCGAATCAATTCAATTCGATCCGATTTTTTTCAATTCGATTCTATTCGATTCGATTTTTTCGATTTGATTTGATGTGATCCAATTGATTTTTTCGATTCGAATCATTCGATTTGATCCGATTTTTTCGTTTCGATTTGATTCGATTTGACTCGAGTTTTTCGATTCGATTTGATTCGATTCGCTTCAATTCGATTCAATTCGATTTTTTCGATTCGATTCGATTCAATTTTTTCGATTCAATTCAATTCAATTTTTTGATTCAGTTTGATTTGTTTCGTTTCGAGTGTTTCGATTCATTTGGATTCGATTCTATTCGATTTTTTCGATTCGGTCATTTCGATTCTATTCAATTTTTTCGATTCGGTTTGATTCAATTCGATTCGATTTTGTCGATTCGAAACGATTCGATTCGATGTTTTCGATTTGAATCGATTCGATACGATTCAATTTTTTCGATTCGATTTGCTTCGATTTTTTGATTCGACTCAATTCGATTCGATTCAATTTGATTCGATTTTTTCGATTTGATTCAATTCGATATTTTGATTCAGTTCGATTTGTTTCGTTTCGAGTTTTTAGATTCGGTTGGATTCGATTCTATTCGATTTTTTTGATTCGGTTCGATTCGATATGATTCGGTTTTTTCAATTTGGTTTGATTCGATTTGCGTCAATTTTTTCGATTCGATTCAATTTGATTTTTTGATTCAGTTCGATTTGTTTCTATTCGAGTGTTTCGATTCGGTTGGATTCGATTCTATTAGATTTTTTCGATTCGATTCGATTTTTTCCATTCGATTCGATTTGATTCGATACAGTTTTTTCGATTCGATTAGATAGATTCGAATTGATTCGATTCGATTTTTTCGAATCCAATTTATTCGATGCCATTCAATTTTTTCGATTCGATTCGATTTTCTCGATTCGAATCGATTTGATTCGATTTGATTTTTTTGTATCGATTCAATGAGATTTGATTGATTTTTGTGATTCGATTCGAATCGATACGATTCGATTCGATTTTTTCGATTCGATTTGATTCGATTCGATTTTTTCGATTCGATTCCATTTGTTTCGAGTTTTTTGATTCTGTTCGATTCGGTTCGATCTGATTTTTTTGAGTTGATTCGATTCGATTTGATCTGATTTTTTCGTTTCGATTCGATTTGATTTGACTCGAGTTTTTCGATTCTATTCGATTCGATTCGATTTTGTCGATTCGGTTTGATTCGATTCGATTTGATTTTTTCGATTCGATTCGATTTGATTTGATTTTTCCAATTCAATCGATTCGATGCCATTCGATTATTTTGATTCGATTTGATTCGATCTGATTTTTTCGTTTCGATTTGATGCGATTTGATCGAATTTTTCAATTTGATTCGATTTGATTGAATTTTTTCTATTCGATTCGATTCCATTTGAATTCTTTTCGATGCGAATCGATTCGATTGATCGATATTTTCGATTCGATTTGATTTGAGTCGACTTGAGTTTTTCGTTTCGATTTGATTCGATTCGATTCAATTCGATTCGATTAGATTTTTTTGATTCGATTCGATTTGATTCGATTCGATTTTTACGATTCGATTCAATTCGATTTTTCAATTCAGTTCAATTTGTTTCTATTCGATTTTTTCAATTCGGTTCAATTCTATGCGATTTTTTCGAATCGAATCATTTCAATTGGATTCTATTTTTTTCGATTCAAATTGATTCAATTCTATCTGACTTTTGCAATTTGATTCCATTCGATTCGAGTTTTTTTGATTCAGTTCGATTCAATTCGTTTCGATTTTTTCGATTCGATTCGATTCTATTTGACTCAAGTTTTTCAATTCGATTTTTTCAATTTGATGCCGTCGTTTCGATTTTTTGATTCGATTCAATTCGATTTTTCGATTCAGTTCCACTTGTTTCAATTCGAGTGTTTCGATTCGGTTTTTTCGATTCGATTCGATTCGATTTGATTTGATTTGATTCGATTCGATTTTATCTATTCCAATCGATTCGATTTGAATCGATTTTTTTGATTCGATTCGATTCTATTCGACTTTTTCGATTCGTTTCTATTTTTTTGTTTCTAATCGATTCGATTCGATATGGATTTTTTGAAACGATTCGATTCGATTTTTGGATTCAATTCGATTTGATTTTTTCAATTCGGTTCAATTCGATTCAATTGAAAATAGCCAAATCCAATTGAAAATACTTGAATCGAATTGAAAATACTCGAATCAAATAAAAAATACTCGAAACGAAATGAAAATAATCGAATCAAATCGAAAATAATCGAATCGAATCAAATCAAACTGAAAATAGTCGAATCGAATCAAATTGAAAATACTCGAATCGAATCGAATTGAAAATATTCATATCGAATCGAATCAAATTGACAATAATCGAAACTATTCGAAAATACTCGAATCGATTGAAAATACTGAAATAAAAACAAATCGAAAATGATCAAATCGAATTGAAAATACTCGAATCAAATTGAAAATAGTCGAATCGAATCCAAAATACTCGAATTGAATCGAAAATATTCGAAATGAATCGAACAAACTCGATTCGAATCGAAAATACTCAAATCGAATTGAATCGAAAATACTCGAATCGAATCAACAATACGCTAATCAAATCAAGAATAATCTAATCGAATCGACAATACTCGAATCGAATCGAAAATACTCGAATTGAATCGATCAGAAAAATAGAAAATACTCAAATCGATTTGAAAATAGAAAAATGAATTGAAAATACTCGATTCCAAGCGAAAATACTAGAATCGAATTGAAAATAATTGAATCGAATGGAATCAAATCAAAATTAATCGAATCTTATTGAAAATATATTCATTGAATCGAAAGTACTCCATTCGAATCGAAAATATTAGAATGGAATTGAAGAGATCTATTCGAATCGAAAATATTCGAATTGAATAGCAAATAATTGAAAATTACACGAATCGAATCGAAAAAACGCGATTTGAATCTAAAATACTCGAATCGAATCGAAAATACTCGAATTGAATCAAAAACACTCGAATTGAACCGAATTGAATTGAAAATACACGAATCAAATCGAAAATAGACGAATCGAATCAAATGGAAATGAAAATACTCCAACGGAATCGAAAATACTCGAATCGAATCGAAAATACTCGAATCAAATCAAATTGAAATGAAAATATTCGAATCGAATAAAAAATAGTCGAATCGAATCGAATGGAAATGAAAATACGCGAATCGAATTGAAAATACTCGAATTGAATCGAAAAAACTCGAAACTAATAAAAAATAATCGAATCAAATCGAAAAAAATTGAATCGAATCAAATCAAATTGAAAATAGTTTAATCGAATCGAATTGAAAATACTCGAATGAAATTGAATTGAAAATACTCATATCGAATCGAATCAAATTGAAAATAATTAAAAATACTCGAAAATACTCGAATCGACCGAAAATACTCTAATCAAATCGAATTGAATCGAAAACACTCGTATCGAATAGAAAATACTCAAAACGAATCAAATCGAATTGAAAATACGTGAATCAAATTGAAAAACTCGAATCGAATAAAAAAAACTCAATTCGAAACAAAAATACTCAAATCCAATCGAGAATACTCTAATCGAATCGAAAATACTCGAATCGAATCGAAAATAGTCGAATCGAATCGAATCGAATTGAAAATACACAAATTGAATCGAAAAAACTGGAATCAAATCGAAAATAGTCAAATGAATCGAATATACTCGAATCCAAAAGAAAATAATCGAATCAAAACGAAAGGAATCGAATCAAAATTAATCGAATCTTATTGAAAATACATTAATCGAATCGAAAGTACTCCATTTGAATCGAAAATATTCGAATGGAATCGAAAATACTTGAATGGAATCGAAAATAATCGAATGGAATCGAAAATACTCGAATCGAATCAAATTGAATTGAAAATATTCGAATCGAAGAGAAAAATCGAATCGAATCGAATTGAAAATACACGAATTGAATTGAAAATCCTCAAATCGAATAAAAAATACTCCAATCGAATCGAAAATACTCGAATCGAATCGAAAAAACTCGATTCGAATAGAAAATACTCAAATACAAACAAAAATACTCGAATCAATAGAAAAAAGTGGATTTGAATAGAAAATACTCGAATCGAATTGATTCGAAAATACTCGAATCGAATCAACAATACTCGATTCAAATTGAGAATAATTGAATCGAATCGACAATACTCGAATTGAATCGAAAATACTCGAATCGAATCGAAAATATTCAAATGAATCAAAAATACCGAATCCAAACGAAAATACTCGAATCGAATTGAAAATAATCGAAACGAAAGATCGAATCAAAATAAATCGAAACTTATCGAAAATACATTCATCGAATCGAAAGTACTCCATTCAAATAGAAATTATTCAAATGGAATAGAAAACACTACAATCGAATAGAAAATAATATAATAGAATCGAATCGAATTGAAAATACACGAATCGAATTGAAAATCCTCGAATTGAATCGAAAAAACTTGATTCGAAAATATTCGAATTGAGGGATCCCTGGGTGGCGCAGCGGTTTGGCGCCTGCCTTTGATCCAGGGCGCGATCCTGGAGACCCAGGATCGAATCCCACATCAGGCTCCCGGTGCATGGAGCCTGCTACTCCCTCCGCCTGTGTCTCTGCCTCTCTCTCTCTCTCTCTCTCTGTGACTATCATAAATAAATAAAAAATTAAAAAAAAAAAATTAAAAAAAAAAGAAAATAAAAAAAAAAAAAAAGAAAATATTCGAATTGAGTCAAAAATACTTGAATTGAATCGAAAATACTCGAATGGAATAAAAAATAATGGAATGGAATCGAAAATCCTCAAATCAAATCGAAAATCCTTGAATTGAATCGAAAAAATTCGAATCCATTCCAAAATACTCGAATCGAATCAAAAATACTCAAATCGAATCGGAAATACTTGATTCGAATTGAATTGAAAATACTCGAATCGAAACGAAAATACTCAAATCCCTTCCAAAATACTCGAATTGAATCAGAAATACACGAATCGAATAAAAAATACACGAATGGAATCGAATTGTTTGAAAATACTCGAATAGAATAGAAAAAACTCGAATCGAATCGAAAATACTCGAATCGAATCGAATTGAATTGCAAATACTCGAATCAAATAGAAAATACTCGAATTGAATCGAATCGAATTGAATTGAAAATACTCGAATCGAAATTAAAATACTCGAATAGATTCCAAAATACTCGAATCGATTCGAAAAAACTCGATTCGAATAGAATATACTTGAATCGAATTGTATTGAAAATACTCGAATCGAATGAACAATACATGAATTGAATCGACAATAATCGAATCGAATCGACAATACTAGTATCGAATCAAAAATAATCGAATCGAATCGAAAATACTCAAATCCAATCTAAAATACTCGAATCGAATCAAAAATACTCGAATCGAATTGAATTTAATTGAAAATACACGAATCGAATCGAACATACTAGAATCGAATAGAAAGTACCCGAATTCAATAGAATCGAATTGGAAATACTTGAATCGAATTGAAAATACAGGAAAAGAATCGAAAATAATCGAATCAAATCAAAAATCTTGATTCGAATCGAAAATACTCGAGTGGAATAGAAAATCCTCAAATCGAATCAAAAATACTCTAATCCATTCCAAAATACTCGAATCAAATCAAGAATACTCGAATCGAATCGAATTGAATTGAAAATACTCGAATAAAATCGAAAATACTCAAATCGAATTGAAAATACTCGAATTGAATAAAAAATACTTGAATCGTATCGAATCGAAAATTCTTGAATAGAATCGAATCGAATAAAAATACTTGAATTGAATTGAAAATACTCGAATCAAATAGAAAATACCCGAATTCAAAAGAATCAAATTGAAAATACTCAAAAAGAATCGAAAAATACTCGAATGGAATAGAAAATCCTCAAATCGAATCGCAAATACTCGAATCCATTCCAAAATACTCTAATCGAATAGAAAATACTCGGATCGAATAGAAAATACCCGAAATCAATAGAATCGAATTGAAAATACTTGAATCGAATCGAAAATAATAGAAATGAATAGAAAAATCTTGATTCGAATAGAAAATACACAAATACAATAGAAAATACTCGAAGAGAATCGAAAATACTCGAATGGAATCGAAAATCCTCAAATCGAATGGAAAATACTCGAATACATTCCAAAATACTCGAATTGAATAAAAAATAGTCGAATTGAATCGAAAATACTCGAATTGAATCAAAATGAATTGAAAATATGCGAGTCAATAGAAAATACTCGAATCAAATAAAAAATACTCGAATCGAATCGAAAATACACAAATTCAATCGAAAATACTCAAATCGAATTGAAAATACTCGAATCGAATAGAAAATACCCAAATTCATTAAAATCGAATGGAAAATACTTTAATCGAATCGAAAATACTTGAACCAATCGAAAATACTCGAATCGGATTGAAAAAAAATTGATTCGAATCGAAAATACTCAAATCCAACCGAAAAAATTCGAATCGAATAGAAAATACCGAATCCAATAGAATCGAATGGAAAATACATGAATCGAATCGAAAATACTCGAAACGAATCGAAAATAGTCAAATCGAATCGAAAAAAATTGATTCGAATCCAAATACTCAAATCCAATCGAAAATACTCGAATCGAAAATACTTGAATAGAAAATACTAGAATCGAATCGAAAAATCTTGATTCGAATTAAAAATACTCAAATACAATCGAAAACACTCGAAAACGAATCGAAAATACTTTAATGGAATTGAAAATCCTCAAATCGAATCGAAAATAGTCGAATCCATTCCAAAATACTCGAATCGAAAATACTCGAATCATATCGAAAATACTCGAATCAAATTGAAAATACTCGAATGGAATCAAATTGAATTGAAAATACTCGAATCGAATCGAAAATCCTCGAATTGAATAGAAAATACACGAATCGAATCGAAAATCTTCGAATCGAATTGAATTGAAAATACTCGAATTGAAAATACTCGAATGGAATCGAAAATCCTCAAATCAAAACGAAAATATTCGAATCCCTTCCAAAATACACGAATCAAATCGAAAATATTCTAATCATTGAAAATACTCGAATGGAATCGAAAATCCTCAAATCGAAACAATAATACTCGAATATATTCCAAAATACTCAAAACGAATCGAAAAAACTCGATTCGAATAGAAAATACTCGAATCGAATAGAATCCAAAATACTCAAATCGAATAGAAAATACCCGAATTCATTAGAATCTAGTTGAAAATACTTGAATCGAATCGAAAATACTTGAATCGAATCAAAAATACTCAAATCGAATAAAAAATACTTGAATCCAATACTTGAACTCGAATTGAAATGAAAATACATGAATCGAATCGAAAATACTCGAACCGAATAGAAAATACTTGAATCGAATTGAATCGAACTGAGAACACTCAAATTGATTCGAAATTACACGAATCGAATAGAAAAAACTCTAATCGAATCAAATTGAATTGAATTGAAAACCCTCGAATAAAATCGAAAACACTCGAATAGAAAATACTCGAATCGAATTGAATCGAACTGAGAACACTCGAACTGAATAAAAAATACACGAATCGAAGAGAAAAAACTTGAATCGAATCAAATTGAATTGAATCGAAAATACTCGAATCGAATCGAATTGAATTGAAAATACTCGAATCGAATAGAAAATACTCGAATCGAATCGAAAACACTCGAATCGAATTGAATCGAATTGAGAACACTCGAATTGAATAAAAAATACACGAATCGAATAGAAAAAACTTGATTCGATTCGAATTGAATCGAATTGCAAACACTCGAATCGAATCGAATTGAAAATACTCAAATCGAATCAAAAATACTCGAATAGAATTCAAAATACTCGAAACGAATAGAAAAAACTCGATTCGAATAGAAAATACTCGAATCGAATAGAATCGACAATACTCAAATCGAATAGAAAATACACGAATTCAATAGAATCTATTTGAAAATACTTGAAACGAATCGAAAATACTTGAATCGAATCGAAAAAACTTGATTCGAATGGAAAATACTCAAATCCAATCGAAAATACTCGAATCGAATCGGAAATACTCAAATATAATCGAAAAAACGATTCGAATAAAAAATACTCAAATCCAATCGAAAATATTCGAAACGAATTGAAAATACTCGAATGGAATAGAAAATCCTCAAATCGAATAGAAAATTCTCGAATCCATTCCAAAATACTCAAATCGAATCGAAAATACTCGAGTCGAATCAAAAATACTTGAATCGAATTGACTTGAATTGAAAATACTTGAATCAAATTGAAAATACTCGAATCAAATAGAAAATACTCGAATCGAATAGAAAATAATCAAATCGATTTGAATTGAATTGAAAATACTCGAAACGAATCGAAAAAACTTGAATGGAATCGAAAATCCTCGAATGGAATCGTAAATCCTCGAATCGAATCGAAAATACCCAAATCCATTCCAAAATACTCGAATGGAATCGAAAATACTCGAATGGAATCGTAAATCCTCGAATCGAATCGAAAATACCCAAATCCATTCCAAAATACTCGAATCGAATCGAAAATACTCGAATTGAATCGAAAATTGTCGAATATAATAAAAAATACTCGAATTGAATAGAACATACTCAAATCGAATCAAATAAAATTGAGAATACTCTAATTGAATCGAAAATACTTGAATCGAATCGAATCGAAAATTTTCGAAGAGAATCGAATCGATTTGAAAATACTTGAATCGAATCGAAAATACTCGAATCGGATCGAATTGAATTGAAAATACTCGTATCGAATCGAAAATCCTTGAATCGAATCGAAAATACTCGAATCAAATCGAAAACACTCAAATCGAATCGAAATGAATTAAAAATATTCGAATCGAATCGAAAATAATCAAATGGAATCGAAAATCCTCAACTCGAATAGAAAATACTCGAATCCCTTCCAAAATACTCGAATCGAATATAATCGAATCCAATCGAAAATACTCGAATGGAATCAAAAATCCTCAAATCGAAACGAAAATACTCGAATATATTCCAAAATACTCAAAACGTATTTTCTATTCGATTTGAAGATTTTCAATTCCATTCGAGTATTTTCGATTTGTTTCGAGTATTTTCTATTGGATTTGAGTATTTTAGATTCGATTCAAGTATTTTGGATTGGATTCGAGTTTTTTCGATTCGATTCGCATATTTTGAATTCGATTCGAGTATTTTCGATTCGGTTTGATTCGATTCGAGTATTTTGGAATGGATTAGAGTATTTTCGATTTGATTTGAGGATTTTCGATTCAACTCTAGTATATTCGATTCGATTCGAGTATTTTCGATTCGTTACGAGTATTTTCGATTCGATTCAAGTATTTTCAATTCGATTCTATTGTATTCGGGTATTTTCTATTCAATTCGAGTATTTTCGATTCAATTCGATTCGAGTATTTTCTATTTGAATCGAGTTTCTTCGATTCGATTCGAGTATTTTGGATTCGATTGGAGTATTTTCAATTCGATTCAATTCGATTCGATTCGAGTTTTTTCAATTCGATTCGTGTATTTTCGATTCAAGTATTTTCAATTCAATTCGATTCGATTCGAGTATTTTTGATTCGATTCAACTATTCTCGATTCGATTCGAGTATTTTGGAATGGATTCTAGTATTTTTGATTCGATTTGAGGATTTTCTATTCCATTCGAGTATTTTCGATTCGATTCGAGTATTTTCAATTGGATTTGAATATTTTCGATTCGAATCAAGTTTCTTCAATTCATTTCAAGTATTTTCAATTCGATTCAAGTATTTTCTATTCGATTCTATTGAATTCGGGTATTTTCTATTCTAATCGAGTATTTTCGATTCGATTCAAGTATTTTTGATTCGATTCGAGTATTTTGGAATGGATTCGAGTATTTTTGATTTGATATGAGGATTTTCGATTCCACTTGAGTATTTTCGATTCGATTTGCTTATTTTCTATTCGAATCAAGTTTTTTCATCGAGAATTCTCGAATGCAATCGACAATACTCGAATCAAATCGAGAATAATCGAATCGAATTGATAATACTCGAATCGTATTGAAAATCCTCAAACTGAATAGAAAATACTCGAATCGAATCGAATAGAATTGAAAATACTCAAATCGAATTGAAAATACTCGAATGGAATCGAAAATACTCGAATCGAATAGAAAATACTCGAATCAAATGAAAAATACTCGAATCGATTCAAATTAAATTGAAAATACTCGAGTCAAATCGAAAATACTCGAAACAAATCGAAAGTACTCTAATCGAATCGAAAATATTCGAATGGAATTGAAACGAATCGAATGGAATTGATAAGAATGGAAATGAATAGAAAAAACACGAATCGAATTGAAAATACTCGAATCAAAAGGAAAAAACTCGAATTGAATCGAAAATACTCCAATTGAATCAAAAATAGTCGAATTGAATTGAAAATACTAGAATCGAATCGAAAATACTTGAATCGAAACGAAAATACTAGAATCGAATCAAAAATAATTGAATCTAATAAAATCAAATTGAAAATAATCGAATCAAATCGAATTGAAATTACTCGAGTCGAATCGAATCAAATATACTTGAATCGAATTGAAAGTACTTGAATCGAATCAAGAATAATCACATTGAATTGAATCGTCAATACTCGAATCGTATCGAAAATCCTCAAACCGAAAAGAAAATACTCGTATCGAATCGAATCGAACTGAAAATATTTGAAACGATTCAAAAATACACGAGTTGAATCGAAAAGCCTCGAATCGAATAGAAAATACTCGAATTGAAAGGAAAATATTCGAATCGAATCGAATCGAATCGAAAATAATAGAAAATAGTCGAATGGAATCGAAAATAGTCAAATGAATTGAAAATAATTGTATCAAATCAAAAATACTCGAATCGTTCGAAAATGATCGAATCGAATTGATCAAATCGAAAATAATCGAATCGAAATGAAAATACTCAGATCGAATAGAAAATACTCGAATTGAATCGAAAATACTGGAATCGAATCAAAACTACTCGAATCGAATCGAAAATAATCGAATCGAATAGACAATATTCGAATCGTATCGAAAAACCTCAAACCGAATAGAAAATACTCGAATCGATTTCAATCGAATTGAAAATACTCGAATTGAATTGAAAATACTCGAATGGAATCGAAAATACTCGAATCGAACTGAAATACTCGAATCGAATCGAAAATATTCGAATGGAATCGAAAAGAAACGAATAGAATCGAAAAGAATGGAAATGAATCGAAAAAACACAAATCGAATTTAGAATACTCGAATCGAATGGAAAGTACTCGAATCGAATCGAAATAATCGAATCGTACCGGAAATAATTGAATCGACTCGAATCTAATTGACAATATTCGAATAGAATCGAAAAATCTCAAATCGAATAGAAAATACTCGAATCGAATGGAAAATACTCGAATCGAATCGAATCGAAAATACTCGAATCAAATGAAAAATACTCGAATCGAATCAAATCGAATTGAAAATACTCGAATCAAATCAAAAGTACTCCAATCGAATCGAAAATATGCGAATGGAATCCAAAAGAATCGAATGGAATCGAAAATAATCAAATCGATTCGAAATTCTTCAAATCGAATCAAAAATACTCGAATCGAATTGAATCCCCCAATCGAATCGAAAATACTCGAATCGAATCGAAACGAAAATACTCCAATTGAATCGACAATACTCGAATCAAATCGAGAATAATCGAATCGAATAGACAATACTCGAATCGTACTGAAAATCCTCAAACCGAATAGAAAATACTCGAATCAAATCGAATCGAAATGAAAATACCCGAATCGAATTGAAAATACTCGAATGGAATCGAAATTACTCGAATCGAACCGAAATTACTCAAATAGAATCGAAAATATTCAAATGGAATCGAAAAGAATCGAATGGAATCGAAAAGAATGGAAATGAATCGAAAGAACACGAATCGAATTGAAAATACTCCATTCGAATCGAAAATACTCAAATCGAATTGAAACTACTCGAATCAAATGAAAAATACTCGAATTTGAAATACTCGAGTCGAATTGAAAATACTAGAATTGAATAGAAAATAATCGAATTGATTTGAAAATCTTCAAATCGAATCCAAAATAATCGAATGAAATCGAAAATACTCGAATCGAAATGAAAGTACTTGAATGGAATCGAAGTAATCGAATCGTACCAGAAATAATTGAATCGACTCGAATCTAATCGACAATACTCGAATCAAATCGAAAATACTCAAATCGAATCGAAAATACTCGAATCGAATCGAGAATAATCGAATCAAATATACAATACTCGAATCGTGTTGAAAATCCTCATACAGATTAGAAAATAATCGAATCCAATTGAATCGAATTGAAAATACTCGAATTGAATTGAAAATACTCGAATGGAATCGAAAATACTCGAATCGAACCGAAATACTCGAATCGAATCGATAATATTCGAATGGAATCTAAAAGAAACGAATAGAATTGAAAAGAATGGAAATGAATCGAAAAAACACAAATCGAATTTAGAATACTCGAATCGTATCGAAAATACTCGAATCGAATGGAAAATACTCGAATCGAATCGAAAATAATCGAATCGATTCGAAATTCTTCAAATCAAATAAAAAATACTCGAATTGAATCAAATCGAAAATACTCGAATCGAATTGAAAGTACTCGAATCGAATCGAAATAATCGAATCGTACCGGAAATAATTGAATCGACTCGAATCTAATCAACAATACTAGAATCAAATCGAAAATACTTGAATCGATTCGAAAATAATCGAATCGATTTGAAATTCTTCAAATCGAATCGAAAAAACTCGAATCGAATCGAATGGAAAATACTCAAATCGAATCGAATCGAAAATACTCGAATCGAATTGAAAATAATCGAATCGAATCAAATCGAACTGAAAATATTCGGATCGACTCGAAAGTATACTCAAATCAAATTGAAAATGCTCGAATCGAATCAAAAATTATCAAATTGAAAGGAAAAGAATCTAATTCTCGAATCGAATCGAAAATACTTGAAACGAATTGACAATACTCGAATTGAGTAAAAAATAATTGAATCAAATCGAGAATTCTCGTATCGAATCAAAATAATCGAATCGAATTGACAATACTCGAATCGAATAAAAAATCGAATCAAATCGAAAATACTCGAATCTAATCGAAATGATCGAATCCAATAGAAAATAATCGAATTGAATGAAAAATACTCTAATCAAATTGAAAAGAATTGAATCGACTCGAAAATACTTGAATCGAATCGAAAATAATTGAATCAAATAGAACTGAAATAATCCAATCGAATCGAAAATACTTGAATTGAATCGAAAATACAAGAATCGAATCAAAAATAATCGAATCGAATCAAAAATATTCGAATCGATTCGAAAATAGTTAAATCAAATCGAAAATAATCGTATCAAATTGAATCAAATCTAAAATAATTGAATCGAATTGAATATACTGGAATCGAATGGAAAATATTCAAATCGATTCGAAAATGCGCGACTCAAATAGAAAACAGTCGAATCGAATTGAAAATCCTTGAATCTACTCGAAAATACTCGAATCAAATAGAAATTAATCGAATCGAACAGATTCAAATTGAAAAAAATATAATCGAATCGAAAATACTCGAATCAAATGGAAAATAATTGATTCCATTCGAAAATGCTCAAATTGAATAGAAAATATTTGAATTGAATCGAAAAAACTCGAATCGAATCAAAAATACTAGAATCGAATCGAAAATCATCGAATCGAATAGAAAATACTCGAATCGAATCACAAATAATCGAATCAAATGGAATAGAATCGAAAATACTCAAAACGAATCAAAAATATTTGAATCGAAATGAAAATAATCGAATCAAATGGCATCGAATCGAAAATTCTCGAATCGAATAGAAAACACTTGAATCTAATCGAAAATGATAGAATCGAATAGAAAATAATCAAATTGAATAAAAAATACTCTAATGAAATTGAAAATACTCAAATTGATTCGAAAACACTCGAATCGAATCGAAAATACTTGAATCGAATCGAAAATACTCGAATAGAATCAAATATAATCGGATCAAATGGAAAAGAATCGAAAATGCTCGAAATGAATCGAAAAACTTGAATCGAAACAAAAATAATCGAATCAAATGGAATTGAATTGAAAATTCTCGAATCGAAACGAAAATTCTCGAATCTATTCGAAAATGACCGAATCGAATAGAAAATAATCGAATTGAAGCAAAAATACTCTAATGAATTTGAAAATAATCGAATCTACTCGAAAATACTCGAATCGAATCGAAAATACTCGAATCGACTCGAAAATACTCAAATATATTCGAAAATACTCGAATCTAATGGAAAATAATCAAATTGAATCGAAAATACTCGAATCGAATAAAAAATAATCAAATCGAATGGAAATACTCAAATCGACTTGAGAATACTCGAATCAAATCGAAAATAATCGAATCGAATGGCATCGAATGGAAAGGAAAATACTCGATCGAATCAAAACTACTTGAATCGAAAGGAAAACAATCGAATCGAATAGAAAATAATCGAATTGAATAAAAATTCTCTAATGAAATTTAAAATACTCAAATTGATTAGAAAATAGTCGAATAGAATCGAAAATACTCGAATCAAATTGAAAATACTCGATCGAACTGAATCGAATTGAGAACACTCGAACACAATTGAAAATACATGAATCGGATCGAAAAAACTCGGTTCGAATAGAAAATACTCAAATCCAATAGAAAACACACGAAACAAATCGAAAGTACTCGAATGGAATCGAAAATCCTCAAATCGAATCAAATATACTCGAATCCATTCCAAAACACTCGAATCGAATAGAAAATACTCGAATCAAATCGAAAATAATCGAATCGAATCGAATTGAATTGAAAATACTCGAATCAAAAATACTCGAATCAAATCGAAAATGGTCGAGTCGAATCGAAAATACTCGAATTGATCGAAAATTCTCAAATCGAATCGAATCGAATCAAAAATACTCGAATCGAATAGAAAATACTGGATTCAAATCGAATCGAATTGAGAACACTCGAATCGAATCGAAAATACTCGAATGGAATCGAAAATCCTCAAATCGAATTGAAAACATGCGAATCAAATCGAAAATACTCGAATGGAATCGAAAATCCTCAAATCGAATTGAAAATACTCGAATATATTCCAAAATACTCGAATCGAATCTACAATACTGGAATCGAAACGAAAATACTCGAATCGAATCGAATTGAAAATAGTCGAATCTAATCGAAAATACTTGAAACGAATCGGAAATACTCAAAACGAAACGAAAATAATCGAATCGAATTGAAAATAGTCAAATCGATTCGAAATAACTCAATTCGAATCGAGTATACTCAAATCCAATAGAAAATACTAGAATCAAATAAAAAATACTCGAATGGAATCGACAATCATCAAATCGAATTGAAAATACTCAAATCCATTCCAAAATACTCGAATCGAATCACAAATACTCGAATTGAATCGAAAATACGCGAATCGAATCGAAAATGCTCGAATGGAATCGAAAATACTCGAATATATTCCAAAATACTCGAATCAAATCGAAAATACTCGAATCGAATCGAAAATACTCGAATCGAATTTAATTGAATAGAAAATACTCGAATCAAATCGAAAATACTCTAATTGAATCGAAAATACTAGAATCGAATAGAAAATACTCGAATTGATTCGAATCGAATCGAATCGAATTGAAAATACTCGAATCGAATTGAAAATACTCGAATCGAATCCAAAATACTTGAATGGAATAGAAAATACTCAGATCGAATCGAAAAAACTCGATTCGAATAGAAAATACTCGAATCAAATTGAATCGAAAATACTCGAATCGAATAGAAAATACTCGGATCGAATAGAAAATAGTCGAATCGAATCGAATCGAATTAAAAATACTCGAATCGAATCAAAAATACCTGAAACGAATCAGAAATACTCGAAACGAAATGAAAATAATCGAATCGAATCAAATCAAATTGAAAATAGTCGAATAGAATCTTATTGAAAATATTCGACTCATTGATAGAAAATACTCAAATCGAATAGAATCGAATTGAAAATAATCGAAACTATTAGAAAATACTCGAATCGATCGAAAATACTCAAATAGAATCGAATCGAATGGAAAATACTCCAATCGAATCGAAAATACTCGAATCAAAAAGAAAATACTCGAATCAATCGAAAATACTCAAATAGAATCGAATCAAATAGAAAATAATCGAATTGAATAGAAAATACTCGAATCGAATACAATCAAATTGAAAACACTCGAATCGAATAGAAAATATTCGAATCGAATAGAAAATATTCAAATTGAAACGAATCAAATCGGATTGAAAATACTCGAATCAAATTGCATCGAATCCAAAATACTCGTTTCGAATCGAAAATTCTCGAATAGAAACGAATCAAATTGAAAATGCTCGACTCGAATAGAAAATACTCGAATAGAATCGAAAATCCTTAAATTGAATTGAAAATAGTTGAATCCATTCCAAAATACTCGAATCGAATCGAAAATACTCGAATCAATCGAAAATACTCGAATCGAATCGAAAATACTCGAATGGAATAGAAAATCCTCAAATAGAATCGAAAACACTCGAATATATTCCAAAATACTCAAATCGAATTGAAAATACTCGAATCGAATCGAAAATACTCGAATCTAATCGAAAAAACTCGATTCGAATTAAATATACTCAAATCCAATCAAAAATACTCAAATAGAATCCAAAATACTCAAATGGAATCGAAAAATCCTCAAATCAAATCAAATTGAATTGAAAATACTCGAATCGAATCGAAATACTCGAATCGAATCGAAAATACTCGAATCGAATCCAAAATAATCGAATCGAATCGAAAATAATTGAATCAAATCAAATCAAATTGAAAATAGTCGAATCGAATCGAATTGAAAATACTCGAATGAATTGAATCGAAAATACTCAAATCGAATGGTATTGAATTGAAAATAATTGAAACTATTCGAAAATACTTGAAACGATCGAAAATACTCAAATAGAATCGAATCAAATCGAAAATACTCGAATCGAATTGAAAATACTCGAATCGAATTGAATCGAATTGAGAACACTCGAATTGAATTGAAAATACACGAATCGAATCGAAAAAACTCGATTCGAATCGAAAATATTCAAGTCCAATAGAAAACATTCGAAACAAAATGAAAATACCCCAATGGAATCGAACATCCTCAAATCGAATAAAAAATACTCGAATCCATTCCAAAACACTCGAATCGAATAGAAAATACTCGAATCGAATCAAAAATATTCGAATGGAATCAAAAATCCTCAAATCGAATCAAAAATACTCAAATATATTCCAAAATACTCGAATCGAATTGAAAATATACGAATCGAATCCAAAATACTCGAATCGAATAGAAAATACTCGAATCGAATCGAATCGAATTTAAAATAAACGAATCGAATCGAAAATACTCGAATCGAATAGAAAATACCCGAATTCAATAGAATCGAATTGAAAATACTTGAATCGAATTGAAAATACTCGAAACGAATCGAAAATACTCGAATCGAATCGAAAAAACTTGATTCGAATCGAAAATACTCAAATCCAATCGAAAATACTCGAAACGAATCGAAAATACTCGAATGGAATCGAAAATCCTCAAATCGAATCGAAAAACCTCAAATCCATTCCAAAATACTCAAATAGCATCGAAAATACTCGAAACGAATCGAAAGTACTCGAATCGAATCAAATCGAATTGAGAACACTCGAATCGAATCGAAAATACTCAAATCGAATCGAACATACTCGAATCGAATTGAAAATATTCGAATCGAATCGAAAATACTTGAATGGAATCGAAAATCCTCAAATCGAATCGAAAATACTCTAATATATTCCAAAATGCTCGAATCAAATCTAAAATACTGGAATCAAATAGAAAATACTCGAATCGGGGATCCCTGGGTGGCACAGCGGTTTAGCGCTTGCCTTTGGCCCAGGGCGCGATCCTGGAGACCCGGGATCGAATCCCACATCGGGCTCCCGGTGCATGGAGCCTGCTTCTCCCTCTGCCTGTGTCTCTGCCTCTCTCTCTCTCTCTGTGTGACCATCATGAATAATAAATAAAAAAAATTAAAAATTAAAAGGAAAATACTCGAATCGAATAGAATCGAATAGAAAATACATGAATCGAATCAAAACTACTCAAATCGAATAGAAAATTCTCGAATCGAATCAAATTGAAAATACACGAATCGAATCGAAAGTACTCGAATTGAATCAAAAATACGCAAATCGATTCAAAATAACTCGATTCGAATCGAATATACTCAAATCCAATACAAAATACTAGAATCGAATCGAAAATACTCGAATGGAATCAAAAATCTTCAAATCGAATCGAAAATACTCGATTCCATTCCAAAATACACGAATCGAATCGAAAATACTCAAATCGAATCGAAAATACTCGAATCGAATCGAAAATACTCAAAAGGAATCGAAATACTCGAATATATTCCAAAATACTCGAATCGAATCGAAAATACTTGAATCGAATAGAAAATACTTGAATCAAATCTAATTGAATTGAAAATACTCGAATCGAATAGAAAATACTCGAATGGAATCGAAAATACTCGAATATATTCCAAAAAACTCGAATCGAATAGAAAATAGTCGAATCGAATTAAATCGAAAATACTCGGATCGAATCGAAAATATTCGAATCGAATCGAATCGAATTGAATTCAAAATACGGAATCGAATCGAAAATACCTGAAACAAATTGGAAATACTCGAAACGAAACAAAAATAATTGTATGAAATAAAAAATAATCGAATCGAATCAAATCAAATTGAAAATAGTCGAGTAGAATCTAATTGAAAACATTTGAATCATTGAATCGAAAATACTCAAATAGAATCAAATTCAATTGAAAATAATAGAAACTATACGAAAATACTCGAATCGATCGAAAATACTCAAATAGAATCAAATCGAATCGAAAATAATCGAGTCAAATAGAAAATACTCGAATCGAATCGAAAATACTTGAATCAAAAAGAAAATACTCGAATCGAATCTAATCGATCGAACTGAAAATACTCGAATCGAATCCAAAATACTCGAATCAAATCAAAAATATTCGAATTGAATCGAAAAGCCTCAATTCGAATAGAAAATACTCGAATCGAATAGAAAATAATCGAATCGAATCGAATTGAATTGAAAATACTCGAATACCTCGAATCGAATTGAATTGAATTGAAAATACTGGAATTGAATTGAAAATTCTCAAATCGAATCAAATTGAATTAAAAATACTCGATCTAATCGAAAATACTCGAATCGAATAGAAAATACTCGAATCGAATCGAATCGAATCCAATTGAAAATACTCGAATCGAATTGAAAATACTCGAATCGAATCCAAAATACTCAAATCGAATCGAAAATACTCGAATCGAATCGAAAAACCTCAATTCGAATAGAAAATACTCGAATCGAATAGAAAATACTCGAATTGAATCTAATTGAATTGAAAATACACGAATCGAATTGAAAATACTCGAATCGAATCGAAAATACTCGAATCGAATCGAAAATACTCGAATCGAATCGAATCGAATTGAAAATACTTGAATAGAATCGAAAATACTCGAATGGAATCGAAAATCCTTAAATCGAATAAAAAATAGTCGAATCCATTCCAAAATACTCGAATCGAATCGAAAATCCTCGAATGGAATCGAAAATCCTTAAATCGAATCGAAAATACTCGAATGGAATCGAAAATCCTCAAATAGAATCGAAAATATTCGAATATATTCCAAAATACTCGAATCGAATCGAAAATACTCGAATCCAATAGAAAGTACTCGAATCGAATCGAATTGAATTGAAAATACTCGAATCAAATTGAAAAAACTCGATTCGAATTGAATACACTCAAATCCAATCAAAAATACTCAAATCGAATCCAAAATACTCAAATGGAATTGAAAATCCTCAAATCAAATTGAATCGAATTAAAAATACTCGAATCGAATCGAAATACTCGAATCGAATCGAAAATACTCGAATCCAATCCAAAATAATCTAATCGAATCGGAAATAATTGAATCAAATCAAATCAAATTGAAAATAGTCGAATTGAATCGAATTGAAAATACTCGAATCGAATTGAATCGAAAATACTCAAATTGAAACGAATCGAATTGAAAATAATCGAAACTATTTGAAAATACTTGAAAAGATCGAAAATACTCAAATAGAATCGAATCGAATCGAAAATACTCGAATCGAATTGAAAATACTCAAATCGAATTGAATCGAATTGAGAACACTCGAATTGAATTGAAAATACACGAATCAAATCGAAAAAACTCGGTTCGAATCGAAAATACTCAAATCCAATAGAATACACTTGAAACAAATCAAAAATACTCGAATGGAATGGAAAATCCTCAAATCGAATAGAAAATACTCGAATCCATTCCAAAACACTCGAATCGAATAGAAAATACTCGAATCGAATCGAAAATAATCGAATCGAATAGAAAATACTCGAATCGAATCAAATCAAATTGAAAATACACGAATTGAATCGAAAGTACTCGAATTGAATCGAAAATACACAAATCGATTCGAAATAACTTGATTCGAATCGAATATACTCAAATCCAATAGAAAATACTAGAATCGAATGGAAAATACTCAAATGGAATCAAAAATCCTCAAATCGAATCGAAAATACTCGAATCCATTCCAAAATACACGAATTGAATCGAAAATACTCGAATCGATTCGAAAATACTCGAATGGAATTGAAAATACTTGAATATATTCCAAAATACTCGAATCGAATAGAAAATACTCAGATCGTATCGAAAATAGTTGAATCGAATCGAATCGAATTCAAAATACTGGAATCGAATCGAAAATACCTGAAACGACTCGGAAATACTCAAAAAACAAAACAAAAATAATCGAATCAAATCGAAAATAATCGAATCCAATCAAATCAAATTGAAAATAGTTGAATAGAATCTAATTGAAAACATTCGAATCATTGAATCGAAAATACTCAAATCTAATAGAATCGAACTGAAAATAATCGAAACTATTCGAAAATACTCGAATCGATCGAAAATACTTGTATCGAATAGAATCGAATTGAGGACACTCGAATCAAAAGGTCAGTCAGGGTCGCTGCAACATCACAACCCCTTCCAGGTCCTTGGTCAGGATTGGCCGTGACATCCCATCCTCTCCAGGGTCCCAGGGTGAGGTCGGCCAAGATGGCTCCTCCTCTCCAGGAACTAAGTGCAGGGTCAGCCAAGACGTCCTGTGCCTTCCCGGATCCCCGGTCTGGTTGGCTGCAACATTCCCTCCTCTCTGGAGACTCCAGATGGGGTCTGCTGCAACATCCCCTCTTTTTTGGGGATACCAGGCAGGGTCTTCCGTGACATCTCCTCCTATCTAGGGACCCCAGGCAGGTCCAGCGATGACGTACCCTTCTCTCCGGGGTCTTCATGCTGTGTCAACTGCGACGACCCATATGCTCCTGGGTCCTCAGTCTGGGTCAGACGCAACCTCCCATTCCCTCCTGGGTTAGCAGTCCGGGTCAGCCATGCCATCCCATCCTCTCCCAGGTCCCTGGTTGCAGTCAGATGCAATGTCTCATCCCCTCCTGGGGCTCTGGTTGAGGTCTGCTGCAACATCTCCTACTATCCCTGGACGATGTGTGGGGTCGGCCGAGACATCCTTTCCCCTCCCCTGTCGAAGTCGGGGTCGGATGCGACATCCCATCCCCTCCCAGGTCACTGCTGGGGATCAACCAAGTCTTCCCATCCTTTCCCTTGTCCCCTCTCAGGATCAGCCACAAGGTCCCATTCCCCCCCCCCCCAACCCTGGTCAGGGTCAGCTGCGATGTACCCTACTCTCCAGGGACACCAGGCAGGGTCTGCTGTGACATCTCCCCTCTGGGGACACCAGACAGGGTCTGCCACAAAGTCCCCTCCTCTCCGGGGACCCCAAGTGGGTTCAGTGGCAACGTGCCTTTCTCTCCGGGGACAATGTTCGGGTTCAACCCTAATGTCCCATCCCATCTGGATCCCTGGTGGGATTGGACACAACGTCCCATCCTGTCCCCTCCCAGGTCACTGGTCGGGGTTGGCTGTGACATCCCTTCCCTTCCCAGGTCTCTGATCAGGTCAGACACAACATCCCATCGCCTCCTGTGTCCACAGTTAGGGTTGTCTGAGATGTCCCCTCCTCTCTGGGGACCCCGGATGGATTCAGCCATGATGTCCCAACCTACCCAGGGACCCAGGGAGGGGTTGATTATGACGTCGTCTCCTCTCAGGGGACCACATATGGTGTCAGTTGCGACGTCATGCCCCCCCCCCCCCGAACCAGGTCAGGGTCTGCCGTGACGACTTGATCCCAACTGGGACACCGGTCGGTGTTGGCCGCGACATCCTGAACCCACCCGGGACCCAAATTGGTGTCGGATGTGACATCTCATCCCCTCTCGGGTTCCCGGATGGGGTTGGCTGCGATGTCCTGAGCCCTCCAGGGTCCCTGGGCATCGTCAGACCCGATATCTCGTCCCCTCCCAGGACCCCAGTCGGGGTCGGCTACGACATCCTATCCTTTCTGAGGACACTGGGCGGGTTTGGCCACAACATCCCCTCTGCTGTGGGAATCACGTGTGGGGTCAGCCATGATGTCCCGCCCCCTCCTTTGTCCCTGGTCGGGGTCAGACGCAACATCTGTCTCCTCCTGGGACCCCAGTTGGGGTGGCCACGATGTTCCCTCCTCTCTGGGGACCCCAGATGGGTTTGGCTGTGATGTCCCAAACTACTTGGAAGCCCCTTCAGGGTTTGCTGCGACATCATGTCCTCCCACCTCCGGGACCCAGGTCAGGGTTGGCCGTGATGTCCCCTCCAAGGTCTCGGGGGACCATGGGCAGTGTCGGCTGCAACATCTTATCCCCCTGGGGCCCCATTTGGAGTCTGACATGACGTCCTGTCCTCTCCTGGGTCACCTGTCAGGGTCGGCCATGACATCCTGTCCCCTCTCCCTGGGATCCCGGTCAGGGTCAGCTGCCACGTACCCTCCTCTCTGGGTACACCAGGCAGAGTCTGCCATGATGTCTTCTCCTCCCCAGGGGCACCAGGAGGGGCTGCTGCTAAGTACCCTCCTCTCCAGGGACCCTGGGCATGTTCAGTGGTGACGTGCCTTTCTCTCCGGGGACTATGTGTGGGGTTGGCCCCACCACCCAATCCCCTTCTTGGTCCCCATTTGGGTTCAGAGTTGACATCCTGTCCCCTCCCATGTCATTAGGGTTGGCCGTGACATCCCATCCCCTCCTGGATCCCCAGTTGGGGTTCGGATGCCATGACTAGTCCCCTCCCAGAACCCTTGTTGGTATCACCAGGGATGTCCTGTCAACTCCCAGGACCCTGATCAGGATTGGCCAAGACATCACGACCCCTCCTGGCTCCCCAGTCGGGGTCAGCCGTGAAGTCCCCTCTTCTCCGGGCCCCTTGGTGGGGTTTGACAAGACGTCCCCTCCTCTCCAGGGACCCCGAGAGGGGTCGGCTGAGACATGCCCTTCTCTCTGGGGACCACATGCAGGGTCAGCTGTGATGTCACGTCAACTCCCAGGCCCCCTGTTGTGATTGGCCACGAGGTCACAAACCCTTCCCTCCAGTTGGGGTCGGCCGCGGCATTCCTTCCTCTCCACTGACCAGGGTCGGATTCGGCCACGATGCCCCCTCCCCTCCTGGGAACCCATGAGAGTTTGGTTGCAACGTCCTGTCCTCTCCTGGGACCCCGGCTGGGGTCAGCTACGACATCTCGACCCCTCCCAGGACCCCTGGCAGGGTCAGCCATGACGACTTGACCCCTCACAGGACCTTAGTAGAGGGTTAGTCACGATGTGCCTTCCCCTCGCGAGTCCCCAGCTGGGGTCGGCTGTGACGTCCTGTCCCCTCCCAGGACCCCAGTCGGAGTCAGCTGCATCGTCCCCTCCTCCCCGGGGACCTTGGGCGGGGTCAGACGTGATGTCCCGTGTCCTCCTGGGACCCAAGACGGGGTAAGCCATGACATCCCCTCCTCCAGGGAACTCCGGGTAGGGTTGGCTATGACGTTCCTACCCCTTCCAGGACCTTGACTAGGACCCCAGTCGCGGTGGGCTGCGATATCCCCTCCTCCCTGGAAGGGGTCAACCTCGACATCCTGACACCTCTGGAGACACTGGGCAGGGTCGGGCATGAGGTCCCATCCCCTCCTGGGACTCTGGTCGGGTTTGACTGTGATGTCCCACCCCTTCCTGGAACCCAGGTAGGGGTAGGCCACAACGTTCCGTCCCCTACCAGGACCCTGGTCAGGGTCAGCCATGATGTCCGCCACAACATCCGACCACTGACTGGACCCTGGTCCGGATCAGCCGTGGTGTCACATCCCAACCTGGGACCCCAGTTGGGGTCAGCCGCGACGTCCCATCATCTCCCGGGACTAGGGTCGGGGTTGGCCACAATGTCCCGTCCCCTCCCGGGTCCCAGGGTAGGGCTGACCGCAACGTTCTGACCCCTTCCGGGACCACCCCTTGGCATCAGCTGGGAAGCCCCCTCCTCCCCGGGGATCCCATAGGGTTAGGCCGTGATGTGCCATCCCCTCCTAGTACCCTGAGTGGGGTCGGCTGCGATGACTCATCTCCTCATGGGACTGTAGACGAGGTCAGACACATGCCTTCACCTCCCGGGATCCCAGTCGGGGTCAGCTGCCATGCCCCAACCCCACCCGGGACCCCCATCTGGGTCAGCCACAACATCCCATCCCTTCCCGGGACCCTGGTCAGGGTCGGTCACAACCTTCCAACACCCCCCAGGACCTTAGTTGGTGTCAGCTACGACAACCCTACCACTCCCAAGACCCTGGTCAGGTTTGGCCATGACGTCCCGTAGAGTTCAGTAGGCCATATTTCCCGTGAGCCAACACATTTTCTTTTGATTTGGGTTCTAAGGCCTCTAGGTGAGAAGGTAGTGCAAAGCTGCTCCCCAGGAGTGCTGGGTGCTCACGGTTCAGTTCATGGCATTTCCATGGGCCCCCCAGCCCTGTGCAGCTAGCTGGTACCTCCCGTGGGTGAGAGGCTAGTGGCAAGCTGCAGGCCCGGAAGGCTTTTGTCTCCGAGTTCAGTACAGTACCTTTCCGTGGCACCCCCTCAGTTAGTGCGGAGCTAGCTTCTAACTCCCATAGGAGAGAGGCTAGTTGAGAGCTGCGTTCAACAAATGCTTCTGCCTGAGAGTTGAGCACAGGGACTCTCCCTCACGGCTCCACATGTAGTGTGGACTTAGCTTCTAATTCCCTTATGTTAGAGGCTTGTCAGAAGCTACTTGCAAGGAACACTTGTTTCTCAGAGTGCAGTAGGCCGCATTTCCTGCGAGCCACCATATGTGCTTTTGATTTGGGTTCTAAGGCCGGTAGGGGAGAGGGTAGTGCAAGGCTGTTCCCCAGGAATGCTGGCTGCTCACCGTTCATTACATAGCATTTCCATGGGAACTCCACCCTTGTACAGCTAGATTGTTCCTCCCGTGGTTGAGAGGCAAGTGGAAAGCTACAGGTACAGGCTTGCGTCTTCAAGTTCAATACAGCACTTTCCATGGCATCTCCTCACCTAGAGTGGAGCTAGCTTCTAACTCCCATTGGAGCAAGGATAGTTGAAACCTGGGTTCATGGAGTGCTTCTTTCTGAGAGTTGAGTACAGCACCTGTCCCTGGTATTTCCACAATTCCTGTCCTCATAGCTTCTAACACCCTTATGTTAGAGGCATGGTGAACCTGTCTGCAAGGAAAGCTTGTTTCTCAGAATGCAGTAGGCTGCATTTCCTGTGAGCCTCCACACATCTTTTTGACTTGGGTTCTAAGACTGGCAGGTGAGACTGTAGTGCAAAGCTCCTCTCCAAGAATGCTGGTTGCTCACATTTCACTACATAGCATTTCCGTGAACCCTCCGCTCCTGTGCAGCTCGCTGTCCCTCCCATGGGTAGTGGCAATTGGCAAGCTGCAGGCCTGGAATGCTTTTGTCTCTGAGTTCAGTACAGCTTCTTTCCGAGGCACTCCCTCACTTAGTGTGGAGCTAGCTTCTAACTCCTATAGGAGAGACGCTAGTTGAAAACTGTGTTCATGGAATGCGTCTTTCTGAGAGTGGAGCACAGGGACTGTCCCTCATGCTCCATAACTACCGTGGACTTAGCTTCTAACTCCCTTATGTTAGAGGCTGTCAGAAGCTACCTGCAAGGAATCCTTGTCCTCAGAGTGTAGTAGGCTGCATTTCCCACGAGCCTCCACATGTGTGCATTTGATCTAGGTTCTAAGAGTGGTAAGTGAAACGGTAGTGCAAAGCTGCTCTCCAGGAATGTAATGTTGTAGGCCGCATTACCTGAGAGGGACAGTCTCTCTGATGAACTCAGAAAGAAGCATTCCTTGAATGTAGCTTTCAACCAGCCGCACTCTTATGGGAATTAGAAGCTAGCTCCACTCTGAGGCGGTGCCATGGAAAGGCGCTGTACTAAACTCAGAGACAAAAGCATTCCAGGCCTGCAGCTTGCTACTAGTCTTTCATCCACAGGAGGTACAAGCTAGCTGCACTGGAGTGGAGGGCCCATGGAAATGCTATGTACTTAATGGTGAGCACACAGCAACCCTGGGGAGCAGCTTGGCACTACCCTCTCACCTACAGGCCGTAGTACATAGAGGAAAAGCAGGTGTGGGGCAGCCCGGTGGCCCAGAGGTTTGGTGCCGCCTTTGGCCTGGGGTGTGATCCTGGAGACCCAGGATCAAGTCCCCTGTCAGGCTCCCTGCATGGAGCCTGCTCCTATCCCTCTACCTGTGTCTCTGCCAATCTCTCTGTGTGTCTGTCATGAATAAATAAATAAAATATTTTTTTTAAAAAGCAGATGTAGTGGCTTGCAGGAAATGCAGCCTACTGTATTGTGAGAAACAAGTGTTCCTTGCACGCAGGTTCAGACATGCATGCATCTAACATAAGGGAGTTAAAAGCTACATCCACAGTAGTTGTGGAGCTCCGAGGGACAGGCCCTGTGGTTAACTCTCAGAATAAAGCATTCCTTGAATGCAGCGTTCAACCAGCCTCACTCCCATGGGAGTTAGAAGTTAGCTCCACTCTAGGTGAGGAGGTGTCATGGAAAGTGCTGTACTGAACTCAGAGACACCAGCTTTCCAAGCCTGCAGCTTGCTACTTGCCTCTCAACCATGGGAGGAACAATCTAGCTGTACAGGGGTGGAGTTCCCATGGAAATGCTACATAGTGAGCTGGGAGCAACCAGAGTTCCTGGAGAGCAGCTTTCCACTACCCTCTCACCTACCGGTCTTATTTGCTGGATCAAAAGCACTTGTGGAGGCTTGATGGAAATTCGGCCTACTGAACTCTGAAAAACAAGCATTCCTTGCATGCAGCTTCTGACAAGCCTCCAACATTAGGGAGTTAGAATCTATGTCAACAGTTGGTGTGGAGGCCCATGTAAATGCACTATGCATAACTCCGAATAACAGGTTTCCTTGAAGGCAGCTGTCAACTTGCCTCTATTTAAAAGGAGCCTGACACTCTCTCTCAACAGTAGGTGGCGCAAGTGCAGTAGAAGTGAGCTGTACTCAAGTCTCAGAAAGTATTTTTTTCTGAATAGAGCTTTCAACTAGGTTCTCTCATAAAGGAGCTAAGAAGTATCTTACAGGAGGCGCAATGGAAAGGGCCCGTCTTTTTTTTTTTAATATTTTATTTATTCATGACAGACACAGAGAGAGAGAAAGAGAGAGAGAGAGAGAGAGAGAGAGAGAGAGAGAGAGAGGCAGAGACACAGGCAGAGGGAGAAGCAGGCTCCATTCAGGGAGCCCAACGTGGGACAAGATCCCGGGTCTCCAGGATCACGCCCTGGGCTGAAGGCAGCACCAAACCGCTGGGCCATGAGGGCTGCCCAAGGCTTTGTCTTAACTCTGAGAATGGGTCCTTCCTTGTATGCGATTTTCACTAGCCTCTCACGTACTCATTAAGAAGGTATCTGAACAGTAGGTGTGGAGACACAATGGAAATGCACCGTGCTTAACTCTCAGACACAAGCATTCCTAGCATTTCTTGAATGTAGCTTTCTTTTTTTAAAAATAAATTTATTTTTTATTGGTGTTCAATTTGTCAACATATAGAATAACACCCAGTGCTCATCCCGTCAAGTGCCCCCCTCAGTGCCCATCACCCAGCTACCCCCATCCCCCGCCCACCTCCCCTTCCACCACCCCTAGTTCATTTCCCAGAGTTAGGAGTCTTTCATGTTCTGTCTCCCTTCCCCTTCCACCACCCCTAGTTCATTTCCCAGAGTTAGGAGTCTTTCATGTTCTGTCTCCCTTTCTGATATTTCCCACTTATTTTTCTCCTTTCCCCTTTATTCCCTTTCACTATTTTTTATATTCCCCAAATGAATGAGACCATATAATGCTTGTCCTTCTCCAATTGACTTATTTCACTCAGCATAATACCCTCTAGTTCCATCCACGTCAAAGCAAATGGTGGGTATTTGTCGTTTCTAATGGCTGAGGAATATTCCATTGTATACATAGACCACAGCTTCTTTATCCATCATCTTTCGATGGACACCGAGGCTCCTTCCACAGTGTGGCTGTTGTGGACATTGCTGCTAGAAACATCGGGGTGCAGGTGTCCCGGCGTTTCCCTGCATCTGTATCTTTGGGGTAAATCCCCAACAGTGCAATTGCTGGGTCGTAGGGCAGCTCTATTTTTAACTCTTTGAGGAACCTCCACACAGTTTTCCAGAGTGGCTGCACCAGTTCACATTCCCACCAACAGTGTAAGAGGGTTCCCCTTTTCTCCGCATCCTCTCCAACATTTGTGGTTTCCTGCCTTGTTAATTTTCCCCATTCTCACTGGTGTGAGGTGGGATCTCATTGTGGTTTTGATTTGTATTTCCCTGATGGCAAGTGATGTGGAGCATTTTCTCATGTGCATGTTGGCCATGTCTATGTCTTCCTCGGTGAGATTTCTGTTCATGTCTTTTGCCCATTTCATGATTGGATTGTTTGTTTCTTTGGTGTTGAGTTTAATAAGTTCTTTATAGATCTTGGATACTAGCCCTTTATCTGATAGGTCATTTGCAAATATCTTCTCCCATTCTGTAGGTTGTCTTTTAGTTTTGTTGACTGTATCCTTTGCTGTGCAAAAGCTTCTTATCTTGATGAAGTCCCAATAGTTCATTTTTGCTTTTGTTTCTTTTGCCTTCGTGGATGTATCTTGCAAGAAGTTACTGTGGCCGAGTTCAAAAAGGGTGTTGCCTGTGTTCTCCTCTAGGATTTTGGAAGAATGAAACTAGACCACTCTCTTTCACCAGACACAAAGATAAACTCAAAATGGATGAAAGATCTAAATGTGAGACAAGATTCCAGAGTAGCATCCTAATTGGTCTTCCTGCCTCCACTATCCCTCTAGTATCCAGGTGATCATGACACACCTGCCAATTCATCTTCCTAGAAATTCCGCTTTATCATTCTTTCTCATCATTCATTTCAATAACTTTCCTTGGGCATAGAATTGTGGCTAACAAACCTTTTGCTATATGGTTCTTCCATTCTTATTAATCTCTTGTTTTGTGTTCTTTAACATTTACCCTGTGTTTCACCAAAATCAGCATCTTTTCTGTTTCTCATACTAGGCTCATGCCAATGCTGTGAGTTTGCTTTCCTCCAAACCTCTGTTTTCTTCTGCTTCTTCTCTGCTGGTACTAAGATGATCAGTCTTTTAAGGACCAATGAAGTTGTTCCTTCTACATGAAGCTTTCTTCTTTTATTCCAGCCAATGAACATAATTTCTTTTTTAAGTGTGTAACTGTGTTTGATTAATGTGAACAACTTACTTTACCTGAAACAGTAAGACTATATCTGTTCTCTTTCCAAAGACACAGAAAGTTCCTGGAAGGTAGGAATTCTTTCCCGAACTTTTCTTGTATTCTTTATGAGGTCTAGCATAGTGACATACCAATTAACTAATTGGTTGAATCACGTATGAGTTAAATATTATATGAATCATTGCTGTTATCATCTGAATATTGGTATCCCTCTTCACCTGTGACTTTGCCCCATGAGTTATCCTGGCTGTTTTAAAAAAATGCTTGAACTCCTATTTCAGGGAAATATAGTGTAGAGTTATGACTGGGGCTCTGGAAGCTTTTATATGTTACATGTAACTATGTGCCACTGTAATCAGTTCTTGCAATCAAGTGATTTAATGAATGCATTGCAAACAAAGGCACAAGGATTGAAAAAAAGAAAGTGAAGTTCCAGCTCAAGAGGTTTAGGATGAAATGGAGCACCAAATTTCTATGAAAATCAACAAATAAGATTATGTTCCATTCTGTAGCATTCTGATGTAATCAGTTTTAGGAAGCCTTTCATTTTCTTTTAAATTTCGTATTTTCTTGAGAGAAGGCAGGTCGTGAATAGTAGAATTTTGAAAAGACACTTAGGGAAAGAACCATGCAATTTGCTGTTATATTACTGTAAAGGAGAAAAAGGTCATGGGGAATGCCTGAACTCTCCCCCAACCTCCGACAGTCTCTAGATTGAAACTCTTGACTATTTACTCTTCCACACTTCCACTGTTTGATCCATGTTCAAGTCCTATTGGTTTATACCTCACAGTACATCAGAAATTTATACTTTCATTTCTACTTTCATCCACAACTATAGGTTAAACTCTATCAGCCTTGCTCTGGACCATTGTAAAGGTCTTCTATCTTTTCTTGCTGCCATGAGTCTCTTTCTTCCAAAATCCATTCTCCATGCTGCATCCTCAATAATATGCCTTAAGCACTATTACATCATGCATTTCTCTATTCACAGAATGCTAAATAAAGTTCAAATTTTCATGTCCCATCTAGTGGTGACCTATTCTTTTTCTAAAATGTCTTTTCACTGCATAACCTATAACCTAGCCATACAGAATTTCTTGCTGTTTTTGGATACAATCTACAATTTTTTTGTTTCCATTTTTGTTGTCATCCTATTATCTCTACTTTGAATGCCCTATCTTTTATCCCTACCTATTTAAAATTTTGGTAGAATTTGGAAAAAAATTGTCACAATTCCCTTTTTTATTTACAAAGAATTTCTATTGATTGAATTGCTCATTTGTGTCACTTTTGTTTTGTGTTCTTTTAATTTCTAACTTAAATTTTAACCCATTTATTTAACTAATAAACCTAGTTATGACAAGAGAAGGCAGCGTCATATACATCCACATTCCTAACCCAATATTCTTTCAGCCAGATCCCCAAAGTGCCCACTGCTACTCCAATGTCACCTTACACATCCATAATATAGAGAAGTTAGAGTGGAAAGATACAGTGGTCTTAACTAATTCCAGTTATTTATTTCTAAAAAGTTTGCAAGAACAGGTGATAATATAAACATTCCTAGGAGATGTCCTTGGACTTGGAAGTGGTCCACGTAAATTAAGAAGAAGCTTCCGGGATCCCTGGGTGGCGCAGCGGTTTGGCGCCTGCCTTTGGCCCGGGGCGCGATCCTGGAGACCCGGGATCGAATCCCACGTCGGGCTCCCGGTGCATGGAGCCTGCTTCTCCCTCTGCCTATGTCTCTGCTTCTCTCTCTCTCACTGTGTGCCTATCATAAAAATAAATAAAATTAAAAAAAAAATTTAAAAAAAAAAAAAGAAGAAGCTTCCTTAACGTGATAATATATCTCTGGTGTTGGGCGAGCCACTGACATTATGTGACCCCGGTTATAATCATGTGATATCTTTGTAGTTTCTTCATCTGAAAGATAAATAATTGAACCTAAAAGTTCCTTTTAGGATTAAATTCCATAATAATCATCGTATTGGAGGAGGGATGTTTATGGCAGCCATGTTGCTGAATTAAACATGATGAAGATGTTCAAAGGGCTGAGAGACTTAGTGGGAATGTCAGATAGATCAAGTATTATGTTTTGATTACCTGAGAACACTTTAGTTAGCTGTCCAGTGGGGGGAAGGCATTAGAAACAAATTAGCAATAGGAGCAAAAAGCAATCCCAATTCTATTCATTGCAAAAAAATTTGTTTTAAATATTTATTTATTTCTGATAGACATAGGGAGAGAGAGAGAGGCAGAGACACAAGCAGAGGGAGGAGCAGGCTCCATGAAGGGAGCCCGACGGGGGACTCGATCCCGGGACTCGATCCCGGGACTCCAGGATCATGCCCTGGGCCAAATACAGGCGCCAAACTGCTGAGCCACCCAAGGATCCCCTCATTGCAAAATTTTTAAGGCTGGAAACAACCCCTGTTCTGTGGTACATCCACATGGTGGAGTACTACAAAGCTGTAAAAAACAATGAGTTATCTCCATTGACATTGAACCTGATAGGAACAGTTAATTATACAATAAGCAACAATTAGAACATTGTTTAGTAAAATGCCTTTCACCTAAGATGGAGAAAAAAAGAACATGTGTGTATATGTATTTCTGTATATCTGTCTGTTCCTTATGTTGAAAAACCAAATATACAAAAAAAAAAAAAAAATGAATAAGAAACTTACTTCTACAAGGAGATTGGAGAAATCCGGCAAAGAGAATGTTGGGGTGGGAATGCATTGGTCCTGGTGTGAATGTATAGGAAGAATGCCTTCTATTGTCATCTTTTGATTAATTGATTAAATAAATAAAAGAAAATTTAAATAAAAAAATTAAAGGACTATGCTTCTAACCAGGGAAACAGGTTAGATTATCATATGAGGATACAACCAGTAAAACTCAGAAAGTGCGAAAGTCTACAAGTCAAATGACCTAGTGTCCTAAACAAATAAATTATAAATACTAAAAAACCCCATAAGAAGCATATCAGTTGAATGCATTATCTGGCATTTATTTGAATAAAGCTACTGTAAATATAAACAGACAAACACCAACAATAACAAGAGAAACCCAAAAAATTGTATGGGGGAATTTTGACTATAGTCTGTGTGTTTGATAACATTTAGGTATTCTTAAATATTGCCGTCTTTATATGGAGTAATGCTATTGTTGTTATATTATTAAAGAGATATCTTTGTACTTGTGATGATTTATACTTTAGAGATTATACTTTAGACATTCAAGCTAAAGCAATTACAGAAGAAATGATATGAAGTGTGAAATTTTTAAAAAGTAAACTGAGGTTATGATTTATGTGGATGGGTCTGTGTGAAAAATCTATAATATGACATTTTAAAAATATAATTAGTGAAGAAAAAAAATTGGGACATGCATGAATTCTAAGGGACTGAGGTCTGTAGGATACTAGACCCAAGGTGGAAATTAGCAACTCATGTATCTGTAGTAAAGATCATTTTGTGCCAGGGTTCATTTTCAGAGAGCTGAAAAGGGAGAGGGTAGGTGAAGGTGATATAAGCAGAAGATGGCCTCTTTACTTCCATCATTCATCTCAGTTCCTTTCTTCTTCTCGCTTTCTCTTCGTTGCCCTGTCCCTTCTAACATCTACTTTTCACTCTTAGATTACCCTCCATTTGCTAGTCATGTTATGCAAAAAAGTTATATTCAATATATTTTAGAAAACTTTACATTTTCTCTTTATTAATTGCTGCAGTAGATTGTTTTATATGTAGGTGATCATACACCCAGGTTTGGCTAGAACAGTCATGACAGAAGTTATTAATAACACCCTTGTCCCTCTTAGAAGTGTCCTGGATTATATGATGAATCACAGTAATATTTTCCTAAAATTTCGCAATTGTTAGCTGTCATTCATATTCTTTAAAATGTAGTTACTTGGGCAGCCCCGGTGGTTCAGTGGTTTAGCGCCACCTTTAGCCCAGGCTGTGGTCCTGGAGTTCCTGGATCAAGTCCTGCGTTGGGCATCCTGCTTCTCCCCCTGCCTGTGTCTGTGCCTTTCTCTCTCTCTGTATCTCTCATGAATAAATACATAAAATCTTTAAAATAAATAAATAAAAATAAAATGTAGTTACTTAATGCTGTTGTGTCTGAATCTGTTCCAAGGCTTTATTTTCCCCTACTGTTGTGTACTGTTGTGGGCTATCTCAAGCGGGTCAGTGGTTCTGAATAGAAATGAAGTTTCCACTCTTCTTTTAACACATTTTGCCAAGTAGACATTTGTTTTAATGAGAACAGTTACCTTTGAGAAATAGAACATTAATGTACTGACAGCCACAGACCCCTTTTAATAGATTCATTTGGCAGAATTAAAATATTTAGAAACAGAGAGCAGAATCTCCAGGGAGCACAGGATAGGCATATTTCTTTTTTTTTTTTTTTAAAGATTTATTTATTTATTCATGATAGTCACAGAGAGAGAGAGAGAGAGGCAGAGACACAGGCAGAGGGAAAAGCAGGCTCCATGCAGGGAGCCCGATGTAGGACTCGATCCCGGGTCTCCAGGATCGCACCCTGGGCCAAAGGCAGGCGCCAAACCGTTGCGCCACCCAGGGATCCCCGGAAAGGCATATTTCAATCAGGAAGGAAGATGCCAGAAATAGGCACTTGTATGGAGGGAAGGCCAAATATGGGGGCTGCAATGGGATATAAAAGCTGAAATGCATTGGTGAGAATGGATGGGTCAAATATGAAACTTGAGATTAGGAGGAGTCCAAGGCTAAATGAGGTAGCAGTTTTGTTTAAGTAGAAGATACCATTATCTCTACTGTAAGTAAGTACAACAAGAAAACAATAAAACTACAGTGAAAGGCAGATTGGCAATGTCCCTTTTCTCCTTTAACTTTGATTACAGCTTCAAAACTCAATCTTGGCCAATTTATTGTTCTCTCAAATCAGTTTCTTACCTCCATCAGATTTCTGTTTCGGGGGATAGTTAGATACCAAGACATGTATGGGGGGGATGGTAAACCTGGTTCACAGTATCACTGGCCACATAGGCATCCTCTTAGGTATTTTCATTCTTGTTTATATTTTGGTCCTTCATCTTCTTTAGTGCTGCTCCCATAGCTACATTCAAATCCTTCTTCCAGCTTTTGGCCACAGAAAATCATCTGGCTGCCCTCTTGGATCTTGGAGTTATGGGGGAAAACTCAATGAGCCTTCCTTAGGCTATCTGCCTAGGTACCACTGGTAGCTACCTTTACCCTTTTCTGTCTATATCAGATGTCATACCAGGAAGCTCTTCAAGACTTGCTACTTTTTTGACATTGCCTGAGGAGAGAAGCACAGCTGATCTTTGCTTGTGGACTCCCAAATTCATCTGATGATTTGTACCAGCCTTGGTATGCTTGTCTTTAGATCCTTGCTCTTATTTCACTCTGTTCTGTATAGTTCATCTCTCACTTGTATTTGTATTTTTCTCCTGGTTATGGGACACATTTTTCTGCTCCTTCACTTATCTAGTAATTTTTATTAGACACTAGGTAGTATAAATATTATATGATTGAAGATCTGGATTTGTTTTATTTTTTATAAAGTTGTGACTCTTGTTTTAGTAGGCAGCTAACTACTGAAGATCAGTTTGATCATGTTGAAGCTCATTTTTGTTTTAATAGTAGATATCTAGAGTAGCTTTTTACTCCAAGTTAGTTTAGCTTTGGTATTAATGGGTTGATGTCTGAACTCTACTCTAGTCATCAAAATCTCTCTACTCTGGTTACTTACATTTTAAACACCTCTCAGCCCTATAGGAGCACTGGGAATTATTTAGAGCTCTTTGGTTGTCTTTGCCTAGTCTAATGGAGTTTTTACTCTATGCATATGTCTCTTAGTATTTAACAAAGATTCATGGGAGCTCCCATGTAGATTTTTGGAGTTCTTTTGATTATCATTATTATTTTATTTTTTAATTTTTTATTATTTTTAAATTTTTTAAATTTATTTTTATTTAATTTTTTAAAAAAGATTTTATTTATTTATTCATGAGAGATACGCTGAGAGAGGCAGAGACACAGGCAGAGGGAGAAGCAGGCTTCCCAGGAGGAGCCTTATGTGGGACTCAATCCCGGATCCCAGGATCACATCCTGAGCCAAAGGCAGACGCTCAACTGCTGAGCTACCCAGGTGTCCCTATTTATTTGTTTTTTAATTTTAATTCCAGGATAGTTAACTTTCAGTGATAGATTATGGAGTTCTGTTTTTATCTCTTTTCTGACTTCTGCCACACATATTTTAGCTGCTTTAGCCTCCCTGAACTCTGATCTCTATTTCCCTAATCTATACTCCTCCCTTCCAGTTGGGTTTCTCCTCTTTGTTTTACAGCCCTCAATATGTATCAAGTCAGAAAGTAGGGTGATCATGGAGTCACCTTATTTGTACTCTTCATCTAGGAAATGTAGCCCTCCTTTGATTCCTGTCAAAACTCTGAAAATAGTTACTTCATATATTTGACAAGATTTCTCTCATTGCTCTAGACAAATCTACTACCAGTTACTCCATCAAGGCAAGAAGTGGAAATCTATGACTGTCCCTTTTTTTTAAGGTCTTATTTATTTATTCATGAGAGACACAGAGAGAGAGAGGCAGAGAGATAGGCAGAGAGAGAGAGAGAAGCAGGCTCCATGCAGGGACCCCTATGTAGGACTTGACTCCAGGACCCCAGGATCAAGCCCCGGGTGTGAAGGCAGATGCTCAACCACTGAGCCACTCAGATGCCCCAGTATGACTGTCCCTTTTTAATTAGGCTTTAACACAGATTACTCAGACAGATAGCTTATATATCCTCATGTACATCATGGTTCTCCCTGCTGTTGATCCTTATTGAAAACTCCACCACTCTACATGTGGTGGTAACAACTTGATTACTTGCCATTTCTTGAGTCTACTTCCTTTGCCACTTCTCCATCTTTGTACACAGTTTCCCCTCTACTTTTGGGGGTACTCAGATGACACAGCTTTTGTCTTTAAGCATCTAATAAACAGAACCTTACAAAGTACTGTGATACAAAGTCAAATAAGGAAAGTATACAGAGAAGCCTGGAGCTGAAAATGTTTTAAATTGGCCTAAAAAGCAAGAGTAGAATAATTAGGTTTGGTTCTTGGTAGCCAAAAACACTTACTATGTGTCCCAATTATGTCACACACCATTTCAAGGGTTAAAAAAAAAGTAGTTAAAGGCAATCTACTAAAAACAAGCCTTTTTAATGAATGTACTTATTTCTTTTTTTAATGGTATAAATCAGGGGCTGACAAATTATGGCCTTTGGACCAAATCTCTCCTGCTGCCTGTTTTTATATAGCCTGAAAGCTAAGATGATTTTTACTTTTTATAATGGTTACATATTAAGTGGTTATATAAGTACCTATATAATATTCTCAATGTTGTCTCTTGGCTTACAGAACCTGAGATATTTACTGTGTGGCTGTTTCAGAAAAATGTTTGCCAACCTTTGGTCTTAAACATTTTCTCTATCATTCTTCTATACCATCCATTTAACAAGTGTTTATTCAATGACTTACCTTATGCAAGGTACTAAGCTGAGATAAAAACTTGAATTAGGCAGGGCATCTTCTTTAAAGGAGTTCATAATTTATTAGGGAAGCTAGGATATGAATATAAGTAGCAGTAACACAGAATTGAATAAAAGAGGAATCTGGGAAGAGAGGTAATGGGTTAAGAATTGTCATATTTCAGAAAAGAATTGCTGACATGGAGCTGAGGAAATTAGGGGAATCTCACTGGAAGAGATGGGATAGGAGCTGGCCTAGGAAAAATGGGTAGGATTTTAATATACACAGACAAGTGCATTCTACGAGGGAAACTTGGTTAAAGCTCTGCCGTAGTTGAAATTCATGTGCTGCAAGCTCACAATTTGAGTCTAAGCCTTATACTCTCAGAAGGGCAATTGACTGATGGTTTGGTGTTTGAAAAAAAAAAGCATTATTTTCCTGTGATACAAATTTTTTCTCTGCCTTCTTACTTCTTTTTTTCCTCCTCTAGTCAATATTTAGCCCGAGTTTCCTTGTTAAATTCTAAGGGATTAAGTAACAGGTTTTGAGGAATTGGTTTCCTATTCTGTGCTCTTGTCTCAAATTAGAAGAGTTTTGGCCAAATGACTCCCCACATCACTCTCTGTGTATGTCTGTGTTCAGCGAGAGGAACTCTGCCAAATTTTTTTCTTATAACTGCACTCTTTCTCTTCATGGGGATCCATGGCCAGCTGTGTCTCTTTTCTGCAGCTTTGCCAGCCTAGTATCTCTGCTAAAGATGAGGGAGGGAGGAAACGGATTCAATATTTGTGATGTTTAGAAATTGCTTTCTCTCATGTAAATAAGCCTCTTAATGTTAGGACCAAAGAAAATTATCTGAGCAAAAAGAGAATCTTTATTTCCCTGTCTAATAGAGTTCTGAATACACAATGAGGAGCTCAAATAAATACTGTCATTCATCCTAAATGAAATGAATGTAACCTGAAAATAATTTTCTTACAGATCAAAGTTTTTAAAGTAGAGTTGGGATATAAAAAGATTTTTCAAAGGACTGAAATTCATGATAATTGAGCTTTCCTATGAAATAATCTTTTAATATGATTTAGGATGATGGCACAGGTCCTGACTGATGAGTTAGAGACGAAAGAACAGTTTTGTGGAGGATGTGAATGCAATCACTTTCAGAAGAACAGCTATTCGATAATAGTACCTATTCTTTGAGGTAAAAGTATTTGTTGTTATTAAAGACTCGTCACCCTTGAATTTGTATCTTGATTAACAAAGTCCCTGAAATTAAACTCTATTCATAGACATACACAGCAGTACTTACTAGTCACAATAACTGAATCTTTTTCATAATGAGTTGAATGCATTTCTATTTGGCAGTCAAAATAGTGTTTCTCCAGGTCACAAGTACACTGCTTTCATAACACTTTTAAATTTCTCCCAGGGCCTTTGCAGTTCAGATTGGATAATTCTATGTTGTTGCTATTTAAATTTTATTTCAGTCTCATATAGTAGTCATACTGGCTGATCCAACATAAAGGTAGTGAAAATTGAGTTGAAAGTTATGTTAAAGAATAACAGAGGCACTGGACTTGAGTCAGATCAAATTGAATACTTGAGGGAAACTTCTTACCTTTATTTGGCAACACTAAAATTCCTTACATTTGTATACCACTTTAAAATTTTCAGTGGTTGTCATAATCCTTTAGTCTACTCTTGGTTGCAAATGGTAGAAACTCAACAGGGCTTGATCTCAAAAAGAGAATATATTGTCTCACACTACCAAGAAGTCTAGAGGCATTAGTCTTGAGGAATAGCTTGTTATGTGTTTTCAACTATATAATTAGGGTTTTGTTTCTGTTCACACCTTGGCTCTGATTTACTCTGTGTCTGAGTCTCATTCTACAAGGTGGCAAGGTGACACTGACATTTCTAGGTCACATGGTCCTTATAGCTTAATATACAAAGGGAAGAGGAACAGATCTAAAAATCCTCCCACAACTCTAAAACTCTTGCCACCGTGTGCTCTGGCATATATCTTGAATATGGCTGGGGAATAGGAAAGAACTGTATAACCCTGGGTTATATGAATGTGTCCAGGGTAGGCTACATTAATGTGGTTTGAGAGCTGGAGCTTCCAGATCTATTCATTACGAGTCAATTAGCAAAAGAGTAATGAGCAACTTATTGTATTCATTTTCTTCTAAGAGTTTATTTTCTGGGACACCTGGGTAGCTCAGTGGTTGAGCATTTGCCTTCAGCTCAGGTCATGATCCCAAGGTCCTGGGATCGAGTCCTGCATCAGGGACCCTGCTTCAGGGAGTCTGCTTCTCCCTCTGCCTGTGTCTCTGCCTCTCTCTCTCTCTGTGTCTCTCATGAATAAATAAATAAAATCTTTTGGAAAAAAAGAGTTTATTTTGTAGCCAGATTTTATGTTGCATGTGTAATGACACTTGAAAGGATAGTCAGTTTATCTTTACCTTTATTTCCTACTTCTGCAGCTGGAGACAGAGGGCCAGAGAGGTGGGGAATGAGAAACAGAAAGGAGAGACACATGGCTCTGGTCTTCCATTGCTTTATCAGTAGTGTTACTTCATTGGGGATTTTATTTGACAGATCTAAGATCTGAGATCTGAATGACTTCATTTGTTAGCACTGAGGTATCCTAGGTAAGTGAAGCTTGAGTCATTGGTGGATAAATCCCACCGACAGCTTTTTGGGAATTGAAGTCCCCAGCCCCAGAATGACAAAGCACTCAGAGGGGACAAATTGGGACTTGACCATCAGCATAGTATGAGTACATCGTTCACCTGTCATATATTGGATGACTTGTGGACTTTTGTGATATGCCATTAAACAGTTTGTATGAAATAAAAACAAAGTTTTTTGGAACCATTTTCTAAAGGTCTTTGAAGATAGAAGTCAAAAAGGAATTGTAATGATTTCCTGTGCCCTCAGCCTTGAGCTCTGCCCACATACAAACACACTACACTTAAAACGGTTCAGGCTTTCAGAAGAAAAAGAAAGACACAGTTTTGAGAGAGCAAGATAACATTATAGGGTACTTTATACTTACAGTAAAGAATCTGTGGGATCCCTGGATGGCTCAGAAATTTAGTGCCTGCCTTCAGCCCAGGGCATGGTCCTGGAGTCTCGGGATTGAGTCCCACAGCAGGCTCCCTGCAGGGAGCCTGCTTCTCCCACTGCCTGTGTCTCTGCCTCTCTCTTTCTCTCTCTCTCTGTCTGTCTCTCATGAATAAATAAATAAAATCTTTAAAAAAAATAAAGAATCTGCTATGGTGTAATGTAAAGAGCATTTAATTAGGGTCAAAACATCAGGATTTAAGTCATATTTTTGCCAGGTTCTACCCTTTTGATTTTTGTTATACTCTAACTTCCTAACCTTTGGTTTCCCCAGTGATATAGCAGATCAATAAAGATTTTTTTTTTAATTTTTGAAAAGATTTTATTTATTCATGAGAGACACAGAAAGAGACAGAGAGGCAGAGAGAGACACAGGGGGAGGGAGAAGCAGGTGCCCCACAGGGAACCTGATCTGGGACTCGATCTGGGATTCCAGGATCACGCCCTGGGCCAAAGGCAGGTGCTAAACCACTGAACCACCCAGAGATCCCCAAATAAAGATCTTTTAAAAAATGGTTACCCCACTTGACAGGCTGAGCACTGGGTGTTATTGTATATGTTGGCAAATTGAACACCAATAAAAAATAAATTTATAAATAAAAATGGTTACCCATAATGGCATTGTGTTACAATGACAGAAAAACATAAGATGAAGCGATTGATTTAGTATTCAGAAGAAATGAGTACAATTTTCTCAACATTTCCAGGGTTTTTGTCAATTCTTGGAGTAAAAGGACTTACTTTTTTCCCTACAAGGACATCACATAAAATACATTTTAGAAGGGTAGGTGAATATTTCTTCGTCATTGGTTATTTAGTAGTGATAGTGGGACTTTTGGCTGACTGTTTTCAAAAGCTATTCCTTTGTACTGTGGAGTGCTTTAAGCCTGCATTATACCAAATAAGCACCACTATCTCCTGCAGAAATAGCAGTGCAGTACATAGCCGCCGTTTGAAATATCAGTGGCTATCAGTTAAAACACCTGGGAAGTCTTGAAACAGATTGCTGTGTGGGGGCAAAAACCCGTTTTGATCAGGAAATTACATCTTGAGGAACTATTCTTTATTATAGATATTTCTTTAAGCCCAATTACACTTTGTGTTTGCACACTTGGTCAAAAAAATTCCACTATCAATAAAATTCTAATACGTGATACTCTAGGGTTTATTTTTCCCGAGTTTTCAACATTACATCCTTATGCTTGGCATCCATTCTTTTCCTTCGTGCTCTGGGGCATCACATTGTCTGTGTATTTCACAGATCCTTTTTGTAGAAGTGCAGTGATTAATGAGAACAATAATCAATTAAGAACTCATTTATTGCACTCTTTTAAACCAGTGATCTATTGACACAAGATATGAACATAAAGTACAATGGAGTGCTTAAAATAGTACGGTGAATTAAATTTAGCATGGACTGTTAGTTCACAGGAAGAGGTAACAAAGATGATTGTTTTCTGCAACACAAGAAGAGTGTCTTATTATGAACTTCTGCTAAAGGAGAAATATGAATTGAAAAAAAGTAAAGTGCCAACAACTTAGTATTAAAAGCTACGTTATGGAACCACTCTTCTGCCTCACAAAGCTGGAAAACGGGAGGACAACCTGTCACATGCACATTGTCAGAAGACAGTAGCATCATTCATCCAGTTGGCGTCTGTAACCCACCTGCTGTGTGCAGTGTACTGAGTGCTAAAGACCCAAATGATCAAGACACCCCATGTTCTCTTTTGATTACTAAAGAGTGTTCTGCTTTGCTTTTACAAACCATATTTGTATAGCTAAATCAGAGCCAGTGCTATTGGCACAAACATTACTTTCCCTCCTTTTTCTTAATCTATTCTTTATGGGAGTTTTTGTACTTAAGGTTACTCTTAGTGATGAATGTCTCGGACGTCTCCAAGTACTTGCTCTCAGAAGTCACAGTGTGATGAACGTCGTGGCTGCATTTCTCTGACATTTCTTTCAGGATTGGTCACAGTACATAATTTTACACTTCCGGAATATCTGCTCCAGTTTACATTTCCAAGAGCACTGGGTGTTAATATTTTCTTATATCCTTGCTAGCACTTGCTATTATTCACGTTCCAATTTTTCCATTCTGATGACTGTATAATAGTATTTCACATTAGTTTTTATTTGCTCTCTCTCTCTCTCTAATCCTTAGGGAGGTTGAAGATCTCCTCATATTTTAATTAATCATTTGGGCTTATCGTTACTGAATTTCCTTTGAATACTCTTAGATCATTTTTTCTATTTTGTTTAGTATTTTTTGTTTTTAGAATAATTTATGATACTATATATTGTAGCAATTAATCCTTTGTCAGACTTAATTATCTCAACTATTTTCTTCTAGTCTGGAACCATCCTGCCGACTTGTTCAAATGAAGTCTTTAACTTTTATGTAGAATATATATATATATATATATATATATATATATATCCATTAATTTTTCTTAGGATTTGTGCAATAGAGGCCTTCTTTATGTATAAAAAAATCCATTCCACTCTTCGACATGGCTTTTTATATTTACTTTAATTTTTAGGTTTTTTTTTTTATCAATTTGGAGTTCATCTACGTATGTGGTATATGAAGGTATTCAAATATATTCTCCATGTAATAAGCCAATGTTCTCAGTACCATCTACTAAGTTATTAGTTTATTTCCCATTGTTTAGTGATCCCATTACAATCGTGTGCTAACTTTGCATTTATGCTAAATGTTTCTAGGCTTGCTATTGCATTTCATTGGTTTCTTCATCTGTTCCTATACCAATATCACTCTGGTTTCATGATTTTAAAGTGTGTCTTAAGATCCGGAAAGGTGAATGCTCCAGATTTATTCTTTTAAAAAAATTCATAGCTGGTCACAGATCTTTATTAGTCTATGTAAATTTATGATTCACTATGTCATATTCCAAAATTATTCTTTCTGGGATTTTAGTATGAATTTTAGTGAATACATACATTAATTTGGGAGATAATTGACATCTTTAAAATGACATCATCATGAATGGAACTAGAGAGTATTACGCTAAGTGAAATAAGTCAGTCAGAGAAAAACAAATACCATATGATTTCACTCCACTGTGGAACCTAAGAAACAAAACAAATGAGTAAAGGGGAAGAAATGAGCTTGGATTTTAAATGCGCTATTGTGTTGATTTTCTTTTAGTTAGTTGTTATCTGCTAAGACAAATTCATGTTTCTTTTAAATTCTTCATGTATTTTATTTAAATAAACTAATTAATTTACTCACCAAGATGTTCTATACTATATTGAATAATAAAAAGCAGTAATAGTGGGGATCCTCGCCTTTTTTCCAGAATTTGAAACTACAGTCTAAAATTTTCTTCAAAAAAAATAAAAAAATAAAAATAAAAATAAAATTTTCTTCAATAATTTTGTTGTGTATTTGTTTCATCATGTTCAAGAAATTTTATTTTATTTCCAATACTTAGTAGTATGTTAAAAATAATAAATTTCTATTGAAGTTTATCAAATAATTTTTGGGATTATTGTGTGAACACCCTGGAACAACTCTTTAGGCCTTTTGGTTGTAAATCATGCTGGGTTCTGCAATCAGACAACAAAGGCGATGTCTTTATCGCATTAAGTTCAGTTACTTAATGCAGGATAATAGATTGTCGATCTAATCTAATCTGATTGACTTGTTCTCAAGCATGTTTAAAGACTAATTTTTGACATGATTGTATAGCTGGGTCATTATGAATCAATAAGACTAACATGAAAATTTAATGTTAAATGTTAATCCTTCTGGGAATAAAGCTATTCACAATTGGAACTGATATAAAATAATTTTAATAATGCAATAAATACTTTGCATATTTTGGCAAGAAAAGTGACACTTCTAAGTGGAGTTTTGATTGCTCTACATTTGTACTTAAGAAAAGCCGAATGTGAAGAATTTAAGGTGTACACAAGTTTGAGTGAAAGGAAAACAAGCTCGTTTTGAAATTACGTTATCCTGTGGCTGTTTTAGTTTGATTTACTATGGTTTTACAATTGCAAATGATTTATCCTTTGTAACATTGCTCAGGAAAATGTTGTGAGTTAATAACTTCTGAGGAATTCTTCAAGTTTTTATTTGAAAAAGAGAGAAAGAAACACAGGAATTCTGTGGAAAATTTCATTTGTAATCTAGAACCAATAAACAGTTTTGGGGATGACCTTAAAGACTGCAAAATCATAAGATACAGGATTTAAAACTATAAACATGCTAGGTACTATAGACATAGAAATAATTATGTGTACCTTAGAAAAAAGAGGATCTTGGTTTTTTGTTGTTGTTGTTGTTGTTGTTGTTTTTGTTTGTTTTTTGTTTTTGTTTTTTTTTACTCAAGGTCATTGACTCTGATGTCTGAAGCATGAAAAACAGAAGCTCTTTGTGAAAACTCTGATGGCATTTTTTTTAAAACCATGAAAATCCAATATGTGATTCTGGAACCAACTATAAATAACTTCCTTGGGGAATTCAGGATCACTTGTGGGAAATATTTTGTTCGATGGCCTTTGCCTTATTTTTTTCTCTAAGTGAAGCTACACTTTAAGAAATAATAAGGTAGGGATAAGAATACCATAAATATGCTAACTTCTTAAATTTCTTGCTTACTTTAATATTTCCCATTTGGTTTGAGTTGGTTATTTAGGCAGAACAAGAAGTGGTAAATATAAATTTTTTTAAAAAAATTCTTTATTTTTTCATGATTGACACAGAGAGAGAGAGAGAGAGAGAGAGAGAGAGAGAGGCAGAGACACAGGCAGAGGGAGAAGTAGGCTCCATGCCGGGAGCCCGATGTGGGACTCGATCCTGGGACTCCAGGATCATGCCCTGGGCCAAAGGCAGGTGCTAAACCGCTGAGCCCCCCAGGGATCCCTATAAAAATTAATCATAAAAGAATATTAGAAATCCTGTAAACAAAATAAGAGTGTCAGGAGACTGAACTGTGAGACTGCAATATGGTTTTAGCAACTTTGCAATGCTTGTCATACTTTAAAGTGTAGTAAGTCTGATTATTTCCATTCCCAAATCAACCAGTCTGGTTCAAGCAAGAGGGAGTTATTTTAAGAATATTTGGTACAGGAAGGGAAACTCAGTCTAAGATAGACAGTTTTGGTAAGATAAGTCTTTCTCAGCAAGCCAGGTGGTGGAACTTTGTTCCAAGGGACCCCTGACCCCACTCTACCGGCCAGTGGTGCTCAGCTTTTCTTTGTCATTAGTGCTCTTCCAACCAAAACCTGCTGCTTTTACTCTTTTGCCCAAGACTTCTATGTGAGCATTCTTGTCCTTCCAGAGCCCATGCTGATACCAGTTCTTACTATATTTCCAGTTTCCAGAATAATATTTTAATGCACTCTGTTAATCTTTCCACAACAAGCCAATTTATTAGCCACTGAACAGCTCAAAGATGGTCTTGCTGTGGGTCAGAAACCACCCATTTTTCCATTAGGTGCGGCACAATGGAGATGGATGTTGAGGAGGTGGGTTATGTGATGTATATATAGTGTCCCCTGTAGAAGGAAAAGCACTAGCACATTTCATCTGCAGGATTTCCTTGGAAGGGGTGGTAGGCCTGATGATTGATGTGTGTAGTGTAGCAGCAAACCATAGATGCTCATGGTTTATAAGGAGGAGCTGAGCCATCATTCTGTATGTTATGGGAGGCAGTACTTTCCGGAGACTCCCACATAGCAATATAAACATCCTGAGAGCTTTGCTGCTGGAATGTGATACCTAAAGAAAGCAAATGCTTTCATGTGACCTAGAGCTGTTAACAATTGGTAGAAAAGTCCTCTCATAGTGATCTGCACTGAAGGAGTGGTTTTATTGTACTTTGTGTTTATCTATTTTAGAGACTGGAAGAGAATTTTGATTAGTTTTACTACATAAACAAAGGAAGAGAGATGTCTTGCAACTTTTTCTGTGCTCTTTGGTTATCATATACTGTGTGATTTTCTTTCTCATCAGTAGGCATTTGAAGACTGACCTATGATAATTAAATGTAGATTAAAATGTGACATGGTTTAATAGAGACCTCTGTATTACCAAGGAAACTACAATTAGTGAAGCTTATATTCCAGACTCTTTTTTTTTATTTTTTTAAAAATTTTTTTTTTTTAATTTTTTTATTTATTTATGATAGTCACAGAGAGATAGAGAGAGAGGCAGAGACACAGGCAGAGGGAGAAGCAGGCTCCATGCACCGGGAGCCCGACGTGGGATTCGATCCTGGGTCTCCAGGATCGCGCCCTGGGCCAAAGGCAGGCGCCAAACCGCTGCGCCACCCAGGGATCCCTATATTCCAGACTCTTAAAAAAAACTTGCAGAAATGCCATTTTTTCTCATCAATTTGCTCTCGGCTTTGGTTATACTCGTGGTTTTAGAAGTAAAGAGAATTTTTCTCAGTCCAAGAAATGTTAGCTTGTTTATGCATGGAATAAATAATAAACATAGTTAAAGGACATTTGTTTCTATCAAGTTTATGCTATCACAATGTTAAATTTGTAAATAATTTTTGTTCATATAGTTGACATGGAGTTATACAAAATATAGAAATCGTTAGATGAATCAGCAATCTTACTTCAGTTTGGGATGTTATAAATATCTGGAAGATTTTCAGAATTATTTAGGAGGGGGCGGCTGGGTGGCTCAGTTGGTTGAGCATCTGACTGCTGGTTTTGGCTCAGGTCATGATTTCATGGGATCATGGGATTGAGGCAGGCCTCGGGCTCCTGGTTCAGTGGAGAGTCTGCTTGAGATTCTCCTCCTCTGCTCCTCCCCCCACTTGTTCTCTCTGTCTCTCTCAAATAAATAAAATTTTTTTTTTTTTTTTTTTTAATTTTTATTTATTTATGATAGTCTCACAGAGAGAGAGAGGCAGAGATACAGGCAGAGGGAGAAGCAGGCTCCATGCACCGGAAGCCTGACGTGGGATTCGATCCCGGGTCTCCAGGATCGCGCCCTGGGCCAAAGGCAGGCGCCAAACCGCTGCGCCACCCAGGGATCCCTCTCTCAAATAAATAAAATTTTAAAAATTATTTAAGACAAAGTAGGTTTGAATTGATTTGAATCAATTCAAATTTTTGGTTCACTAAACTTTGGTAATCTTTAAAAATAATGTGCTTTTCAATGATTTACTACTTAATCTGTAAGAATTTGATAAGAAATCTTCTGAAGTATTTCTTTTTAAAAAATAACTTTCTCTACTCTCCATGAAGTAGAAATAAAATCAAAATCAACAATAAATCAGTAATAAATCCAAAATCCTCTTGACTAGCCATGAACTAGAAATTACATTTACCAAAAATATATCAGTAATAAAATGGCAAGCTAGTTTTCCAGCTTGTCTATTGGCCAAATTCACCATAAGTTTATATGTACATTATGCCGATCTACATTTAAAGTTTTGAAGCTTCACATAAACAGTGTTGTAATATATTAAGTACTCTTTAACTTGTTTCTTTCACTGAACATTAGTTTTTTGAGATATATCTACACAATTTAATTATAGATAGCTGTAATTCATTCATTTTTACTGTTATATAGTATTATATCCCATTCCAAAATTTATCTGATTTGAAATTATTTTCAGTCTTTTGCTACAATAAACATTTTTGTATGTTTTCTTGTGGATATGTAAAGAGTTTCTTTAGGAATTCCCCTAGAATTCTGTAGTTTCTTGTATAATCTTGGGAGGAGGAATTGCTGGATGGTAGGCTAAGCACATTTTAGTCACCTCAATATTGGCAAATTTCACTGATTTGTACTCCCACAGGTACTATAAGAATTGCTATTTTCTTACATTTATTAAAACTTGAACTCAGTCTACAAATTTGATTGATATGAAAAGTCAATTTATTTTCATTTTTTATTTCTCTAATTGCTTGTTAGGACAAGGAGCATTTCTTATGCTTGTTAACGATACGAATATCTTAGTCTGTAGTTATGTATATCATTTGCCGTTTTAATATTTTATTGTGATTGTGTCAGTTTAAATTGACCTATAGGAGTTCTTTCTGGATTCCAAATAGCAGTCCTTTATCATATATAATATGTGTTATGATAATTATAATATAACTTAATATATACATATTACATAACTTATAATGTATATATTTATATACATTTATAATTTATATATATATTTTATATATGTATAATATCTTCTCCCAGGCTAGCTTGCATCATCACTCAAAAGACAAGTCTTTTATTTGGCAGATTTAATTTTAAATTAGTGTAGTCAATCCATCTCTTTTCACAGTTTGTGCTTATGCATCTTGTTTAGGAACTTGTTATCCCAGCAATGAATTCATTAAAAATATCACCTATGTTTATTTCTGAAAGTATAAAGTTTACTTTTCACAATTAGTCCTTTAGCCCACTTGGAAAAATGTCTTTCATGTTGTGTAAGGATCTAATTTTATTTTTATTCATATAGAGAGCATATTTCCCCAGTGTCATTTGCTGAATACTCCATCGTTTACCTAGTATCTTGAAATGCTTCTTCTGTCGAATACCAGGTACCTCAAAGTAGAGGGCAGCCTGTTTCTAAGTTCTCTCTTCTGTCCATTGGTCTATTTGTCTTTCTCTACATGAATACCACAGAGTTTTAATTATTCTAGCTTTATAATGTAGGAGTAGGCACTCATCTTGATCTTCAAAAATATTTTGGCTATCTTGGCCCTGTGTTCTTCCATTTAACTTTTAAAGTCCATTTGTCAAGGTCCGTGAAAACCTTTGTTGCTACTGGATATGATATTATCTGCCCATTTACTTAGATTGGTTTCATTTCTTTCGTGAAGTTATCCACAGAGAAGCTTGACTAGAGGAAAGAGGCATGAAATGTGGGATGGAGGTATTGTGTGAAGCTAATCAGAGCCCATGAAGAACTTGCAGCAGTGGTGACTGGAATGAAGAGACAAGTAGAACCAGGAGGATCCAGTAGGAATGCATGAGGGCAAATAAAAACAGAAAAACAAACAGAAAGCTTGGTTTTTGTGAACGGAATACATTTTCTTAGTAACATTATCATCGATTAAAGATCAAATATAACTAGATTTTACTTTAGATACCTCAGACAAAATTCTAGATGGAAAATATATACAATGGATCATCTTGTGTTGGGAAACATGATGAAGACAAATCATTTGAAAGATATTCCCATCCTACAGTGGGAACTATTTTCAAGGATACTAGTCCTGAGAGAGCAATGTGTTGCTCAGACCATCTGGATAGTGTATGTGACTAAACCCCATAGGCATCTATATAAACTTTTAAGATTCTGGTGGGCAGGTGCTAAGCTTGACCTGTTGTGTGGATGCCCAAGGCAAGCCTCATGAATAAGTTCCTTTACTTATTAAACCTGCCAATCTGGAATGGCTTGCCTCTTTTTTCGGTCTCTTTTTTCTACCCTCCATGTAAGACGGCCAGTTTGCAAACCAACACATAGTGGGGCCTTAATCAATGTTTTTGGATTAAATAAAAGAAGGAATGAAATAGATTCAACCTGTGCATTGGTTATAGATCAGGTAAATGAGTGATGTATAAATTTTTTTCCTCTGCAGGCATTAAAACTGAAATAGATTATTTAGTGATCTTAGGTGAGTTAGTGGCAGGACCCAACTAAAGGAGGAAAATGACCAGATGAATGTCTGTGGTCCCTTCTGTTCCCATGATTCTGAACCATATTTACTAAACCGTAATATTCAATTATAGTTCAGAAATAAGTTTCACTTGAATATTTTCCCTGAGGAAATCTAACACTTTTATTCTACTGTCTTCTGTAAATTTAATAACTGTGTGATGAGATTGCTTTTTTCAAAAAAAATCCTTTTTATACTAGTGGGTTGTTCAACCTGCTTCCACAATGACATTTCTGGGATATTTTCCAATCTTTTCTTCCTCTTAAAATAGACTGAGGCCTTATGTCCATCTTGGAAATCATCACATTTATCTGCTATTTCGTATCTGAACTATGCATTCTCAATGCTGCTGAAGGGCAATTCTCTGAAAGACATATAGTTGCTTTCCAAGTTTTATCTGGCTTGAATTCTACATAGGCTTGCAAGACTGTGTTTGTAATGTTCTGTTTCTGTGTGTAAAGGAATATGACTTCTTACAGGAGTAATGAAAAGAAATAGACAAGATATAATTAGTAAATATGCTTGGGGAAAATTCCCAAGGAAATTTCAGGAAATCCTTTTTCACATCAAGATCCTGAAAATAAGAAAGGTTTGGCAATTCCTAGGACTTCAGAGTAAATATCTTCATAGACAAAGGACAATGTAAAAGCATTGCTGTTGTATTATCAATTGATCATTTAAATAGCTGTTAGAGCTTCTAATGAAACAAACATTTAAATCATATGGACATTTATAATGAAAAATATTATCAAACTAATATTTCAAACTGTAAAATATATGTATTCATAAGGTAGAACAAAATTTCAAATAAAGGGAGAATATTTCTTTCTAGAAGTGAATCGATTATGATATATATATGAAAATAAATATGAATTTCTTTAGATTTGCCACATGATAAAAATAATTTTCCCAGAGTGAATGTTCATTTTGTCTAGGCTACAAATGTTCCTCAAAATGAGCATTAAGGACTACCTGTATTAACAGTATCTGGAATGCTGGTGAAAAACACATATTACTTGGTTTTACTCAGACCTACAGAATCAGATGCTCTGGGGTTAAGGCCTAGGAGCTTGAATGATTGACATTTATCTGAGGTGATTCTGATGTACATTAAAATTTGAGAATCTGGGGCTGCCTGGTGTAATTTCAAATAACCCAGAAAACAAAAATACAAAGCCCCACTAGAAATCCAAAAACTCAATTATTTTGTTCTGTTTTAAATGAAAGCAGTTTTATCAAATTGCATTTTTATGATTAGCTTACCAGTGACATATTAAAATCTTTATGTTATTAATAAAGACTATTTTTTTCATTGTGGAAAAACAGTCTTCTAGGTAGAAATAAATCTCAATTAAATTGATTTGATACTTTGTATTTTTATAGGTCCTAAGACTGATTTGAAAATAAAATACAATATGATTCAGTAATATATACTCTGAATGATTTTCAATGCTCAAAATTCCTAAAAAGATTTAGGAATTACTATTAGTAATGTTAAAACATTTTTTTCTGATTTTTTTTCTTTCAGTTTATTGAGATGTAATTGATATACTGCACTGTATGTTTCTGGTATGCAGCATAATGACTTGACATACATATACTGAAATGATTACCACATTAAGTTTAGTTAATATCCATTTGTTAATGAGTATAATTAACACCCATCATCTCATATAAATACAAAAAGAAAAAAATGTTTTATTCCTTGTGATGAAAACTTTTAGGATATATTCTCTTAGCAACTTTCTTTTATTTTTATTATTTATTTATTTATTTATTTATTTATTTATTTATTTATTTTAGATATAGAGAGATAGCCAGCACCAGTGGGAGGGCAGAGGGAAAGGGAAAGAGAATCTCAAGCAGACCGTGTTGCAGCAGAGCTCACTGTGGGGCTCAATCTCATGACCCTCAGATCCCTACCTGAGCTGAAACCAAGAGTTAGAAGCTTAACTGACTTTGTTACCCAGGCACCTCACTTAGCAAATTCCCTTTTTTTTTTTTTTTAAGATTTTATTAATTTATTGAGAGAGCAAGTGAATGAGAGAGAGAGCAGGAGACAGATGAAGGACAGAGGGAGAGGGAGAAGCAGATCCCTCCTAATAGGCAGCTCGAGGTGGGGCTTGGTCCCAATATCTGGGGACCATGACCTAAGCTAAAGGCCAATGGTTAATGGACTGAGCCACCCAGGTGCCTGTGGCAACTTTCCAACATATCATACAGCAGTGTAGCTGTAGTCCTCCCTAGTATTTACTTATTTTTTTTCTTTCAAATTTTTATTTAAATTTAAGTTAGTTATCATATAGTGTAGTATCAGTTTTAGGAACAGAATTTAGTAATTCACCATTTACCATAAGACTCAGTGCTTATCATAACAAGTGCCCTCCTTAATGCCCATCACCTATTTAGCCCATTCCCCACCCACCTCCTTCAATAATCCTCAGTTTCTTTTCTATTGTTAAGAGTCTCTTATGGTTTGCCTCCCCCTCTCTCCTTCACTCATTTTTCTTTCCCCACATGTTCATCTGCTTTGTTCCCTAAATTCCACATATGAGTGAAATCATATGGTATTAGTCTTTCTCTGACTGAGTGATTTCATGTAGCATAATACACTCAGGTTCTATCCATGTTGCAAATGGCAAGATCTCATTCTTTCTGATGGCTGAGTAATATTCCATTGTATATACATACCTCATCTTCTTTATCCATTCATAAGTCTATGGACATCTGGGCTCTTTCCATAGTTTGGCTATTATTGATAATGCTGCTATAAACATTGGGGTACATGTACCCCATCAAATCTGTATTTTTCTATCCTTTGGGTAAATACCTAATAGTGCAGTTTCTGGGTTATAGAGTCATTCTATCTTTAACTTTCTGAGGAACCTCCATACTGCTTTCCAGAGTGGCTGCACCAGTTTGCATTCCCACCAAATGTGTAAGAAGGTTCTCCTTTCTCTCCATCCTTGTGAACATCTGTTGTTTTCTGAGTTGATTTTAGCCATTCTGACAGGTGTGAGGTGGTATCTCATTGTAGTTTTGATTTGTATTTCCCTGATGAGGAGTGGTGTTGAACATTTTTTTTCATGTGTCTGTTGGCCATCTATACATCTTCTTTGGGAAAATGTTTGTTCATGTCTTTTGCCCATTTCTTGATTTGGATTTGTTTTGTTTTGTTTTGTTTTTTGGGTGTTGAGTTTGACAAGTTCTTTATAGATTTTGGATACTAGCCCTTTACTGATATGTCATTTGCAAATATCTTCTCCCATTCTGTAGGCTGCCTTTTAGTTTTGTTGATTGTTTCCTTCACTGTGCGGAAACTTTTCATCTTGATGAAGTCCCAATAGTTCACTTTGCTTTTCTTTCCCTTTTCTCCAGAGCTGTGTCTAGTAAGAAGTTGCTACAGCTTATGTCAAAGAGGTTGCTGCCTATGTTCTCCTCTAGAATTTTGTTGATTTCCTATCTCATATTTAGGTCTTTCATCCATTTTGACTTGATTTTTGTGTATTGTGTGAGAAAGTGGTCCAGTTTCATTCTTCTGCATGTGGCTGTCCAGTTTTCCCAACAACATTTGTTGAAGAGATGATCTTTTTTTCCATTGGATATTCTTTCCTGCTTTGTCAAATATTAGTTGATCATACAGTTGAGGGTCAACTTCTGGATTCTCTATTTTGTTCCATTGATCTATGTGTCTGTTTTTGTGCCAGTACCACACTGTCCTGATGACCAAAGCTTTGTAATATAGCTTGAAGTCCATAAGTGTGATGTCTCTAGTTTTGGTTTTCTTTTTCAACATTACTTTGGCTATTTAGGTGTCTTTTCTGGTTCCATACAAATTTTAGAATTGTTTGTTGCAGGTCTGCGAAAAATGCTGATGTTATTTTGATGGAGATTACATTAAATGTGTAGATTGCTTTGGGAGTATAGAATTTTATCAATGTTTATTCTTCCAATCCATGAGCATGGGAATCTTTTCCCATTTCTTTGTGTCTTCCTCAATTTCTTTCATAAGTGTTCTATAGTTTTCAGAGTACTGATCTTTTACCTCTTTGGTTAGAGAGGTATCTTATTGTTTATGGTGGGTACAATTGTAAATGGGACTGATTCCTTGATTTGTGTTTCTGGTTCTTCATTATTGGTGTATAGAAATGTGACACATTTCTGTATGTTGATTTTATATCCTGTGACATTGCTAGATTCATGTATTAGTTCTAGCAATTTTTTGGTAGAGTCTTGCATGTTTTCTACATACAGTGTCATGTCATCTGCAAATAGTGAAAGTTTGAATTCTTCCTTCTGATAATGGATGTCTTTTATTTCTTTCTATTGTCTGATTGCTGAGGCAAGAACTTCCAGTACTATGTTAAATAACAGTGGTGAGAGTGGATATCCCTGTTGTATTCCCAACCATAGAGGAAAAGCTCTCAGTTTTTCCCCACTGGAGATGATATTAGCTCTGGGTCTTTCATATATGGCCTTTATGATGTTGAGGTAGGTCCCCTCTAACCCTACTTTGTCGAGGGTTTTTATTTTTTTATTTTTTTTAAATTTTTTTAAAAATTTATTTATGATAGTCACAGAGAGAGAGAGAGAGAGAGAGAGAGAGGCAGAGACACAGGCAGAGGGAGAAGCAGGCTCCATGCACCGGGAGCCTGATGTGGGATTCGATCCCGGGTCTCCAGGATCGCGCCCTGGGCCAAAGGCAGGTGCCAAACCGCTGCGCCACCCAGGGATCCCTGTCGAGGGTTTTTAATCAAGAATGGATACTGTATTCTGTCAAATGCTTTTCTTGCATCTATTAAGGAGATTATATGGTTCTTTATCCTTTCTTTTATTATGTGATGTGTCATGTTGATTGACTTTGGAATATTGAACCACCTCTGCAGGCCAGGAATAAATCCCACTTGCTTGTGATGAATAATTCTTTTAATTTACTGTTGGTTAAATCACATACTACTTTAGTTTTTGTTTTTCTGAGAAACTCCATCTCTTCTGTTCTGAATGATGGCCTTGCTGGATAAATTATTCTTGGCTACATATTTTTCTCGTTCAGCATGTTGAATATCATGCCACTTTCTTCTGGCCTGCTCAATTTCTGTGGACAGAATTTAATGGGAGTTCTCTGTGCTTCTCAGATTTTGATGTCTGTTTCCATACCCAGATTAGCTAAAATTTGCTCAAATAAACTTTTTACTCCTTTTTCTTTCTCTTCTTCTGGGATTCCTGTGATACAAATGTTATTACACTTTATGTTGTTGCTGAGTTCCCTAAGTCTATGTTGACGATCTAGTACCTTTCTTTCTCTATTTCAGCTTTTTTATTTTCCATAATTTTATCTTCTGTATCACTGATTCATTCCTCTGCTTTGTCTATCCTCATTATCCATTTGGTTTTGCATCTCGGTTATAGTATTTTTTACTTCATCCTGACTAGTTTTTAGTTCTTGTATCTTTGTAGTAAGGGATTCTTTAGTGTCTTCAATGCTTTCCTCAAGCCCAACTAGTATCTTTATGATTATTGCTTTAAATTATGGTTCAGACATCTTATTTGTATCTGTATTGATTAAGTCTCTAACCATGAAATCTTCTTGTTCTTTCTTTTGGTGTGAATGCCTCCATCTTTTCATTATTTTTGGTTCATTGTTTGTGTGTGTGTATGTGATTGTTAGGAAAGCCTATATTCCTGCTCCTGAAAGTAATGACTACATTAAGAAGTAAAAAACAAACAAAGAAATCAAAGCAAACCAAAACAAAATCCAAAAATTAAAATAAATAAAAGATAGGAAGCTAGATATTAGGTGTGTTTTGGTCTGCTTTTTAAAAGAAGCTAGATTCTATTTCCTTAGAACCGAAGCTTTATAGCAGTCTATGGTCAGTAGAGTTGGTGCATGTGAGGGGTTTGTGCTAGTGGTCTTCTAGGGGAGGACCCTGTTTCTCTGATTCTCAGGTGCACTTACTCTAGTGGAGAGGCACCTGCAGGGTGCAGTGGGGCAGAGCTTGGTCTAAGAGTCTCCAGCCTCCACTGGATGGCGCTATTTCGCTCCCCGAAGTGAGTCTGTACTGATGGGTGGGTGCAAAGATGGTATTGCACAGCTCTCCTGCCCTTAGAGCAGGGAACTCCTGCCTGCTACTCTTCAGGAAGCCCTCACAGAAGAGCAAAGAATCATCGCCGTTTTGTCTCTGGCTTTTGCCAGATCCCTGCTTTTACTCTGCCTGTACCCACGCTGTCTGGCTTCCAGGCAGCACAGCACTCCTGTGTTTTATCTCAGCCACGGGGCTGGGTTTCAAAACTACAGATTTTAGAGATCCACAGGCACAGCCCCTCAGTGATCTTCTGGAGGAGGAGCTGCTGTACCCTGGCTAGTGCCAGCTTTTGTCCCAGATACTGGTCACAGGGCCACGCAGTGGTTCAGAGTTTATGGTAAAGCACTGCTAAGAGCCAGCACCGAGTTTTGCTGCCCTCAGCTGGCGTTTTGTTTCTGTGCTAGGGAACCGGGCAGCTCCCAGGCACCCACCATTGGTCATTTGTCCCTGGGCAGCCACTCTTAAATGTACTCCAAGCAGGGGAACTGCTTCTCCCTGTGGGGCCCAGGGGATCCTCAGACCACGCTCTCCATTCCAGGTCTCTACTTTCCTTCCCCACCGGGTGCTGCTAAGCCCCCGGGGCACCCCGGCAAGAGTGTGGAACTTCAGACTCTGAGCCCCACTCTTCAGAAAGACTCGCCCTATTCAGCCGCTCTCCCTTTCCCAGTCAACGGTTTGGGGAAAAGAGTTTTTCTTGTGTAATTCCCTGTGCTTGCTTTTGCTCTTTTTCTCTCACTCCTCTCTCCATGATCAGGGGTCCCTCCACTTCACAGCACCCACAGACAGCTCTTGTCTCCCCCAAATTAACTCTTTGCGGCTCCTACCTTCCATGATGTGGTGTTTAGTTGTGCAGTCTCTAGTTGTGCAGTTTTAGTCTCTTAGTCCTCAGAACAATTTCTCGAGTATTCAAAATGATATGATGTTTATGTAGCTGTTTTTGAGGGATGAGGCAAGCACACACTCCTCTTCTTCTTCTACCATCTTAGCTCCTGCCTTAGGATTTACTTGAATTAGAGCTGAAAATTTGCACCTTTTGACCATCTTCATCCAATTCCTTATTTCCTACCTCTTGCCTCTGATAACAGTGAATCGGATCTCTTTTTCTGAGTCTTTTTTTTCCTTTTTTTTTTTTTTTTTTTAGATTTATAAGTGACATCATACAGTATTTGTCTTTCTCTGACTTACTTCACTTGGCATAATGCTCTCAAGGTCCATCCACATTGTCACAAATGTCAGGATTTACTTCTTTTGTGGCTCACTGTGTATATATACTTGATTTTCTTTATTCATCTGCTAATGGACACTTAAATTGTTTCTGTTTCTTGACTATTGTAAACAATGCTGCTATGAACATTAGGATGCAGATATCTTGACTAGTGATTTTGTTTCCTTTGGACATATATCCAGAAGTAGAATTGCTAGATCATATGATCTATTTTTAATTTTTTGAGAACTCCATAATGTTTTCCGTAGTGGCTGAACCATTTATAATCCTATCAATTGTGCACAAGCACTCTCTTTTTTTTTTCCACATCCACTCTAGCATTTGCTATCTCTTTTTATCTCTCTCTTTTTTAAGTGGTATCCATTGTAACAGATGTGAAGTGATATCTTATTGTGGTTTTGATTTGCATTTCTCTGATAATTATTGCTCTTGAGCATATTTTCATGGGTCTTTGAACCATTTGTATATATTCTGTGGGAAAATGTCTGGTCAGGTCCTTTGCACATTTCTTAATTGGATTATTTGGATTTTATTCCTATTAAGTTGTATGTGTTTTTCATGTACTTTGGATATTAACATCTTATCAGATTTGGAAATATTTTCTCCTATTCAATAAGTTGCCTTTTCATTTTGTTGATCATTTACTTTGTTGTGTAGAAGCTTTTTTTTTTTAAAGACTTTATTTATTTACTAGAGAGAGAGAGAGAACACACATGTGAGAGCAAGTAAGAGCAAGAGAGAAGAAGAGAGATCAGGGGCAGGGGGAGAAAAGAAGCAGACTCTCTGCTGAGTAGAGAGCTTGATTCAGGGCTCAATCCCAGGACCCCAGGATCATGACCTGAGCCAAAAGTAGATACTTAACTGACTGAACCACCCAGGTGCCTCTGTGCAGAAGCTTTTTAGTTTGATATACTCCTACTTGTTTATTTTTTATTTTGTTGCTATGCATTAGGTGTAATATCCAAAATATCATTGCCAGGACCCATGTTAAGAGGACTTTTTCCTACATTTTCTTCTAGGAGTTTTATGGTTTCATGTCTATATTTAAGTCTTTGATCCATTTTGAGTTAACTTTTGTGAGTGCTGTGACATAGGATTGTAGTTTCAATCTTTTAAATGGAAATATCCAATTTTCCCAGTATCATCAATTGATAACACTATCTTTTCTCCATTGAGTATTCTTTGCTCTTGGGTCAAATGTTAGTTGACTGTACATGTTTGGATTTATTTTTAAGCTCTTGATTCTGTTCCATTGGTCTATTTATCCTTATGCCAGTACACACTGTTTTGATTACTGTAGCTTTGTAATATAGCTTGAAATTAGGAAATGCAATACCTCCTGCTTTTCTTTTTCTTAGGATTGTTTGGGGTCATTTGTGGTTCCATATTTATTTTAGGAATTTTTTTTTTACTTCTGTAAAAAATGCCATTGGATTCTTGATAGTGATTGCACTGAATTTGTAGATGACTTTGGATGGTATTGACATTTTAACAATATTAATTCTTTTAATTCATAAATATGGTATTTGTATTTATTTGTGTCTCTTTCAATTTCCTTCATTAGTATTTTATAGTTTTCAGTGTAGAGATCTTTTACCTCTTTAGTTAAATTTATTCCTTAGTATTTATTGTTTTTGATGCTATTGTAAATGGGATCATTTTCTTCAGTTCGTTTTCAGATAATTTGTTGTTGATAGAGAGAAACATGACTTATTTTTGTATGTTAATTTTGTATCTTGCTTGATGTTAACACTTCATCCAGGAAAAAACTCTCAAGTGAGTACTGACCTAAAAATAAAAGACCCTGCAGCTTAGTAAAGTGAATCCTGAAAGCTATGAAAGCAGAGAAGAAACAAATAGTTTTTAAGACTTTAATATGTATAAAGAGCTTTACATATCTAATCTCATTTAATACTTTCTATAGCATTATATTATAGAAAGTATTCCCATTTTATCAGTAAGGGAATTGAGGTTCAGAAGGGTTATGTATATTTAAAAAAAGTCACATAGCTGCTAAATGATAGAAGCAAGGTTCAGACACAAAACTCTGTCATAAATGGGCTTTTAACTCTGCCCAGCAACCTGTGTTGTACTGAAGGATCATGCTTCTACTTGTTACAAATACTATTTCATATCATCTCTCTCTGAAGATCTTGCCTCATATTTCTGTGACCCACTTGTGGCAAACATTCTCTCAGTCATTGTCTCTTTTGGACTTCAGCACCTGTTGCTCTCTCCCTCCAGTCCAGGTAACTCTCATTTGAGAGTAATCCACTAGGGTGACCCAGTGCCAGTCACTCCTCTAATTACTTCCTCTCTGTCCTGTTTCTCTGGAAAAAAAAAATGCACTGGGAAGATCTCAGAAAATCACCATGTTGGAGGAACAGAAATAATTTTCTCCAACTCATTGAAGGGCCTTGAATTCTGAGATCTTTGAAGAGAAACTGTCTCAAGGAAGTATTTTCAGTCTGCAGTTCTCTCTCTCTCCCCTCAATTCCCATTACCCCTTATTTCACTATTTTCCAGAGCCCTCTCTCTCAAATCCTATTCAGGTCAACACATTCTGCTGTGGAAGCCTTCACTTCCCATCTTCAGAGGAGGCCATAGCACCCCCTTTACCTTTCCATTTGTCTCCTCAGTTGAAAATGTTCAGGCTTTGGTTGGATGCTAATAAACTTTAGTCTGCTCAGTGGTATTGACTCAGGTGATGGAGGGTGTTCCTTGGGTGCGGATCAGTGTGGGTATGCCAGTTCCAGGTTAGTCTTCCCACTAACCACAGTGCCTGATCTTCTTATCATTTACTTAAGAAACAAGGACACCCTACCAATGCAAGCTTTTAAGTAGCTCAGAGAAAATACAATCTAATTCATATGGAGACCTTTCTCTTGTTAGCATGGTTTTCACTTTAATTCCCCCGCAAGTCACAAACTTTATCGAAACTGTGCTGTGGACCTGATTAGCATTATAAAGGCCACCACAGTAAAAGCTCTTTCCTTTGCTGGCCAAAAAAGTGGTTCCCATTTTGATTAGATTTTATAACAAATCATTTCAGCTCTTTCTACCTTTGCCATCCACCACACACAATCTCAAAGATTTCTGAAGGTCTATACCGTCCAACTAGACTGCCTGCAAATACTCTTTCTTCTCTTTATACTCCTCTTTCCTTGCTAAAATGGAGGAATTTCTCTCCTATCAAAAAGGAAATCTTCTACATATATTTTGAATTCCATCTCTTCATGGCATCTTGGAGTCCTTGCTTCATGATTTATTACCTTTATTACCTCTCTATCCTACGTTTTGATTTCTTTTTCTCTACTGGACCAGTCTTACCAATATTTAAATATTATCTAGTGCTCTCATGTTATAAACATGCTTCTTTGACCCTACAAACATCTCTCTACACCTTCTAGCCTATTTTGCTTCTTCCTTTTCTTGGTAAAATCGTTCCCAGTATCATTTTTCTCTTGGGTCTCTATATATTTCCTTTTAGCATTTACCATAGTCTATCACTGTATATTATTTGTTTATTGCCTTACTCCTCTCTATACTAGATTGTAAACTATGCATGGGAAATGGCTTTTTCAGTTCTATTACCAAGATACCTAGGAGAGTACTAGACATATCATAGGTTTCCAATAAATACTTAAATGAATAGAAGGCCCTTAACCCAGTGTTCTTCCAATGGAATAGTGATAGGAATGGCGAAATTGCGATGTGTGCCATTTGCTGACTCTTGGTCATCATTTATTTCATTATTTCTACTTAAAAAATTAATAAACTTTATTTTTTTAGAGCAGATTAAGCTTCAAAGAAAAGCTTAGCAGAAAATATAGTGAGTTCCCACATACCCTCTGTCTACACATGTATAAGCTTCCTGTACATCCTGCATCAATGCACCAGTGTGGTACATTTGTTATAATTGATGGACTAACAGTAAAACATCATTATCAGTTAAAGTCCATAGTTAACATTAGGGTTCACCCTGTGTGCTACACACCCTGTGAGTTTTGACAAATGTATGATGACACCATTATAATACATTACAGGATAGGCTAACTGCCCTTAATATCCTTTATGCACCTATTTATCTCTTCCCTGCCCCAAGCCCTTGTCAACCACTGATCTTTTCACTGTCTTCATAGTTTTGCCTTTTCTAGCATGTCATATAACTGGAATTATAAAGTATAGGCCTCTTCAGACTGGTTTCTCTCACTTTGCAATATGCATTCATGGGTCCTCCATGTCTTTTTGTGGACTAATAACTCATTTATTTTTAGTATTGAATAATATTCCTTTGTATGAATGTATGACAGTTTATCTATTCACCTAAGACATCTTGGCTGCTCCCAAAATTTGGCAATTATGAATAAGGCTGCTATAAATATTCATGTGCAGGTTTTGTGGTGGGCATAAGTTTTCAACTCACTTGGATGTCAAGGAGTGCAGTTGCTGGGTTGTATGGGAAGGGTATGTTTAGTTTTGTAGGAAGCTATCTTTCAAAGTGGCTGTGCCATTTTGCATTCCCTCTAGCAGTGGATGAGAGTTCCTATTGTTGTATCCTTGCCAGCTTTGGTGTTGTTGGTCTTTTGGATCTTGCCCATTCTAATAGATATTTAGTGGTATCTCATTTATTTTGTAATTCCTTAATGACATGTGACATTGAATATCTTTTCATATGCTTATTTGGTATCTGTATATTTTCTTTGGTGACATGTCTGTTCAGATCTTATGCCCATATTTTAATCAGGTTGTTTTTTTCTTTTATTAATTTTTAAAGATTCTGTATTTTGGATAATGGCTCTTTATCAGAGATGTCTTTTGCATATAGTTTTTCTTGATATGTGGCTTTTCTTCTCCTTCTCTTGATCATTTTACTTTTTACCTTCTTTCTGAATCTTTTGCCAGCTACTCTTCTGCATGGAGGAAAAAATGTTTGAGTAATTCACACCAAGATGTAAGTGTCTTAATGTCATTTATTTCTCAAAAGAGAACCGCAGGGAAATGGCAAGGCTTACCAAAAGCAAATAAACCTCTGATGATAGAATTTAAGGCCTCGTGGTACTGAATAAAGTGTTGTTCAAAAGATTTTTTTCCCACAGTTATTCTCTGCAGCTATAGGTGACTATGATGTATAGGCACAATGTATTTAACTCGGAGATTTCCAATTTGCTACCACTACTCAACATTTGAAATGCTTTAGAGACAAATAAAAATGAAAATGACTTCATGCAGCTGGTGGTTATCATTTTCAAATCCCAGGTTCCTACATATAGCTATAGCCAAGAAGGAATTAAGTAACTCCATGGTTGGGACAATTGTATCTGTCAAATTCTTTGCTTGCAGTTGAAACTCAGATCAAATTAGCTTAGGCAAAAAAAGAAGTATGTTGGTTCATGTAACTATAAAGGCCAAAAGTAGAGCTGGCTCCAAAAGATGCTGTTTTATCACTCAACTCTACTTTTTCTTTTTATTGATTGTATTTTCAGACAGGATTCACCCAAATGGTTGGAAATACAAGTTGCTGGTAACAACAAACCTGTATCTTTACAGATCACAACCCAAAAGAGAGACCCCCAAAGCCTCTGTCTCTTACTGTAAATATAGTAGTATCTGAAAAGTATGATTAGACTTCTTGAATAATATTGCTGTGGTCAAGGAGACAGAGAACTTTGTGTAGTTAGGGGTCTTGTGCTACCTCTGTGGTCTGGGATGTGTTAAGTTCAACTCTGCTTGAACTATAAGAAATGAGTTTCCCCAGGCAAGAGGAGTTTTATTACTAGAAAAAGGTGTGAGAATCTCCAGACAGCAAAACAACAGATATTCTCTGTTCCTTCCTTATCCTGACTGTAAGTTATTCATTTCTTATCTCCATAGTGCTTATCAAAAAGGAGTCCTTGCTATCAGCAACAGAACGCTTTGAATGACTCACTGGTCTGATGTCCTAAGGTATTTTCGTCACTGAAATTAAATATATACATCAGTTATATACCTAAGAGATATATAAAGAATGATGAAATAATTAGTTTATATATTAAATGGCTATTGTTAGGTATATAATATCTTTATTGGCTCTATTTTATAATTCAATATTTAACAGTACAACCAGGAGATAAGAAGTGTTCATTATTTTTAGTATAGTTGTGATAATTCTTGTATAGTTAGTTATGTCTGCCTTATGGTAACCAGGCAACAAGAATTGCCACAGGAATGAACTGCGAAGACTAAATTTTAATTAAATAAAAAAATTACTTCCCCATAATTAACATTTTCTAATGCATCCAAATTATTTTTCATATAAATCCTTAAACATAGACTAAACTTTAAGATAAAATGATGATATATATTTTAGTTCTTATTTTATTTAGCTGTTATTTAGAAAATTTCAGAAAAACTTGTTTTCTTTAACTTCTTTTTGCACTGTTTTTCTGAAAAAAATCAGAAAAATAATTTCTTGTAATATTGATTCAGTGTAGCACCAAGATTGTGGATTTGGGTCCACAGATTCTGGGTGTGGATAGGTATTTTGCCAATTCCTAGCTTTGTGCCTTAGGTAGATTACTTAAACTCTGTGATCTGCAGCTTCACTTAAAATGGAACTAGTAAGTGTTAAGACCATTGGGAGAACTCAATAATAAAATGCACGCAAACCACTTCGCATATGCCTGAGCACTCAGTGAGTGTTCAGTTAGTACTAGTTCTTTGTAGCTGAATTAACACTTATCTGCTAAGAGATGCAGAAAATTTCTGATTTCAGTAGCTAGTATTAACTCTGCTTAAAGAGATTGCTGCCTGAGGTCTGGAGCTGCCCTTTAGGATAGCTGATTCTAAAGTGAGGGTGAATATTTGACACTCAACTCTTATTCAGAAACACAAGATATGGAATGAATGAATACTATTAATTAGATGCTCCAAAGCCATTGGTGGTTATAATTCAGAATAATTCCATACTTTGAAGTATATATTAGACTTAAGCAAATGTATGGTTTGGAATACAATTATGTGGGACTCCTTGGTAGCACAGTCAGTTAAGCAACCCACCTTTGGTTTTGGCTTAGGTCATGATCTCAGGATTGTGATACTGAGCCCCAAGTTGAGCTCCACAGTCAGTTCAGAGTTGACTTAAAATCCAGTCTCCCAGTGCCCCTCCCCCTGCAAGTGCTCTGTCAAATAAAAATAAATAAATATTAAAAAAAAATAGAATATGATTATGTGAAACCTTTGTATGTTGCCACAGAACCCGTTTGGGGTTCTTTTTTCCAATAGTATCTTTTTCCCCCAATAGTTTTAATTTATTCTATTTTTCTTTGTTTATGTTTGAATTAACTTATATTTTATATCAACTGACAATGAAAAGAATACACCAATTTTTGTGATGTATCTTCAATGGAATATTTTTCCGCCATAATAAAGAAGGAAACCTTGACATTTATGACAACATGGCTATGGACTTTGAGGGCATTAATGCTAAGTGAGATAAGTCAGACAGAGAAAGACAAATATTATTTATATGTAGAATCTAAAAAAGCCAAACGTAAAAAGAGAGACTAGAATGCTGGCAATTCTCTTCTAGCCATTCTCCTCTGTAAAAAGTCTCTTGATGTTACAGAATGCTGACGAAGAAGGGCTGTGGACTTGGCTTGATTGGCATTTCTGCACACCAGGATTCTTCAGGGATTAGAATTCTGGCCAAACCGCAAACAGATAAACAAAAACTATTCAGCTGTCATGGGTTTTGCCAGTTAAAATATTGTAGAATTTGTTAATTTCTATCTTTGACCAAATACTCAGTTTTTGCTTATGAATGTGATTTAGTCATACTGTCATATTATTTGAAGAACTTCTGAAAGATTCCTAATGTTTTCTTGTCCCTCTACAACCATTTTTGCTTCTTAAAAAGTTTTAAATTACAAAGTTGACATATTTTCTTTGTAAAAATTTTGAAAAGCCTCAAGTTGTATGAAGTAAAAAGTAAAAAATTTTCCTTTCCAGATCCTCTCTTTCTCCTGATCCCACTTTGTAAGTTTAGAGGGATAGTCTGCTTTATATCATTTTAACCTTGTCTATCAGTGTCTTTACTTACACACATACATTCAGGCTTAGGAATCTAGTCACATCCTTTTGCCATTGTCCTTCCTCTTCCTATGTTAACAAATAATAATATGTCATGAAACCTTTTTTTAATTTTTTTTATTTATTTATGATTCACAGAGAGAGAGAGAGAGAGAGAGAGAGAGAGGTAGAGACACAGGCAGAGGGAGAAGCAGGCTCCATGCACCGGGAGCCCAATGCGGGACTCGATCCCGGCTCTCCAGGATTGTGCCCTGGGCCAAAGGCAGGCGCTAAACCGCTGCGCCACCCAGGGATCCCTGTCATGAAACCTTTTTATTTTGTGGTGTATAAATTTGCCTCATTTCTTTTAAGGATTGTACAGAATCATATTGAATGTTTATACTATAAATTATTAATCAATTATCACTTTCTTATTTTTCTCCAAATTTTCCAATGCTGTATTATATTTGTGTGTGTGTGTGTGTGTGTGTGTTTGTTTGTAATCAGTAGGTCAAAGGGAAAGTAATCTTAAGTTTAAATCTTAAGTTTAGATCGTTACTGCCAAAAAGGTCTTATAAATTTGGAATGTTTTTTTTAACATTGTGGAGAGTTCCCATTTTTTTAGTTCTTGCTGATAATTACATATTATCAATATTTTTCACTCTTGCCTATCTGATGAAATTAGAAGTGGCACATCCTTGTTCTAGTTTGAATTACCTAATGATGAGTGAAGTTTGGAATCTTTTTACATTTTGATTGGCCATTTCAATTTTTTTCTCATGTCAGTAATTTGATGGGGGTCTCTTTTCAACTTCCGCTATATCTGGCCCTCTCCTGGTTTAGGCCTGAAGAGCCATTTACTATAGTATTGCTTCCTTTTCCAAATTCTCCTAACTGTTCCTAAGGTGAAGGTCTTATGTCAGTCTCTTTACAACCTATCAATGGCTTTCTATTCAGCCAAATTAAACGTACATGACTTAATATGAGACTCATATTCCTTCATGATCTGGCCCTAATTTAGCTCTCCAGGTTGATTTTTTAAAATTTAATTTTATTTATTTGTTCATGAGTGACACAGGGAGTGAGGCAGAGACATACACAGAAGGAGAAGCACGCTCCCTGTTGGGGAGCTCCATGCGGGACTCGATCCACGGAATCTGGGATTGTGACCCGAGCCAAAGGCAGATGCTGAACAGCTAAGCCATCCAGGTGTCCTTCCAGGTTGATTTTGTACTATATTCTTTTATTTCTTCTATACCTCCATCTCTTAGCAAATAGGAGAAATCACCTGCCCTTGATACGCTCTGCCCCTGCCTGCCCTTCTGCCATTCTTCAAGCTGTCCCCTCAGTCTGAAATGCCCTTTTCTTCCTATCTGCATGAAGTCTACCTATCCCACTAAATCTGGCTCAAAGGGTCAGGTTCTTTAGGGCATTTCCCCTGACCTACTCCTTTCTTCCCACTTGCCATGGAATTAATTTGTCCTTCTTTGATGTCTCCTTTGGTTTCTGATGTTATAGAACTATAGTTCCACATTTTTTCTCTCTTAGAGGTTTTAAATTTAATGAAAAGATGACCTTGGGGACGCCTAGGCGGCTCAGTGGTGTAGTGCCTCCCTTTGGCTCAGGGCCTGATCCTGGGGTCGTGGGATAGAGTCCTGATTGGGCTTCCCGCAGGGAGCTTGATTTTCCCTCTGCCTGTGTCTCTGCCCCTCTCTCTCTCTGTGTCTCATGAATAAATAAATACAACCTTAAAAAAAATAAAGAAAGGATGACCTTGGCTGGTTTTTGTTATAGCCTATCCCCCAATGCATTTAGCAAGGTGTGGTGCTCAAAACTATTTCAAAGTGGACAAATATGGAATCACTCTTATATACTTATATACCTTATATACTACCAGTTAGCTACTTTGACTACCTGACAAGCAGAAGTTACCGGGAATATTTCTGACTGTTTATGCCACATGGCAAAGGAAAACATTCTTTGGGTGTGAAGATAGTAGAAGATATATATAAATTTGACACTCATATGTCTAAGTACTAAATGATCGTTCTTGTGTGAAATTTCTAAGATGGCTTTAAGACTAGAGTTACTATAGAATTTTATTTTTGTCAAAGTTTTGAAAGAAGAGTTCGTTTCAAGCAGCTGCATATATTTTTAATATATATATATAGTTTATAAAAGACAAATTGAATTCTGTGTTTCTGTAAGGAAACACTTCATGGATTAATGCTAAATGGGCAGAGTATTTTTTAGTACTGATGGACATTTTCAATGAGAGGCATTCATTTCACTGTGTTTTAAAGTTCATGTAAGAATTAATTTTCTTCAGGCTTGCTTTCTTAGTGAATCTCTTAGTTTTTGTTAGCAAAAATTCATTTCCTATGCAATGTCTCTCTTAGTTATATTTGCACTAAGCAATTAACTGTTTGGATTTTGTTATTCTCACTGTTTAGAAAAATACAAATATTCTTGGGAGAAATTAAGATAATCTCCATTAAAATTGGAAACACCTCTGCATACAGAAAGTAGTTATGTTCTGAGGGTAGAGGTTTACAATTTTTATACAAATTCTTTAAATCCCTGTGGAAGTATGAGTAATACATGCATTGAGGTTTATGTGTAACCTCTACATATAAGTATCTGCTACATTTCTAAGCCTGTCATGTCAGAGCACGTCTTACAAGTACATGTTTTTCTAGAAACATGTTGAACACTTTAATTATATTATAGTGGAAAGAGCACAGGTCTTGGACTTGGGAAGAGGAGGCCTACTCACCAACACTGGACTGGATAGCCCTTTATAATTGTACCTAGTTTTCCACTAAATCCTCATAAATACAGTGTATGGTATCATCAATATTTTAAATATAATGCTGTTATTATTAAAATACAGATTTAAGTTTTTTTCCCCTCAGGATATTTCTCTTAAAAAAAAGCAACCTCAATCTTTCAACCTTTTGCTAACCATTGCCTAACTATCAAAGTTACGAAAAGAGATGTCCGTTAATTACTTATCCATAGTTCAGCCCCTTGGCTATCTGATTCCTTCTCTTTCTTTTCTCTTTTGCTTAAAAAAATTAAAATATATATGAATACACTAATTTTTGGCACTAAACTTTTGTAAGTTGGCTTTTCTACTAATGGACTGATGATATCCAAGGGAATCTGAAACATTTTGTTATTCAGTCAATCTGTAAGAATGTTTCAGAGAAACAGTTACCTCAGCCCTTTTCTTTCTCCCAGAGTCTGGGCAACTAACTCAATTGTGTAGCCAACCTGGAAAGAGATCATCTTAGACCTACCTCTTTGAACTAGGTGATAGCAGTCAAGGAAAATCACCCCCAAGCTCACCTCCCCATCACTCCCTCTCTTTAGTGTCTTGGGCCATGATCAAGACAGAGTCCAGGAACTACTCATTCTGAGGAGAAGCCAGCCCTGGAACAAAGACATGGAACAATCCTCTGTAGGCATGTACTTATGCATGTCTTTGCGTGTGTAGACAGATGCCTTGGGAGAATGAAGCTCTTGAATTGTGGAAGCTAGAAGAGTGCCATTTTGGAGAGTTGTAAACAGCTTCTCTTACCTAGGATAAAAATCGTGCTTTGCATCTATGGAGAACTCCCTTTTTATGAATTTGATCTATTTTTTACATGTAAGTATTAGATAATTTCTCAGGTAAGGCTAGAGAAGTGGTCCAAATGCTAATGCTTGAGACTGAAATATTAAGTAATCTATTTAGTAATATTAATTCAGATTATCATTAGTAGAATTGCGGTGCCCTAGAATTAGGTAATTTGTTTTCCCTACATCTGGATTTAGGGTTCCCTATAGCTAAAATTTTTGTTTGTCCTCAGGAAATCTTATTGTAGGTCATCCTGAGGCTGTACCAACTCTGGAGGGAAGACTGTGCAGCAAGCTGGGTCTGTATTAGTGCTATTTCATTTAGAATAATATTTAGGGTTGAATAGTCTGTGCTTTGAGAAAGGGCTGTAATATATTGTAATGGCTTCTCTGGACCTTGGAGTTCAGGCCATAACTTGTGAATAGAGGCAGGAGTTTTTTTTCCAAATACTTGGACATTTTGACCAAGCAGGGCTCAGAGGGGTGGTAGGGAGAACTTTTCTTCTTTCAGGGATAAAAGGAGAGTTAGAGTCCTGGGCTCAGGGTGTGGAGATGGATGGAAATTCTGAATTGTGGGGACTGTTCTGACCCCACCCCTCTACTAGGAAGGAGCCTGAAGTAGACTATAGTTATTCATTCCGAAAATATGTACCAGGCACTGTGCTAGGTGTGAATGAAATGTTGATGAAGGCAGAGAAGAAGTAGAAGACAGAAGGGGAAGGAGGGGAGAAAGGGAAGGAGAAGAGAGAGGAGAAGGAGAAAATAGTCACAGCCTCTCTTTATCAATTAAGTCATATGATTAAAACGTAGATTTCCAAGTGTGAGCAAGTGTGAGATTGCAAGTGTGAGCAAGCTATAACAGAAAGCTACACGATGCTATGTGAATGTGTAATATGGATACTTTACCAAGTCTGGTAGCCTCAAAATCCTTTCTCTGAGAAAATGACAAATCAAACACAAAAGCATGAGAAATAATTAACTAGATGAAACAGCAGGGGAAGAACTTTGTAGGAAAATAATTAAATAGTAAGTGTAAGACCCTGTTGCAGGATGGAGCATGAGGAATATGAAAGACTGAGAGAAGACTCAATGTGGGTGAAGTGGAAAGAGAGACTGATACATTGAGGCTGGAGAGACACATAGAGGATATATCAGGCAAGGCTCTAGGAGTCCATGGGCTTCTTAACACATTTTATTTTCCCCTTAGAGTAATGGCAAACCATAATTTTAACAAGAAGAAGAGAGGCAGGAGGATTAGGTTTGGGTTTTGAAAAGATTACTCTTTCATATTTCTGTAGATTTTCCACTAGGAGCTAATTGGAAGAGAGAAGCCTTGCGAGTCAGTTATATTAGGGCATAGACCAACCATTAGCCCTCTGGACCAGAAGTGGATGTTGGAGGAAGTATGGTTCCTTTGAGAATCCTAGACATTCCTGAATGGGGAACCTGACAGAAGTATGGATATTTTTTAAAGATTTTATTTATTTATTCATGAGAGATGCAGAGAGACAGGAAGAGACATAGGCAGAGGGAGAAGAAGGCTTCCTGCAGGGAGCCTTATGCTGAATTTGATCCTGGGGTCCCAGGATCATGACCTGAACCGAAGACAGACATTCAGCTGCTGAGCCACCCAGGCAACCTAAAGTATGGATTTCTGAAGAAGAGGGGCTCACATATGTTGTCATTGGCTGCTAAAGATAGTATGGCTTTATCACAGGCTGGTCAGACCTGGGAAAGTATTGTTTTATATATATAAACTGAGATATTTCATTAAGTAAATCTCTTCCTTTTATATATTTATATATATAAATATTTATATATATAATATATTTATATAGAGAACTTTCCCATTTTATTTAATGTTTCTCTACAATGTTTTTAAATTACTTTATGTTATACCATTGAATGGATTTACTATAATTTCTTTGATCATGACTTAGTGTATATTTTATTATTTTGTTATTTCTGAGTTTCTATAATTATAAGCAATGTTGTAATGTATATCAGTATAGTTATGTCATCACATATATGCAGGATATGCCCTCGAAATAAGTTATTCTAGGGCTGGGGGTTCCTGAGAATATGTGTATTTTAATAGCTTTTCTATATAATGGCAAATGTTTACCTTTTTTTCTTACTAATTTGATCTCTCATATGCAGTGTAAGAGGCCATGCCCAACAGTGAATAGTAGTATTCTTTTCATTTTTGCCATTTGATAAGTAAAATTTGGATTTCATTTTAATTAGCATATCTCAAAATTAAAAAAAAATAAAGCTGGAAGAAACCCTAGGGAGTATCTAATTTAACCAATTTATTTTACAAAGTTCACATAGGCTATATTTTCCTTGTACCCAAGATCTTACAGCTAATGAGCTGCAGAGCAGGGATTGCAATCCCACTCTCCTGGATCTCATCCCAGGGCTTTTTCCATGAAAACAAGCTTAGCAGGGGTCCTTGCTGTGGTTCTCTTTCTGGAGCTACTGAAGCACAAGAATTTGGGGATGAGAATGGGTTCATGTCCAGTGAAAGATTATTAGTTGCTGATTGCAGCCTGCAGGAGCAATTAGTAGACCAAACTTCCTGGAGATGCTTCATCCTAGCGGGAAGACTGTGAGGATGCCATAGTCTCCAGGAGAAGCTGGCTTTCCTAGTACCAGAAGCTCCACAGGAGAGGACATAGAGCTAAGAAAAACTTATTTGGGTGCCATTGTTCTTACCACCAACCCAGCATGTATCTCACTGGGGTCAGCCTTTATCATCAGTGGGCCTTAAAATGGGGATGGAAGATGTTTAACTATCTTCTGGATAGAAAGAGTAACACGGCTTATTAGGATATTGGGTAGACCAGAGTCCTACAAATTATGGGGAGAAGCTTGAGTCATAGCCAAAGACTAAATTATAGTCTGACCTCTGGTTTTAGTTTGTGAGGAATGTGTTTCTGGGAGAGAAGGTTATTTATGTATGTCTTCAGTTTCCTTTTGTTCTTGCACACTGTCAGCAGGGTCACCATCTTAAAGCCCTATTTATGTTGCATACCCCATTTGCCTTATACCAGGACTAAACTGATTTCTTCTTCTATATGATATAATGTTGCATTACACCCAACACATGATATTAATACAAAGGTATTATATTCATAATATAATCAGAGAATTATAATTATATTATGATCATAATATAATCCATAATCCCAAATCATAATTATATTATGATCATAATATAATCAGAAACTCTATTATTTCATAGAGTAGAGTGGAGGAAAATAAAGATGGAAACCAGGCAAAAAGCATGAGAACAGACAGCAAGGAATTGGATAAATCATGAGAACTTCTCATCTGTCTATAAAACAAAGCTAGAAATAGGTTTGGCATCAGGGACTGTGGTCTGCTTCCAACCTTTCTTTCTGGGCTCATTGACCCACCTTGTTTCACAGACCCATTGCTCTGACTAGATGGATCTGCAGTTGTCTTAGAAAACCTGGTTATTCCTACCTCTTGGATTTTGCAATCTTCTCTCACTGGAACACTAGTTCTTCACCATCTACTTGAAAGTAGATGCCAATCCTATTAACTACTGCCTACACTTCTCTCAACTTCCTCTCAGGCCACTAATTTCATTTTTATTATGTATTGAATTTCTGATAGTTATCTTTTAATGAACACATATTTTGCTGTAACTATACCATAAGTTACTTTGGTAAAGGAACAAGGTACTCTGGCTGTGGTGGCTTTTGGTATCTACTTGGCTGGGCTGAACTCTCATCTCCCCCAGAATCCCCTTTCCTGAGTGTTTCCCGTTAGAGTGAGCCCAAGGGAGGCACTTGTGTGAGACATGGAGGATGGCAGTGAGGCAGCAGCTATTTTGCAGCACACACAGGCTGTAGCTGACCTGCTGCCTCTTCCTGCTGCTGTGAGGTACTCCTTGGGTCCATACCTGCTCACTGTCTCCTGATGTTCCTTCAAGCATGTGCATGTGTATTTAACTGTTGTGCCCAAGATCGCGAATCCGAGAAACCACCAAGGAGCCGACCCCGATGCAAACACACGAGGGTTTATTTACAAGCTCGAGCTTGGGTCCAAGTACACCCGACACAGCGGAGCAGGGACTTGGACCCCGAAGTGGGTTACAGCTGTTTTTTTTTTTTTTATAGGCTGGTCTAGGGTATTTTCAGAAGGGGTGGAGGAATTCCTCAAGTTCTGTTTACATTTTGATATGGGGCCTTCAAGGGCATTGAGCTCTGTTCTTATTCTAATAGGGTCTTCCTGCCCTTGGCTTGGGCTCTGTTCTTGTTCTAATATGGGGCTTTCTAGGGCCTTAAGCTGTAAGCTGTTTTCTTCCTGTAACTGAAGTAAGGTGAAGTTCAGCTCTTATTCACAGGGGCCTGGGACGGCTGTACTTGTGATAACGCTGAACTTAAAGTGGAATGGCCTTAATTTTCTCGGCCTCCACATAATTCCACTTTGAAGGGACCCAGCTTTTGCAAGACACCCATACCACTAAGGTAAAAGGCAAGAGAATTGAGATAGGTTTAGGCTCATGTGGGCTTGTGAGTTTTAGCTTTATCTTGCTCTCTCCAACCATACATCCATCTTCCCTTCCTGATGGTTTGCCTGTGAACTTCAAACTCCAGCAGCAGATGCAGAGAAAACAGCCTTACAGAGACTGTTCCGCCAGCCTCCACAATAGTGTAAGGTCAAATTACTGTGACAGTGCCTTTTAGGAGAAGGCTGAGGCAGATGATTGGCTTCACACACACAAACACACACACACAGCATATAAAGCAGATCTTTATGTGTGTGCACATAGAGCTTCACAAAGTCAATTTTCTTTTCTTTACAAAGTATTATTTCAGTGCAATAAATAATAATAATAATAGGATGATTAGAAATCATTATAGAGAAGAGAAAGAAATTATGATAGAAATCAGGAAAAAAGAATCAGAACCAATGACAGTATACAGACATATCATGATTACCAAAAAGAACAAACTGAAAGAAATCATAATAAGCAACAACTGGATGAGAATATAAACAAAAACGGAATAGGAAAGCAAGGGGAAGCCACATAAAGGAAAATTCGCAATTGACAAGGACAGAGTCTCCTAAACCTTCTCAGCTCCTTTAGTGTCCTGGTAAGTTTTGCATAGTACCTCTGGGCCTAGGGAAATACTTAACAGTTTTGCTTATTAAGTAATTAGATCCAAACAACTTAGAAAGTATTTATGTCCTAATAACTTAGTGCATGCTGGGTGCTGTATATCTTCTCAAAGTTTAAATCAAATTAGACACTTCTACTCTAGTTTCTGTACCATACTAATTTCCATGTGATACTTCCTTTTATCATAGGCACTGCTGAAAGCCCAGCTTTGCAAAGATATGATATTTTTTGAAGAAATGTAAAAGCTTCAAACTCCCTCCAGCTAGTACTTTGCACAGTATCTGACATGTTGCTATGCTTCTGTTGAAATATCTCATGGCACCCTGTGAGTTTGCTAAGGCATTCTGGGGTACCTTGGCACAAAAACTGACAACTACAGATCTAGGACTTTAATCTCAAAGAATAATGGGAGAAGCTATGGAGGAAAATAAAGGAAGGGCACTTAGCAGGAAGGATATTTTAAGGGAAGTGAAAATGAAGACCTAGAACATAACATATGTTTTGGAATTCATTTATATATTCATTTAATAGATATGTATCCTGCACCTACCTTATGCTAGATATAGGCATTATGCTGGGTTCAAAGTATACAGCATGAATGAGGTGAACATAGTTTCTGGTCTCAAATAGCTTTTAGCCTAGCATAGACAACAGGTATTAGAAAAAGGTGAAAATCATGATTGGAGAGGAACATAGAGCTATGAAAGCATATAGGAATAAACTTCATTCTAGTCTGAAGGCCAAGCTAGGACTTCAGTGAAGCGTGTTCTAAACTTGGGCCATGAAGGACAGCTAGATGTAGCCAGAAGAAAAAGTGTGCAGAAAGAATGTCCCAAGATGAAGAATCAACATCCATGAAGGAACAAAGACTAGCAAGGGTATGGCATGAAAGGCACAAAAAGAATTCCAGGATGCCTATAGTAGTAAAATTAAAGGAAATGGATTTTACAAGATGAAGTTGGGGAGGCAGACCCCATAGCTTGAAGGGCCTGTGAGACAGCTCGAAAGATTGGATAGTATGCTGATGGTGAAGGGGAAACTTTAACAAGTTTTAAGAAACTGAATGACACCGACAAATTTATGCCCCAAAAGGATCACACTGGTTGCAAAGTAGGGAAGTGGTGGCAGGGGGGAAAAGACTGAAATAGAGAGATGAGTTACGAATCCATCGAAATAGCCAGGTATTAGATGAGCTGGTGGCAGTGGAGGGAGGGGGTATTAGTGCTGTTTCTCCAAACCCAAGAATGTATTGGGTGAGATCTAGAGCACGGAGAGAAGGACTAATGTAAGGTAATTGCTCTCAAACTTGACCATGCATCAGAATCACCTGGAGGACATGTTAAAACAAATCGTTGGGTCTCCTCTGAGAATTTCTGATTGAGCAGGCCTAAAGTAGGGCTAGAGAATTTGCATTTCTATCAAGTTCCCTGTTGTTGCTTATTTAGGAACTAACCTTTGAGAATCACTGGCCTAAAACATGTAATAATAAGAGGAGAGAGGGGAGGACGGGAAGAAGAAATGATAAATAGGGAGCCATAGGCTGGGTACCAAAGGAGCTGCACTATGTTTTGCCTTTCTTATTTCCGTGAAGTTGAAGGAAAGGTCATCTGTTGAAAGCAGGTGAGGAAGCAACAACACAAGACATCTGATGTGTGGTATTAAACTTAAAATAGTGTTTAAATAGTGATAATGTTAAACAAGGCAGAGACTTGACTAGGATACATAATGATATTTTGGGATAGTGCTGAACTTCCCGATGAAGTTGGTGATCTTAAATTCATAGTGATGCAATTGGACCAATTTTTGTGATTTTCTACAACAATCTCAGTTGCCCAAGTACATATGCAGAGAATGCAAGGCCCTGGGGTTCACCTAGGGTTGGTGTTCTCCTGGGCTAGAGAGGAGTGAAGAAGGTCATTGGAGAGGAGTCAGGGTACTGAAATTTCAGACTGTTCTCCCTGTGGATGTTGAAGATCGCTAGGTTGGTGGAAGAAGTTGAGGTGATGGCGGTGAGCTAGCTGTGTACTAGCTATGAGCTTGGTAAGTTCCAATTCATAAACTGGAGTGTAAGGATAATACAGCCAATGACATGAGTGAGCCTTAAAGAAGGCTAGGCTTGCAAAAGAGAGTGTGGAAGTTGTATATGAACAGCAGTGAGGAGCAAGAAGTGCCCTGACTCAAACCCCGAAGTGGATGGGGTGATGGAGAGTGAATGGATGGCTTGCTTTGAAAGACTGACAGGGGTAGTGGAATCCTCTGGAGAAAGTAGTTTTCTCTTAGGAGACAAGGCAACATTTAGCAAAAAAGTTGATGTCATAGAGAAGTTTGTTAATAATTAAGGATGAGTTGTAGAGGACACAGTGGTAACATTTAAATTTATGGAACAGAAGCAGCATATTAGAGAAAATTGTTGGCAAGGAATCAATAAGCTTGTCATAGCATCACTTCTTAATTTATAGTTTGCTGAAGATTAGTGAAATTGATTGTAGAGTGGCCGAGATTGTCAATTACCTAAGGAAAGTCATTTACATGCTCCTTGAACTCCAACTGGTTTAGTCATGTTAATGGCACAGAGGAAATGTCAGAAAAAAATATAATTAGAATACTGATAATTTAAAAGCAGGAAATGAATTTACACACTTTAAGAATTATATTTATAAACCATATAAAATCAATCGAGAAACTTTGAGACAGAAGTCACCTATTTATGACTGACTAAAAAGATTAGTGTAATTAAGATTTATTAATGCTCATTGTCCCTGCTGCAGTTTCATACCAAGTGGTAGATTATTCATACCAGCATAATTCCTTCCTTTCAAAAGGAAGCAATTAGGGATCCCTGGGTGGCGCAGCGGTTTGGCGCCTGCCTTTGCCCCAGGGCGCGATCCTGGAGACCTGGGATCGAATCCCACGTCGGGCTCCCGGTGCATGGAGCCTGCTTCTCCCTCTGCCTGTGTCTCTGCCTCTCTCTCTCTCTCTGTGACTATCATAAATAAATAAAAATTAAAAAAAAAAAAAAACAAAAACAAAAGGAAGCAATTATACTGAATTTATTATATTGCTAGACTAGGTATCTTAAACTACATTTTAGAACATTTTAGATCATCTGAGTCTTGTAGGATAAAAAAAGTCTATATGTATCTGTAAAAAAGATTTAAAATCATACTTATGTTTATTTTTAAGATTGTATTTTGGTATAGGTGAGATTTGTAGCTCCACACAATTCCAGAAATATGTCTTCTGAGATTATATGTAATTATCATCATGGAAGGAACTGAATGCAAAGTCTGATTCACATGCACATAGCTCAGCTATTGACTAGAGTTGGTGTGTTTTCCCCGTGTAAAAAGAAGGCGGAAGTAATGCTGTGCTGGTGTTTACTCTGATTCCTTCGTGGGCCTTCTTTCCCTAGCTAGGCTTTCTCTCTGTTTCAAGAGGGAGCTAACTTCTGCAGGATGCTCTCCCTGGGCTTCTGTCTTAGGTTAGGACAAAGGGGAGTACTGGTAGTTTGGCGCTCAGGGGGAAGGGAGATGCCGGAGTATTTCTCCCCCTCTTTCTTTTCCTTGCTGGCATTTCTTGCACTGTTTGTTTCTTCTCTCACTGCATGGTGCCTGGAGAGCCCTACACTGAGACCAGCTTTTGCCAGGATAGCTAAGACCCTAAATTTCGGTAATCCACTCCTCTTCCTCTTTTCTCTACTTCTAACTGCTGGCTGCCTCTCTGATCCCTCTCCCCAGCCTATCCCAGCATTAAAATTACCTTTGTTTTAAATTCTTAGAAAGGTTTCGGTTTTCTTGGTTGGAACTTGACTGACATAAATGTCTAACTTATAAAGTTGTGGTAAGATTCTGTAAGTATATATCAAGAAAACAGACCAGCGACCGATAGATTCTTAACAGATTCTTGAGCTGTTATGCATCATCCTCTATCCCAGAAAAGCAGACACAGACACCTCAGAAACAATTGAGAGGCATGTTCGACTCCTCCAATCACTTTCCCAACTCCTGATAGATCATGTTGGCGGGAACGCAGTTTGAAAAGAATGGAGCCGAAGATGTGGTGATTTCAATCACTTTGATACCAGTTTGAGGAAGATAACAAGTCATCAGAATAACTCACAGCTCTGAAGTACTTACTCCCACAGTTATAAGTAGCTCAAGTACTAGGCATTTGCATATTGTGCAAAGGATGCTGTTCTGAAGGCCACCTATAATTCAAAATTCATGTAACTCCAAGACTAAATTTTCCATAAGCCTGAATAAATCTACAACTTTTTTTTCTTTTTATCAGTATAAGGTGTCATGGCAATTGATTGATCCTCTTTGTGGTCTTTTATCACATCTTTTCAAAATTATTGATTTTGGTGTATTCCTGCACTAACACCAGCTGCACCACTGGTTCAATAATATACAGAATATTTTACATATTAGGAAAAAAATGAAGTCTGATCATAGTGAATGAAAATAATGGCACAAAATTTCCTGTATATTCTGATGCAAGTAAACAAAGGTGACTTAGGTGCTACAGAAGAAAGACTGAGTATAGTTTACATGAAAGGGTTATCTACTTGGCAATAGTAATGTTGGCTTGCCAGCTCTCAAATCCTCAGATTTTTGGTGAGCTCTTTTTCCCCCAAGTTTTGTACCTGAGGCAATAATTTAGTATCATCTTATTTCACATCATATCAAATTTGCATAGCTTAACACTGAGAACCCAAGTCACTGCAAAAAATTTAACTCTTTGCTAATCTAATCCATGGCCATAGATGTACTCAAATGTTTTTAAACAATTATTATGCAATTTTTCAAGGGAAGTTTAAAAAGTTCTTCCATTCAATCTTTGAATAAAAATAGGGTTTAATTAAACAGTATTTTGTAAGCATGCCACAAATGTGAGAATATCATACATATACACACACATCTTTGATTTTTCCTTAACTATTATCCTATTTGATAATCAGGAATAGTGTTGATATATTACTTGAAATGTTATTCATGTCTGGTAATTCCTTTTTACCCCGAAGCCTGTTTCCCGTTGAAGCTAAAATATATTATGACTTAGGTATCCATTGCTTTAGGGAAAGGTTGTTATAGCAGAAGAATGGGAAAATCTGCCAATTCTTAGCTTTTAGTTTTAAAAATATGCTTATAAATGTGGGGGAGAAACAATAGTTTTGAGAGAAAAATGCTTTTGAGTTTCAAGAACTGGGCATTTGTATTGGCTTAAAAAGCACTTGGGGCATGCAATTATGCTATGAACAACTATGAAAAAATATCACTAAGGACAGTTTTCCTTCCCCCAGACTAGATAAAAATCTCAAAACCTGGGAGGCAAAGAGAGTCTGAGAGTCTGAAGGCAGAATGTGAGTTCTAAGAATATGTTCCTGATAAAAGAGCCTGTCCCCTGCTCTCTGGGGTTGGAAGGGAGGTAGTGGAAATTACAACCCCCAGATAGATTTGGGTACTCAAGATCAGTGGCAACTGAAGCCTTAACTTGAAGAGTGAAGCCCAGGAAGACAGGAGATTATGAAGGGGAGCACTCCTGAATACCTAAGAATAGAAATATCTATGTGGCATGCCTGGGCAGAAAGGATTTCAGAGAACTTCAGAAAGCCCTCTGCTATTATCAAGTAGCGTGGGACAGTGGCTACACATGTTTCTGTGCATCTCTGTATGAGGCCTGAAGGTAACTGAGAAAAAACTGACACTGTGGAGACTTTGTAGGTAGTTTATGGAGGATGTCGGCAGTAATTGGACCTCATGTCTGGAGACACAGTAGTCACCTCAATGTCTTATGCAGTGTTCACCCACAATTTTGGCCCATGGCCAATCTTGGTCTACAGTGAAAAAGACATTTTGTGTTGTCTTGTAGGTCAATAAAATATTCATAAAACAGTATTTGTGATGCTGCCTTATGTTTTCTTTAAATTCTATTCTAGGTTTTTTTTTTTTTTCATTTAATAGTGTCTGGTGTGATCTACTAAATTGGTGTCATAGATTAAAACAATTTAGGAGTTTGAAAACATTCATTAGTGGATGCTCCCTAACTCTTCCCCACCTATAGGACATAAACAAAAGGGAGTGGAGACTTCCAAGCTGACTGAGATTGGAGGCCAAATGAGATTAGGTAAAGTTATAAAATATAGTCGTATTTCATGCATACCTAGGTAGATAGAAATTTGCATCCATTATAATATTCAGTGCTTATACCTAAGAAAGAAGCACATTTGAAAATCAAAATTGAGTGGCAGAGAATGCTAATCTCTTGCTTTCCATAAACTGCTCATGAGCTTTTTGAACTATTGGCAAAATTGATGCAATGTCTACCCACCTACTGGTAACTACCTGAATCTCAGGGAAAACATATGGTTGTCAATAACCATGTTTCCCATGTCAATAACCATGGGAAAGCATCAACTTTCCCAACTCTATGCTATCACAGAGTGCACATTTCTCCAGGAAAGTGTGGGTAATATTTAAAGAAATTTTTTCAAATCAGAGTGAAATATTTTCTCTTATGTATGTCAAGGTAAGATCAGTGAGAGAACATTTTTCTGAACTAGATCACCCCCCCCCCAAATAAGTATTGCTATAATGAGCTATTGTTACTGCTGGTGATAGGACTGAGTGTTGCTTTGATATGCTGGGGATATGAACAAGATTGAAAACCATTTCTTTTAAAGGTCACCTACTCCAAAAAGATTTCAATTGTTTTGCATTAATTCCTTTTCTTTCAAACTTCAATATAAAGTTCCAATAAAGAATCAGAAGGAAATCTAATCTCTTCTTATAAAAACACTATTTCTTTTCCCCTGAATCATTGTTTCCTCATTATCTCAGATACAGTTCTTTGAAAAACACTCAAAACACAAATCTGAAAGATTTATCTACAATGGGAACCCTTGCATGCCCTTGCCCTACTACTAGGTGAAGAGAATCACTTTTATTATTTTCTTGGAGTTCTACAGATGAACATGCATAAATATAGGCAAGAGAAGTCCACAAAATTTGCCAGAAACTAAAGAAAGAGCTTACAACAGGCTTTTAGTAATTTTATGTAGAGAGGAGAAATGCAGGTAGGTATGTAATAAATCGGAGAAAATGTTATTCTCCAGAATTAGGGATTGGAAAGGGCAGACTGGCTTGACTGGACTGCTTAGCCAAGATATGAATACCTGAGATGGGGGAGGGAGCCCAGCATAGCATTCTGCGGAGGTGTGTGTGTGGGCAGGAGAAGTTTCTAGAGGAGCATGAGGGGAGAAGGCAGTGACATAGAAACCTGTAACTCTTGATGCTTCAGTAAAGCTAGAAAGCCCCTGTTTTATCACTACTATGACTGGACTTTTTAAGTGGAAAACAGGAGTGTCCATGCAGTGATTCTTGAAGTCTATTTCACAGTGCAAGTTCCTTCTTTCTCACTTAGATTGTTGCAGTTGTGTCTTAAGACATTGGTATCCTTGTTTCAAGCAACTTTTCTAACACATTTTCGCTCAGTGGCCAAACCGATGCTTGCAAAGCATTTAAAAAATTGCGCTCTATTTAAAACATAACATTGGTGACTCTTGGCTGCATTACAATAGAATGCCAAACTTATCACAATGTATCTGTGACCCTTCACAGTCTTGTCCCAATGTAAATTTCTAGGTTTTTGTTCTTTCATTCTCTCTTCCAGTCTTGCCATAAACCTCAGTCCCAAGGTGGAAGGGCTTGCTGATGCTTCCTGAAGGGGCCATTCTCTGTCACACTTTTATTTCTCTTTGTTCACAATGATGAACCCAATGTTTAATGACTCTAGGTCAGATGTAATCCCTAGTGACAACCTGAGTTACATTAAGGAGGAGAAAGTAGCGTTGCATTAAGAAGCAAAGACAGAGTCAACACAGGTGACTCTGATATCTCTAATTTATTAACAATTTAGTTTTAAGTGTTCCCACATTAAGAAAAACTAGGAAAAGGAGGATTTGTCTTCAATGCCTTGGATACAAATTGGATGCTTCATTGGCTTCATTAATTCATATGATCAAAAACCTAGTGTTGGAAATCAGATTTTTCAACATTCCTATTAGCAATAGTGTCTTGTTTTTTTTCTGAATAGCCATGGCAACCAGTTCTCTGCGAGTTATTTGGCTATAGTTCAATAGGGTCTCTTTTGTAGAAAAGCTGCAAGCAATTCGTTTCCCTTAAAAAATGAACTGACTGAAATGAAATTATACAATATGAGACTATCAAATTGTATTATGTAAATGCAAATAAAATAAAATATATTCTCTCTAAAGTGCCAGCGGGCATTAAGAAGAGCCTAATGGGATTTACATGAATTCTCATGAATAAACCTCCTCAGGTTACCTGACCTCAAAGGACAGTAAACTGCAGTCTTTGACATCTTATGAGATCATGGGGTTTTTGTTGTTGTTTTGTACTTACTATTTTTCAGAAATCATTTAATATCATTCTTTATGAAATGATAGAAAATTATAAAAGATTGATGCTTCAGTAATTGGTGCTCAGCGTACAAATTTTATTTGACCCATTTGGATTTCACTGGTCTGTAGATGAAGAGGGTTATTCTGAGGGCAATGTTATGTAGTCAAATTCATGCCAGGTTGTTGTCATTGAAAAATGATAGTAATATTGTCTCTCATTTAGTGGGAAACTATGGATAAATTGTAATCCCACTCAAATTAGAAGTTCCATATGGTAAAAAAATTGTGATGTGTGCATTCTGCATTTTATTAAGCAGTCTAAGTAAGAAGGTCATTTAGATATTTGAATACTGAAATTTGAATGCTGAAAACTCACATAACCTTTTCTTCACCCTGAATAATTTGGGTAATATAAATCTTTTATATATATATATACATATATATACACACACACTATATACATGTACTTACATACAGATATTATATATACATATTTGTGTGTGTGTATATATAAATGTATATACATAAAAGCTTTTCATTTTCTCTTAAGGTCAGCATTAAGATTTTGTTTTTTCTTTTTAGCGTCCCTGCCTCCTATATTTAGATCTACCACGCTCATTGGTATAAATATAAATTGATGTATGTTTAACATGTAGCTAGAATTTCAATCTCAGAGCCAAACTTTTTTATTATGTACACAGTGGTATGCTCATGAATGTTTAATAATAGGCTTTCTAGGGAGGGACAAAGCCCTGATTTGTAATATTTGCTGATTTCCAGGGTGTAAATATTCCCACCTTTGATATCAGGCTACCACTGTGACATCACTGAATGCACAATTGGAAAGAGATGTGCCATGGATGACCATTATGTAGTATTTCAGCTGTTCAGATATTTTAGATGTAAATAATCCTGAAAGCATAGAAAATAGTAAAATAATTAGGAGGTGATGCATTTTGAGTAATACCCTTGTTCTTAATAGAATATATTTAATTTAAGGTAATATAATTTTCTCTTTACTAGCTGGCTGCAACAACCAAATCACATAAGTCTTGATAATGTAACAACCTGCTTGCTCATTCTGGCTTGAGGCTGGCTATAGCATGTCACTGCTTAGAGGCAACATACCATGGTGCAGAGTTTGAATATCCCTTTCTTCAGCTAGTCTTTGAGTGGTTGAGCTTTGAATATGTTTATAAACTTGTTACTTTCAGAAATAAGAATACAGAAAATTGATCAAATGAGGAAGATGCCCCCAGTCTGTGGCTGTAACATCTAAACTGCATATTTTGGTTCTCAGATACCCTCCCCTTCCCCTCACTGAACCTCTCAAAAATTGGTGTGCCTCTTATAATTGAGATATGCACTGTCACATAAATTACTTTGCAGTATTTTTCCATGGATTCTAAAATAATGATGGATCTTAACAAGTTATGCCATCTTCGTTTTGATTAAATGTGGCATTTTAAAGTGTGAGAAATTGCTGATTTGATTAAGACACGGTAAGATGATTTTTTTTCTTATTGGCAAATACAAGAAAGTATCTTCATGTTCCAAGAGGCATCTTAACATTAATTCAAAATATCTAAGTATATATTCATAAGAACAAGAAAGTCCTGATCTATCAAATAAAAGGAGTTGACATTAAAATATTTTAGCTCTTAAAGTCAAAGTGATCATGTTCTGAGAAGAAAACATCATTATTTTTCTCCTCATCGTAGCTTCAATGCTAAACATCCATTGTGTGAATAATGAAGTCTGTGCAAATCTATTTCTTGTAATAACTGGCTATATCCATTATGTGTTTTAGCAGTGGTAAATAAGGGGTTGTAAATGCAGAAAATGCCTGTAGGTGACATCTGAAAAATAACTGAGTTTTAAGATCCAGAGAGATAGAAAATTGCCTTCAGTTCACTTCTGCTGCCAAGTCATTCTGTCTTTTAATTTTAGAGAAAGACCATGTTGATTCTGTATCAAGGCCGAGAAATAAACAGGGGATTCTATTTTCTCTCTGCACGTGGCTTGCTGTGGCGAATTAGTTCACTCTCTCATCATGCTTGTACGCCTTAATGGGATGAAAGTAGGAAAAGAAAAAGGGTGGTGCTTCACTTGTGGAATTTAATTGTTGGTTCATGTTTTATCTTTTAATATAGAAAGTAATTTTTATTTTGTTTTTCTGCTTATTTATAGTTGTATATATTTTGTGGAAATATTTGAAAACTACAGAAAATGAAAATAAAAATCATGCATAAAAATCCTATCACTTAGAAATAACACTTTTGTGCAAAACTTTTTATGAATATCTCTGCTTTTCCCAGAGGAAAATTCACTGGAAGGGTACCACTCATGTTAAAAAATTAAACATTTGTAAAGCTTATAAAATGCTTGCAGGAATTTGGATCAGTTTACACTCCTAGCAATAGTATATGTGAGTGCCTATTTCACTGCACCCCTGCTAACATTGGATATTATCATTCAAAAGTTGCCAGTTTAACAGTGAACAAAGGTACTACATTATAACTTTTGTCTATTTGATTAATGGTGCTTTAAGGTTGAACTACCTTGCACATGTTCATTAACATCTATATTTCTTTTGTTATTAGCTTGTTCATGTCCTCAGTCCATTTTTATTTTAGAATCTCTACATTTTACATGGTGACATATAAAAACACCTACATGTTAAAGGATAAAAATGTTTACCATGTATATTTCAGATATCCTTCCCAATTAAAAAATAGTTTAAAAATTATAAAAGTAATAATGCTCATGATAGGAAGCTTAGAGACTGAAAAGTGGAGAGACAAAAATAAAATCCCTCTTCCTAGATATAATTATCATTTACATTTTGGGGATTTTTCCTTATGGCCTCATTTGCTTTCACACATTCACATACACTATTTACAAATTCAAATGCATAGAGTATGATGTATTTATATCCAGATTTTTTTTTAAAAGATCATATGGTGACCAATTATAAAAGTGACATATGCCTATCTCAGTTTCAGTTCTTCAGTTGCAGACCCTGAGACAAGGACTTGGGCATGGGTGTCCAGCTCACAGATACAAAAGAGGGCAAAGCCAAGGTGTGATAATTCAAATGGTAGAGCTAGACTGAGCTACTTGTAGATTACACACCTGATTAATTACAACAAAATGAAGAATAAGTCAAAAGGGCCAGTCATCCTTGGCCCTTGTTACACACACACACACACACACACACACACACACACACACACAGAAGCAAAAGGACCCAGAAGACTGCAAGAGTTTAGATCAAGTCTAGACTGCCACACTAGTGGTTTCATGTCCTGGGGCTCTTTCCGGTACAGCCAAGGCCCACAGTCCTGGATCTCATCAGACTGTGGGAGGTGGTGAGAAGTCCTCCTGCCATGGTCAGCTGGGAGGCAAGTGGGAGACGGCCTCAGATCAGCTCCTGGCAGGCCTCCTGTCCTCTCCTGTTTCAGACGGAGTATGAAGTGTGTAACCAAGACCTGGTGAGCAGCAGTTGCAGCCTTTGCCTATGTGGTACCTGCAAAAACAGCAGGGCTGTTCTCCCACAGCTGGTGATTTATGGAGAAAGCGATCCCAGGAAGCAACAGTAATGAAATGGAGCAGGGGACACAGGGCAGAGTGAAAGACCAAGGAAGTGTGCTTGAATGGATGGGTAGCTACCGTGGGCACCTGCGGCTCAATCCCGGTGGGGACCCTTCAGGAACTGTGTAGATCGTGCCTCACTCATGCTATGGGGCAGGGAAGGGGGTATTATTGCCAACTCTTATCCCTCATTAGTTGTAAGTTGCCCATCACTGCCTTCCTGGCTTTTCTAGGAGGTTTTGCGTGTAGGTTAAGCAAGCTCCAAAGAAACCCCCCCCCCCCCCCCCCCGCCCGGGGCAGAGAATTTGAGAGTCAAGGGCCTTGAGGTTGGTCTCTGCTGGCAGCTTAGGAATTGTTCTTTGCAGCTGCAGGTGAACTCAGAGATGGGTACAAAGGATCTGGGCTGCATCTGCCACAGTGCAGAACACAGAAAAAAACAAGCATTATTAAAAGAGATAAATCCCTTAATTACATTACTATATAGTAATTTCAATATTCCAATCATATTTCTCTACATTTCCTTCTGAATATACAGTATCATCTGTTTTTTTAAAAAAGCTTTGCTTTTTTAAAGCTTCCTACCATTTTATAATAATTTACTCATATTAGTATAAGTGCTTTGTAAATCTCTTTTTTTTTCCATAGAGATGAAAGTTTTTGATGGGGTAAAAATACACACGAAACAGAATTACAAAAGTAAGGCAGCAAATTAAGAAATTACTGTTCCAGAAGTTCTGTGAATATTTTTGGTCTAGATCATTAGCTTAAGGAGGAGATAGGATTTTTGGAGGTAGAGAAAAAGTTTCATAGTGAAGAAGAGTTTTAAGCTTGATGTTTAAGGCCTAAGTAGAAAATAGTTCAGGGGCACCTGGGTGGCTCTGTGGGTTAAGCATCTGCCTTCAGCTCAGGTCATGATCCCAGGGTCCTGGGATGGAGGCCCTCAGGGAGTTGGGCTCCCTGCTCTGTGGGAAGTCTGCTTCTCCCTCTCCCTCTGCCCCCACCCCTGCACTCTTTCTCAAATCAATAAATGAAATCTTAAAAAAACAGTGAATAAGAAAATGGCTCAGATGTTTAGGAGAGCATCAGCTAAATTAGATCAGGCATGGTGTCCTTACAGATTCCAAAACACAATTAAGCAAACTCTATTAGGAGCCTCTATTAGGTAGGCAAAATGCCCCCCCCCCACCCGCCCCCCATGGTCTCCTTCCTAATCCCTGGAACTACCTTACCTCACATGGTAAAGGGTTATTTGTGTTGCAGATAGAAGGTTGCTAATTAGGTGACCCTAAAATGGGGGAGAGTATTCTGGATGATTCAGGTGGAACCAATATCAGCACAAGCATTCTTAAAAGAGGAAGGCAGACATAGAAGAACTAGAGTGATGTGCCCAGAAGCGAGAACTTCATCTGCCCTGTTGGCTTAGGGGCGGAGGAAGGGGGGAAGGAGTGCACACCGAGGAGTGCATGAGAGAGGCTGAAAGCTCAAAGAGGCAAGGAAGCAGGTTCTCCCCTAGAGCCTCCAGAAAGGAGCACAGCCTGCGACACCTCAATATGGCTCAGTGAGACCCAGATTGATTTTGTCTGAAAAGCAGTGAGTCCTTTCAATTTGCATACTTCATTTCATTTTTTTTTAACCAAGAAAGTTTTCTTTGCTCATGCCTCTGTTCCCACCTTTAACTCCCTTTCACATTTTTGTTATGTTGTACCTCTAGTCTGAGTGTTTTTAAAAATCTTTTCTTGCACATTATAAGAGAGGTTCTTGGTTTAGATTCCCACATCTCTAATTTTATTTTTCACAGAGCCTGTTACATTTAGCTGTCACATTTTATATTTCCTTATAAGTGCTTTTACTGCCCTCCCTTCCCCCTGCCCCATCTCTTTAAAAAAACAAACGTATTTTGTAGTGTTCTCCCCTGATTTATACTTTTTTCCCCCTTTCAGGATCTTTTAGTAAGTTATTTTTAAGAGGCCCATGTTTTTGTTTCATCTGTTTAGGATATTGTTCTCTGGCCTTTGTTATGAGCAACCATCCTCCCCCACTTAACTCCCTCCCCCTTATTTTTCCTTTCTATCTTGCAGCTCTAGGGTTGGAGGGCAATTGCACTATTTTATATAAACTTATGATAGTTTATTATCATATGTACTTTCCTTTGTAGGTAAATTATGTTTTGGCCCAGTGCTTCTCTTTCTCCTAGGTATCCTGCAATTCCGTTGTGGAGTGTCTAGAGGTGCTTTTACTTTCCTTTGGGTGGGTTCTTGAAGCACAATCTTGAATGGCATAATCTTTGATTCAGGTGATTTCTTCTCCTTTACTGTCTCCTTGGACATTGTTTCTGCACCACAGTTTCCATTCTCTTTTTCTGAGATGTCTTTTTGGGGAGCCCTCCTTGGTGTCTCTTGAGCGCACTTTCATGCTGCGTTCTGGAAAGTTGCTCCTTTCTGTCTTGCAGCTCTCTAGATGTCTGTTTCATCTCTCACTGGCCCTCCTTAACATCACTGTGTCTATTAATAGGTTCCACCCACTGTATTTTTCTTCACAAAAAAAAATATTTTTTCATTTCCTTCTGTACTTTGTTCTCCCCTATTTTATTATAATTTCTAAGTGGGAGTTTTTTCTTTATCTTCTTGAACATCCCAAGGATGTTTAAAGACTCTATCAGACTATTTTGTAAAGTTAATGGTGTGGTGAGTTCACGTTTTTGTGTTTTCATGTCGTGTACGGTTTTACTTTGGGCAGTTTTGTTTACATCCTCTCACTTTTTATTTTCCCTGAATCTTCAACCTAGATCAGGTTTTTATTGTTCTTTGAGGGCTCCTATCTCCTGTGATGGGATGCTTCAGATCTAGTCACAGAGCCAGTGGGTGGCTTGATTCATTTCCTGCTCTTTAGATATGTCTTGACACCTCTTGCCTTCCTCATCCTGCAGCTTCTTTGAAACTACAGCCACAGGTGGTAGTTGATAACAGTTGCCAACTGTTCAGGTACCTTTCTGAGGACTGGGTTTCTATGGCACCCCAAACTCTGTTCTTCAAACCAGCTGGGCTGCAGTTCCTTTTCACAGGGAGTACTCAAAATGATGGGGGCTGAACTTCAGAAGTTTCCACTTGCCAGAACTCAGGAGGTTCAAGGCCTCAGTTCTTTTTACTGCTTTGTACTTTTGTTCAGTTTCCACTAGAAAGAGATGTTTATCTAGGTTTTATGTATTTGACTTTTTTGCCTCTTTAGTACACCACCATTTCTGTGTTTGGAACGGAGATAGCTTCTTCAAGTGCAAAATCCCAACATTCTGACTAGAACTGGAACCTTTGTTTTAGAAGCTGCTTGTAGAATGCCCGTGTTTACATTCAGTATTTTGTTTGGTCACATTATGCATTTGAAAGTAAAGTTAGATATTTCTGGTGCCAACATACACCAAGATTAGGTGTACTACTTCACTCTGGTGTGCTTGGTGCCTGCTGGGCTCTCTCATGAATATAGGATTTTGATTTGTGCCTGACTGCCTGGGCTCATGTGAGTCAGGTTCCCTTAGGGAGGATTGTGCTTTGAACGTTTGCATCCATTCAGTCAGTGAAGGTGGGGCAGGTCTGCAGCTGGAGCTACAAGAGGAAACCAGGTTTAATCCCACTTCAGCATTCAGTCGGGATGCCCCCTTTGCTATGCTTTGCCACAGTGAAGGGGTGCCCTGGAGACCCTTTGGTTGTGACACCTCTTTGCTTTTTAACCACCAGGAGGTGTGGTCTGCCTTTCAGACTGGTCTGCTACCAGGGGAAGCCTGGTGGTTTACCCCTGGTTAATATATTGCAACCACAATGATTTTCCTTTTAGAAAGATTTTGACGCTTCCTTTTTTGAGGCAAGACTGATTGTCCTTTCCTATGACAGTTCATTTTGTTTTCTGGCTTACAGAGTCTCTTGTTTGCCTACTCAAGCAGGTTCCTTTATGATGTCCTCCCTGATACCATCTTACCTGGGATGAATGTAGGGGCTCTGTAGAAGAGGGATGGTAAAGGAGTTGGAGTGGGGAGGTGATCAAATAACATCATTAGCATTCTTACCACCATGGCAACAAGAGTAAACCTTTTAGAGGTTTGGCAGTGTTTCCCCATGCATCACCTTTATCTCCCTCTTCATCTCAATCTCCTTTGATCCTCACAATAGCTTGGAGTTATAAGGGGCAGCACACTTTTCTCCATGCTACAGATAAAGGTCCAGAGGCTCACAGAGGGACCCAGCTAGCAAGGGTCAGAACAGGGACGAGTGTCTTGTGCTCGTTCCACCATTATTTGCTGAGATATAAGCTATACAAAGTGGAGCTCTTTTATAAGAAAATAGGCATCCTACAATGGCACAGACTTAATTGAAATATGGATTATTTTCCTATTTCCAGAGCCTAATTGTACCTATTTGCAAATGAATACCTTTCTGAAGGTAGGGAGGTACATTTATCTCCTTTACCTTTCCTTGGTGATGCCTGACTGTGATGTTAATCTGGAGTGAGAAACAATGTGTAGTTAAGTATATTCCTGCCATTTTTTGGGGGGATGCCATTATATTTGGAAATTCTGTCTAGCACAATTGTGTAGCGGTATCTTGTATGAAGAACCCATGAGAACAACTTTTGGCAGGAGAATGTTTACCTTACTGGTAAGCTCACCTATTTACTTAGAACTATTTAACATCCTTCAATAAACCTCTTTTGGTAAGACCTTAAATTTTTTTGAGAATTCTTTTTTTTCCTGTTTTAAAGAGCCAGTGATAAAAAGAGATGAGCTATCAATCACAATGAGACATGGGGAAAACTTAAATGCATATTGCTAAGTTGAGGAAGCCAGTCTGAAAAGGCTACATACTGTCGAATTCCAACTATACAGCATTCTGGAAAACACAAAACTATGGAAACTGTAAAAAGGTCAGTGGTTGTCAGGGATCCATGGGGAGGAGGAAGAGGGATGAACAGGTGCAGCACAGTATTTTTCAGGCAGTGAAACTATTCTGTATTACATGGAAATGGTGGGTACATGATCTTCTCTCAAAACCTATCACTATATAACAGAGTGAACACTAATCTATGGATTTTGGGGTATTAATTATTAATGTTCATCAGTTATAACAAATGTCCTGCATTAACGGAAGATAACAATAATAATAGAGGAAACTGTTTTAGGGAAAGAGAGAAGGTATATGGGAGTTTTCTGTACTTCATTTTCCTATAAACCTAAAATTGCTACAAAAATTCATTTAAAAACAAAAGATGTTCTTTGTTCCCTGTAATACATATGGAGTCACTAGAAGTTCTAAGGAACTTTTCTCAGCAAAGTGTTTTGCATCCCCTAGAGAAACTACATACATGCATCTCTGTATATTAAGATTACACAAGTTTTATGTTAGAAAACTCCTTTGTTCATTCTTCTCAGCCTTCTCAGCACTTTGCTCACTTCAATCTGAAATATCTCTAATCTTGGTCTTAGCTCAGGGGTTAATTTTAAAGGGAATATGAAATTCAGTTTCTTCAAATATGAGTTATGGGATGAAGATTTAAAAACACTGAAAGTATTGTATTTCACTCATAGGTATTTTGACACTCATAAATCATAAACAACTCAGTTAAACATATAATTTTGGGGGTGCAATTCTCTTAAAAAGACTGCAGTTAAAAAAGACTCCCTCTGGGACATGTTTGGTTTGGTTCTTTGGTACCTCAAACTTCTTGCTGATGGCATATCTATAGTTGTGTGGGAACAGAGAATACTTTTAAAATTTATGTAAATGTAAATATAAGGAGTTGAACGTTTCATATCAAGCTTTATGTAAAAGCTTTATCTGTACTAAGGACATTGTTGGCAGAAGCAAATAATTAATCCTATAAAGTTTATGCCTTTCTGCATCCCCATTTCTTATGTGGCATTTAGTCTCTTTACTTTTAATTTGTACCAACAGATACTACCAAGATTCTCTGGTAGCATAATACCTTGAGGAAGCTTCACTTTTCCTAGTAGAGCATTTGTATACATGCAACTTCCAAAATTACTGCATATATTGGTCAATAAACAATGTGCATGGTTGTATGAAAGTGTGTGTGTGTGTGTGTGTGTGTGTGTGTGTTATGTAGAGGGTCTTATAAGCAACATCTGAGAGCCTGACATCTATTACTATGCAGGGGCCAGAGCCCCAGAGGGGTCTTAAAATCTACTTCATTGACTGACAGAAAATGGATCTTCATTTATTGGAACTTAGTTAACAATTTTTACAAGGACATAATCCCTTATTCCAAGGGATTCTCTTCGGACTAAAGCTGAACAAACCATAGGCCAAATCTGGCTCATAGTCAGGTTTTGTATAACCCACAGCCTTTTCATTTTTATTTATTATTATTATTATTTTAGAACAGTCCAGAAGCCAAGAATAGCTTTACGTTTTTAAAGGGTTAAAGTTAACATATAATGAAACACAGATGTAGTCCAGAAAGTCTAAAATATTTTTGTCTGGTCTTTTACAAAAAGTTTTCCCACCTCTGTCTTAGAGGATAGAAATGTGTAGTTCCAATCTTGTTTCCTATAACTAGATTAATTAGCTCTTATGTCAGCTTTTTCCACACAAAATGCCTGAGATAATTTACTTACAGCTTTTTTAGCTCCTCTGTTGAAGGACCGTTAGTGTGTTTCTATTGCTTATATTATTAATGAAGTCTTTGAGTTGGTTCAATAATTAGCATCCTCCTCTCAACCCATTTTAGTCCAGACTAAAATGCTAAATAAGACAAAGGGATAGTACATGAAGGCCAGACCTCATTGTCCTTGCTGCTAAAGGCTAATTTTACAGGCGTAGCTTTGTATGGATGCCTGTGGAGTGTGGGACCAGGGCAGAGCCTCTATGAGGAAGATTGTATGTGCCCCTGAAGGTGGCTTAGCAAGGGGAGGGAGAAAATAAAGGGAGAGCTGTACAGGGCGTCCTCAATTCTTAAACTTCCCACACAATCCGGTCTCCTTCCAAAAAGAAATGAGTTAAGAGAAACCAGGGGTCAGATGCTCCGCATGCTTGATCCATACTGAAGAATAATAACTCGGAAATAGGAAAGAAGCACTACTCATGAATAAATAAAATCTTTACAAACAAATAAATAGCACGATGGTTGCTCTCTCCTATTGTGCTTCCTTCCTTTTCCTACATTTTCTTTATCTTTAATTTTTTAAAGATTTCATTTATTTATTCGAGAGAGCGCAAGAAGGAGAGAAAGAACAAGCTCAAGCTAGGAAGATGGGGAGGGGTCTCCCTGCTGAATTGAGGGAGCCCAATGCCAGAAGGTGGAGGTGTTAGATCCCAGGACCCTGGGATCATAACCTGAGGCAATCACTTAACCAACTGAGCCTCCCAGGTGTCCCTATATTTTCATTTTAATACAGTAGAATGTTTTAGTACAAGATCCTTGGACTAAGGGTTGGTGGTTTTCATAGCTACCATTTACTGAGCACTTATAGGCCAGGCATGAAGCCGAGTGCTTTATATACATTCTCCTTTAATCCACAGTATTCCTAATGCTCTCGATGATCAGTGGGTCACACATTTTGAAATGTAATGTGCTGTGCAAAAATGAGGGCTTATTTAATGGGGTCATGGATCAGTTTCCTAAGAAGTTTACAAATATATTTTTCTTAGTAAGTTTCAGTGATCTCAAGGAAAGGAGTAGTGGCTCCAACTCTTTTGCGGTTTCCATTGCATTTAGCTTATTGTTTTGAAGGAAAATGGATGTTCAATATGTATATTTTTATTTCCAGTAAAATGAAATGATAAAAGGAATAGAAATGTTAATTATTTTTAACATTCTGCAAACCAGCTGGGAGTTAATGGTGCAGCAGAGGAAAAGAATAAATCCTGAAAATAAAACCAGTGAAAGCTGTGTAGATTTTTCTTCTTCAGCTTGTTAATATGCAAAATGTCAAACAGGCAAATGTAGGGAGAATAATAAAATGATCACACATAATCTGCCACTAAGCTTCACTCTTAGCAACTCCTGGTCAATTTTGTTTGATTTATACCCCACTCACCCTAGATTAGGAAAATTATAGACCTCCTGTCAGTTTCTATGAATATTTCAGTATGTCTTTTACAAAGATGAAGGCTTATTTTAAAAACAAAATAATTACATTATTGTCCAAAAATGTAAAAGTTCATTAATGTTCTTTAATATTAATTATCTAGTTAATGATTGAATTTTCCCAGTTGTGTACAATTTGTGGTTAGTTTGCTAAAGGATCTGAATATGACCAGTGCAGTATAATTGGCTGGCTTGTTGCTTAAATCTTTTAATCTATAGGTTGCTTCCTTCTAATTTAATTTAATTTAATTTAATTATTTTTTTAAAGAAGCTGGGTCCTAGGACTTTGGATTTTCATAGTATGAACTTGGCTGATTTTTATCCCATAATATACCCTTTACCATGTTTCTTTTTTCCCTATATTCCTGCAAATCGATGATTATATCTAGAGGCTTGATTAGATTAAGGTTTAAATATTTTATTCAGAATTGTTTGTGGCATTAAATACTTAGGAATTTTTGTTTCTTTTGTGATGTCAGCAGCAGTTGGTAATCATTGCCTAAATCCATTTACTCATTAGGGATTATAAACTGGTAGTATTCTATTTTACCACTTCTTTATTTGCTGGGATACTTTATAAAAATAGCACTGCATTAACTGTAGGCTACTCTGAAATACACTTATCTATTCAGAAGTAATTAATTTTTTCAACTTATTTTTCAAAATAATTTTTCAGGATAATTGAAAATAAGAATAATCCCTTTCCTAACATCTTTTGAAGGTGACTAACAAGATCTTATTTTGAGAATCACTATGAACTTACAAATTTAAACTTTTGTTTCAGTTTGCTACAATATTCATACTGATGCTCAAATTTTGTTTTTGGCCAATGGGAGCTTCATCAAGCTGGTTCCTAAATCATTTTATTTTAGTCATGTACATTTTCTTGTCAAGATCTGAAATCAGCCTTCTCTCCAAAGAGCTCTGTTTTTTTGTTTTGTTTTATGAAAAATATTAAGAGATTATATTTGGTGGTGTGGTGTTAATTACTATAGGGCTGATCATTCATTGTGTGTAGGCTTCTTCAGGTAGTCATGTTAGGAAATGTATTTTTTTAAAAAATCTGAAACTCTTTTCCCATTTAAAAAACATCATTCTATAAAACACATACTCATTTTCTTTACAAGTCACAGAAATGGTCATAGGGTGATATCAGCACTACCATTTATATTATGATTATTAGAAACGGTTTAAAGGTTTCTTTTTTAAAAACAGTTAATAAGGCAAACATCACCAGGGTATACAACTGAAAAATTGCTTTCTGTGTAGTTATATCATCAACTCAAGAGTTGAGTTTGTTTTAAATTTTTAAGGAATTGTCTTTTACTATAAAATTGATTTAGTTTAACAATCACATATAATATTTATGGTTTCAAAGTCAATTGTTAACATCCAAAAACCAAAATAAAAACAAGATAATTTCAGAAAAGTCTAGCTTCTATTCTTATGCCTTTCACTGTCTTTTCTCCCTCCCTTATAAGGAACCACCAAACATTTTTGTGGTTTATACTTCTGCTTGCTTTTTAATCCTTCTGTTTTAGTGTGTGCATGTGTGCATTTTAATTGCCCCTTTACTTAGATAATTTGTAGAAGAGATTAAATTTCTCTACCTTGCTTTTTATTACAGTATAGTATAAACCGGGAATTGCCACATAGATCTAAGGAGTGAATCCTTCTTCATTCTCACAGCTGTATAGGGCAGCACTGTGTGACTATTTCATTGTGCATTCAGTCTGTTATGATGGACATTTCCACTTTGCTTTACAAACCATACTGCCATGGATTACTTTGTGAAAAGTCCTTTAGTGTTTTTGTCAAGGCATCTTTGGCATGGATTCCTGGAAAAGGAGTGCTGGGTCAAAGGTTAAATACAATTGTATTTTGATGAATAGTGTCCAATAGTCTCCAGTGGGATTGATCTATTTCACATTCCTATCCACAGTATGTGAAAATATCTGTTTCCCCATAGCCTCGCCAATAGTATATGTGTTCACTTTTGAATTTCTTTGCCAAAACTCTATATTATTTACTCTTATGTTGCTATTATCTGCTATGAGAGAAAGTGATCATCTTTTCAAATGAGTAAGAGCATGTGAATTCTTCCATAGATGAATTCTTTCCATATTTTAACCCATTTTTTCCCCTCTACATTTAGCAGACTAAAATTTTGTGATATAATTTGCAAGTGTATTCTCCCAGTATATCATTTGTCTTTTTACCTGGTGTAGGTTGTTGAATATTTTGTGCCATAAAAATATTCTCATGAAGTTTACCCATCTTTTCATTACATCACTGGGTTTTATGTCCCAGTTAGGGAAATTTCCTACTTCAAGTAATAAAGCTTTTCACCTATACTTCCTTGAATACTTTTATGATAAACTTTTTACATTTAAAATATGAAATTTATGCTGTTGTACAGTTGAGGAATGGATCAAATTTTATACTTAGATCTCTAATTATTACAATATACTTTATTTAAAAGTCCATTTCCTTACTGGTTTTTTGGCCACTTTTCCTTATCTAAAATTCCATAAGCAATTAAATTTATGTTTGGATTTTGTGTTCTATTTCATTGGTTTGTATATCTGTTCAAACATAAAGCACACCAGTGTAAGTATTAAGGCTTTATGATATGTTCTAATGACTGCTTGTGCAGATCTCTTTTTAATTTATCTTCTAAGGACTATTCTGACCGGCTTGTCTTTATTTCTTCTAATGCACTTTTATTTTATTTTATTTTTTTTAAATTTTTATTTATTTATGATAGTCACACAGAGAGAGAGAGAGAGAGAGAGAGAGAGGCAGAGACACAGGCAGAGGGAGAAGCAGGCTCCATGCACCGGGAGCCCTATGTGGGATTCAATCCCGAGTCTCCAGGATCACGCTCTGGGCCAAAGGCAGGCGCCAAACCACTGCACCACCCAGGGATCCTTCTAATGCACTTTTAAAAACAACTATCAAGCTCCAGAAAAGAAAAGATATTTTTATTGGATTTGTGTTTTATTTAGAAATTAGGGAGAACCTTCATTTTTATGACTTGGAATCATTTTTTCTGAGAATGTTGTATGTGATCATTTGTTTAGGTCTAGCTTTATATTTTTTAGGAATATTTTATAGTTTTCTTCATTGGTTTTAGACCTTTCTTGCTAAATTTGTGCCTCAGGTATGGTCTTTGTCCTCCCTCTCACTTTTGTAAATAGTGACTTTTTAAAGTTCCAAGTGTATAAGTAAATGCCATTGATTTTTGTATGTTGGTTTTAAAACATGTTATTTCCTAAATTCCAATGTTTGCAGTAATCTTCCATTAATTTGGGGTTTTGCCAGATGTATAATCATATCATCTATAAGTAGGTGTTACTTCCCTTCTCGGTTCTTATGCTTATAATTGCTTTCTCCTGTCTCCTCATGTTCATTTATACCTCCAACACAGTAATAGATAATTATCAAGAGATTTATTTTTTTTACTTGTTTCTACTCTCAGTAGAAAAGCCTCTTGTGTTTCTCCTTTAAATATTGCCTTATGTTAAAGAAGCACCCATCAATTTGCATTTTATTATTAGTATAATGAATGGGTGTTATTTTTTTTTCCTGAAACTATGGAGCTGATTATGATCTTTTTTCTCCTAAGCTCCATTAGTGTAACAGATTACATTAGTGGATCCCCTAGAATCTTAGAATAAACCCTCTTAGACATGATGTTTCTCAAGATTACAATAGCATATAAAAATAACCTATGTTTGGTATTTTAACATTGATAACCATAGTGAGACTGGCCTATAATTTTTTTTCAGGGGGTGCAGTCTTGTTTTTGGATCCATGCCAGACTCACTTTATTCAACTTGGAAGTTTCTTTCTTTTACTATGTTCTAGAATCCTCTAATTAGAATTATATGATCTTTAACATTCTGGTAGAACTCTCCTGTGAAACCATCTGGGTCTAATGGTTTTTGTTTTGGTGAGATGAGAAGGAAGTGCTCTTCAACCATTTCCTCTATTTCCTATATGAACACTAGACCTTTCAGATTTTCTCTTGTAGAGCCAATGTGGTATTTTAACATACAGTATTATTTAGATATGGCTAAGCCATATCTATCTATATATATATAGATTAGGAGGCAACCATCTTTTTTTTTAAGATTTTATTTATTTATTCATGAGAGAGACAGAGAGAGGCAGAGACACAGGCAGAGGGGGAAGCAGGCTCCCTGTGGGAGCCTGATATGGGACTCGATCCCAGGACACCGACCTGAGCCAAAGGCAGACGCTCAACCACTGAGCCACCCAGGTGTCCAGGATTACTGATTCATTTTAGGCTAGTAATCTATTCAGATTTTCTATTCAGTAATCTATTCCTGATTCAGTTTTGGAAGGCTATATGTTTCTAGGAATTTATAAATTTCTTCTAGGTTGTCCAATTTGTTGACCTATAATTTCAGTAGTAATCTCTTTTGTTTTACATTTCTATGGAGTCAGTTGTAACTTGTCTTTCATTTCTGATTTTATTTAGGTCCTTTTTTTCTTGATCAATTTGACTAAAGTTTTATAAGTTTTATCTTTTCAAAGAATTAGCTATTAGTCTCATTGATCTTTTCTATTGTTTTCTAGTCTCTATTTCATTTATTTCCATACTGATTTTTGTTATTTCCTTCTTTCATTAACTTTTGGGCTTTGTTCTTTGTCTAGTTCCTTTAGGAGGTATGTTAAATTCTTAATTATTTTGGTATGTTTTTATCTATTTTCTTTGAACATTCACTCGTTTCTACTTTGTGAAAGGTTTTGATGTGCTACTAAGAGCAGAAATCTTAATTTTCTCCTTTAAATGCTTTTTGTTCTGATTTTTTTTTCCTGCTTAAGTATGAGCATTGTAGCCACTGCATTTATTTGAAATTTTTTGGTAGAAATTGTTCATCCTTTTATTTTAAATGGAATCCCTCCCATTTAAATCTCTCTTGTAGAGAGAGATCCCTGGGTGGCCCAGCGGTTTGGCACCTGCCTTTGGCCCAGGGAGCGATCCTGGAGTCCTGGGATCGAGTCCTGCATTGGGCTCCCTGCATGCAGCCTGCTACTGCCTCTCTCTCTCTATCTCTCTGCCTATCATAAATAAATAAATATAAATCTTTAAAAAAATAAATCTCTCTTGTATATGGCATAGTGTTTTTTTCAATTTCAGGTTATCTGAATCTATCTAGTTTAAATTACATATTTTAAACACACATGCATGATTAAAATAAACCAGTACATGATATATTTTCTTTGATATGGTAGCTCACTCTTTTCTTTTCTATTTTTGGTTATCTATAAAAGTTTAAACAATTAGGTGTACACAAATTTTGTTCTATACTAATTTCTGTCAGTTAATGGAGTTTATTCTACTTTTCCTGTAATCTTCCCACTTTCTTTATTGCTAGACGATATAGCTCTTACTTGACAGACTATCTCCTTTATAACCATCGTTTTAGTTTGAGTTCTTTTTTTAAAGATTTTATTTATTTATTTATTCATGAGCGACACACAGAGAGAGAGACCTAGACAGAGGGAGAAGCAGGCTCCTCACAGGAAGCCCAACGTGGGACTCGATCTCCAGACCTGGGGCCACTCCTTGAGCTGAAAGCAGATGCTCAACCACTGAGCCACCCAGGCGTCCCTAGTTTTAGTTCTTATTTCTTCAAATATGTTTAATGCTTAGTGCTAGTATTTATATTAATGTTTGGTCATTTTGATTTTTCTGAAGTTTGTTTTTTAAAACTCCTTTATTAAGGGCTCTTAGAAATGGCATGCCCTAAACTCTTGCTTATTCATAACAATTTGTGGCCTTTCTACTCAAAGGCCAACTTTTTCGAGTGGCTGCTTGGCTTGTAGCTTAGTGAATTTCGATAAAGCAAATAATTATGTTCTTAATTGCAAACTTTTCTCTGAAATTCATCACTATTATTGTTTATAGTAGCTTTTCCTCCCTTACTTTATATTTTAATTACCTGAGTACATATTCCTATATTTTAGTTTTGACTTATGAAAACTTTATAGAAATGAAACCATATAGTGTATATTTTTTTACTTTTTTAAAGTTTTGAAGTAGGCTCCATGCCCAGTGCGACCCTGAGATCAAGAGCTGCATGCTCTGCTGACTGAACCAGCCAGATACCCCTTTAAAATTGTTTTAAACTTCCTATTGAGATCCATCCACACCATTGTGTATGGCCATAATAGATTCTTTTTCATTGCTGTATAGTATTTTATGGAATACATATGCAATAATTTATTATAGTGTTGGCGAATATTTTGATATTTTAAATTACATGTTTTAAGCATTCCTCCATATTTTTCTCATAGCGGGATTGCCTGGAGTGTATTTCCGGAATCATAGAGTATATGTAGCTTCTACTTGATAGATAGAGATTTTTCCAGAATGGTTGTAGCAATTTATAAGCAATTTATATTTTCACCAACAGTCTTTGAGATAGGCTCTTTTGGTTGGAAGAAGACTTGGAAAGCATTTTTTTTTCAATTTTTTTACTTATGAGTTTCTGTGAGGTCAAAAATGATGAATTTGAAATTCCATTGCCAATAAGTCACCAAGTTTGTTGTAGATTCCTGATCATGCCCCCCCACTTTAATGTTCTATGACATTTTGAAAATAAAGGAATAAACTGAATGATGACCAAAAGAGGTACAAAATCTCAAGTCTTATACTTAGAGTCATGCAGCATCTTGAGCTACATGTAGTTCAAATGTGTTCTAGTGACTCACAGTTATAGAAGTGTATGATATTCTTATTGATAACCTGAATCATTAAAGGAAATGTTGTTTTGATATTGTACATGGTTTATAAAGGCAGAACAATATAGAATACATTTTAGAAAGTTTCATGAAATGTTATAATTGAAATAAGTAAAAGGAGAATTTATTTATTTATTTATTTATTTATTTATTTATTTATTTATGAGCGACAGAGAGAGAGGTAGAACACAGGCAGAGGGAGAAGCAGGCTCCTTGCAGGGAGTCTGACCTGGGACTCGATCCCAGGTCTCCAGGATCACACCCTAGGCTGCAGGTGGTGCTAAACCGCTGAGCCACCCGGGCTGCCCACGAGATTTTAATAGCTGAATATCTTCATGTAAAGTAACACCATACAAAAGTAGGCATAACTAGAAGTCAGTGTTTTGTAGAGGTCATTGCTTACTTTACAAGTTATCTAAATTATAGGTTCTTGTAGAGTAGACATATTGTTTTTTCATTTTCCTCTTATTTTGCATAATATAGCTTAGGTATGGTTTTTGAAAGAACAAAATATTCTGTATTTTCCTACAAGAATGCAGCAAGTCTGGAGTCAAATTGTGGAATTGCCTTCAGTTACACAGTTGAGTCTCATGCTACTTCTGAGGAGATTTGAAAATAGTCTAGAAGACATCTTGGTAATTATGGCTGTAAGTTGGGAAAACTTGATTTTGTAACTTAATAGATATTTTTGTATGAAACAAGAGATTGAGGGAAGAAAAGTTACTAGGCTTTATTTCTCCCCTGACTCTTTTAGTACCAGCTCTAGAAGAAGTACAAGTACTTTTCATTTAATAATGTAAACAATAAGTAGAAAATTCATAATTTTTTTGAAAGGATCAAGTAGGTTCTAAAGTATGTCTTACAGCCCAGAGATGCTTGAAATCAAAGTTTGATGAGCCTGAAAAGCAAGTGCGTTTCACTCAAAAAGAAAAAAAAAAAAAAAAGCAACCCCAAACTAAAAACAAATTCTCCAGGCTGTGTAAAATACAGCAGAATCTGGCATATGGATTCCCAGCTACTGAGCACGTCCCCTGAACTGCTCTGGCTCCCATCCACAGAAGCCCCGTGAAGGACAACTAGGAAAGTGGTCCCTTCTTATCAAACCAGGAACAATAGCAGATGTAATTACAACATTCTGTCAGCTGCCTGTGAAAACGGATTTCTACTTAGTGCTGTGCGGAGAAGCCTATTGTGTCAACTTGGGGACTTTGAAACAATTGTACTTGGGGAAAATTGTTGTGGAAGAAATAAGGAATTATTCTCAAGAGTGACTATAGCGTCTATGACTCTTGTAGGATTACCAGTCTCATTATGTCATGCTCCAATGAAAATGAATACTTTCTTTGCTCACCTTCATTCTATTTGACCTTAAATATTATATTTTATTTAATTAATAAAGCCTAAAAAAAGCATATCTCAACTGGCTAGTAGTAATACCTAAGGTCTATATAGTTTATATATACTTACATGTTCATAACATAACTTATAACTTATGAAGTATACAACACGAATGGTTATGTATAAGTATATGTGTAAAAATATATATTTTTCTGTCAACACATTATTAAGGCATATAAAGAAACATTTTGATTACACATCAGTGGTATATTAGTAAATGTTTAGCAATGAGTTTTTGGAGAAATATAAAATACAGATTTTTAGCATTTGCCTACTTTCATGGGGTAAATACTCCAAGCATGGCTTAATTCAAACTATCAACACTCTTTGCTACTAAATATGGAATAGAGAAAGTGTGCTGGCTCCTATATCAAGGTACTGGACACCTTGTGTCTCTTTTTTTAAGATAAAACTGAAACATAAAAATTGATTTGTATAAAAACAATAGAACTCCTGTGAAGAAACTTCACAAACCCAGGTTATTTTATTTCCTGAATATCTTTTTTTCCATTAATTTGTTATACAACAAATTTAAAGAGAAGTATAACATCTTTATCTTTTTGACATTAACTCCCCATACATATTATTTTAGCACAGATATGTATCATGTATCATTGCAAACAAAATGCAGTAAATTGGACATACTTAAAAATCTTTTATCATTTATCTGGTATTTACACTTAACTAGGGGTTCTGCATTTTATTTGGCAACCCTCGCTGCATCTTATATAAGCAGTGTTTAAATTGAAATGATAAAGACCATTGCATACTGAGGGGAGAAGAATGAGAAAAGGCATAGAGTATGGTCTCATGAAACTCTAAGGAATTTAGTGCTGTTGTATTGCCTGTAAAATCCTTGTTTCTGGAGATTTTCATTTCCTTTCTAATCTTTGTTGTTTTGGTCTTTTTTCTCCACTCAGAGTCCCCTTTAATATTTCTTGAGGGCTGGTAGTGGTCACAAATTCCTTTAGCTTTTGTTTGTCTGGGAAAGTATCTCTCCTGGATGACAGCCTTGCTGGATAAAGTATCCATGGCTGCATGTTTTTCCCATTTAGCATGTGGAATATATCATACCCCTTTTTATTGACCTGCAAGGTTCCTGTGGAAAGATCTTATGCTACTCTGATTTGTCTTCCCTTGTAGGTTAGGGATTTCTTTTCCCTTGCTGCTTTCAGGATTCTTTCCTTGTCTCTATTTTGCAAATTGTACTACAATATGTCTGGTTGTTTGCTGGCTTTTGTTGATTTTGATGGCAGCTCTCTGTGCCTTCTGGATTGGGATATCTGTTTCTCTCCTCAGATGAGGGAGGTTTTCAGCCACAATTTGCTCAAATATACCTGCTGCCCCTTTTTCCCCTCTCTGATTCTTCTGAGACTCCTTTAATATGACTGTTATTATGCTTTATGGAGTCACTGAGTTCCCTAAGTTTACACTCATGATCCAGAATTTTTCTTTTCCTCTCCTTTTCAGCTTCATTATTTTACACAATTTTATCTTCTATATTGCTGATTTATTCTTCTACTTCTTCCATCCTTATGGCATTGCATCTAGTGCATTTTGTATCTTGGTTAGAGCATTTTTTTATTTTGGCCTAGTTAGTAGCCCTTTCATCTATGTAGTAAGGATCTCTCTGGTTTCTTCTATGCTTTTCTTAAGCTTAGCCGTCCTTATGATTGTTGATTTTTAAACAATAATAATACAATAATACCCTACTTACAGCAATGGGCAGATCATCTAAGCAGAAGATCAACAAGGAAACAATGGCTTTGAACAACACACTGGACCTATGGACTTCACAGATATATTCAGAATATTTCATCCAAAAGCACCAGAATACACATTCTTTTCTAGTGCACATAGAACATTCTCCATATTAGATCATATACTAGATTACAAATCAGCCCTCAATAAGTTTAAGAAGATTGAGAGCACACTATGCACATTTTCCAACTACAATGCTATGAAACTTGAAGTCAACCACAAGAAAAAATTTGGAAGGCCCATAAATACATGGAGTTTAAGGACTATCCTACTAAAGAATGAATGGGTTAACCAAGAAATTAAAGAAATTAAAAAATACATGGAAGCAAATGAAAATGAAAACATGACAGTCCAGAACCATTGTAATGCAGTAAAAGGCAGTCCTAAGAGGGAAGTATATAGCAATACAGGCCTATCTTAAGCAGGAAAAGATTCAAATACACAACATAACCTTAAGGAGCTAGAAAAGAACAACAGAGAAAGCCTAAAGCCAGCAGAAGAATGGAAATAATAAAGATTAGAACAGAAATGATATAGAAACCAACAAGAAACAGTAGCAAGAGGGATTTTTGCCTGGGCCACAGTGGTGGTTCAGTATCTGCAAATCATTCAATGTGACACACTATAGTAATAAAATCAAGAACCATATAATCCCTTCAATAACACAAGAAAAGCATTTGACAGAATACAGCATCCATTCTTGATTAAAAAACCTTCAACAAAGTAGGGTTAGAGGGAATATACCTTACCTTCATAAAGGCCATAAATGAAAGACCCAATGCTAATATCCTCCTCAGTGGGGCAAAAACTGTGCTTTTCCTTTTGAGGTCAGGAACAAGCCAAGGATGTCTGCTCTTACTTCTGTTATTTAACACAGTACTGGAAGTCCTAGTATCAGAAATCAGACAACAGACAGAAATAAAAGGCATCCATATTAGCAAGGAAGAAGTAAAATTTTCACTATTTACAGATGACATGACACTGTATGTAGAAAACCCAGAAGACCCCAGGAAAAAAAAATTGCTGGAACTTACACAGGAATTCAGCAAAGTCACAGGATATAAAATCAACATACAGAAATCTGATGCATTTCTATATGCCAATAATAAAGAAACAGAAAGAGATCAAGGAATAAATCCTTGATTTATTTTATTTATTTTAATTTATTTATTTTAAATGCACCTGATTAGGTGCATTTACAATTGCACCAAAAACAATTCGATACCTAGGAATAAACCTAATCAAAGAAGGAAAAGATCAGTACTCTGAAAAGTATAGAACACTTCTGAAAGAAATTGAAGAAGACCCAAAGAAATGGGAGAAGATTCCATGCTCATGGAATGGAAGGACAAACATTGTTAAAATGTCTATACTGCCCAAAGAAATCTACACATTTAATGCAATCTTCATCAAAATAATACCAGCATTTTTCATAGAGTTAAAACAAACAATCCTAAAATTGTATGGAACAAGAAAAGACCTCAAACAGTCAAAGCAGTCTTCATAAGGGAAAGCAAAGCTAGAGGTATCGCAATTATGGACTTCAAGCTATATTACAAACCTGTAGTCATCAGGACAGTGTGGTATTAGCACAAAAGCAGACACATAGATCAATGGAACAGGATGGAGAACCCAGAAGTGGACCCACAAATATATGGCAACCAATCTCCAAAAAAGGAAAGAATATCCAAAGGAAAAAAGACTGTCTCTTCAACAAATGGTGTTGGGAAAACCAGACAGCAACATGCAGAAGAATGAAACTGGACCACTTTTTCACACCATATACAAAAAGTCAAAGTGTATGGAATACCTGAATATGAGACAGGAAACTATCAAAATCCTAGAGGAAAACACAGGCATCAACCTTGTGTAATAAGCTGTAGCAACTTCTTACTAGACATGTTTCCAGAGGCAAGGATAACAAAAGCAAAACAAATTATTGGGACTTCATCAAGATAAAAATCTTCTGCACAGCAAAGGAAACAATAAAAAAACTAAAAGCAGCTTATGGGATGGGAGAAGATATTTTCAAATGACCTATTGGATAAAGGGCCGTATCCAATACTTACAACTTATACAACACCCCCCAAAAAACAAGTAATCTAGTGAAGAAATAGGCAGAAAACATGAAGAGACATTTTTCCAAGAAGACAAGCAGATGGCTAACAGACACATGAAAGGATGTTCATCATCAGTCATGGGGGAAATAAAAATCAAACCATGATGAGATATGACCTCATACCTGTCAGAATGGCTAAAACATAGGAAACAGATGTTGGTAAGGTTGTGGAGAAAGGGGAACCCTCTTAGTTTGTTGGTGGAAATGCAAACTGGTGAAGTGACTCTAGATAATAGTGTGGAGGTTCCTCAAAAAGTTAAATATAGAACTACCCCATAACTCAGCAATTATGTTTCTAGGTATTCACCTAAATCACACAAAAATATGGATCTGAAGGACCACATGGATCCTGACATTTATAGCAGCATTAGCAACAATAGCCAAATTATGGAAACGGCTCAAGTGTCTATCAACTGATGAATGGATAAAGAAGAGGTGGAGTGTGTCTGTGTGTGTATAAAATGGCATATTACTCAGCCATCAAAAAGAAGATCTTGCCATTTGCAACAATATGGGTAGATCCAGAGAGTATTATGCTAAGCAAAATAAGTCAGAGAAAGATAAATATGATTTCACTCCTGTGGAATTTAAGAAACAGAACAGGTGAACAGGGAGAAAGGGAAGAAAAGAGAGAAACAAACCAAGAGATTCAAGTATAGGAAACAAACTGATGGTTGTTTGAGGGGAGGCTGGCAGGCTATGAGCTAAATGAGGGATGAGTGTTAAGGAGGATGAGCACTGATGTTACTTACATGTAAGTAATGAGTCACTAAATTCTCCTGAAACCAGTACTAGACTCTATGTTAACTAAAATTTAAATAACAATTTGAAGAAATAAAAAAAATAAAACAAAGGGGGCAAAAAATCTCCAGGGAATCTCACTTGATAGAAGAGAACTATTTGTAAAGAGTTCTTTGGACAGCAGCAAAGGTGTCTTATTTACTCCAGGGCGTCGTCTAATGCCTGAATACCACAGAATGGGTGACTAATGAGTGTTGTTCATTGTTTAAATGTACAGCTGCTCTGTAGCAGAGAGAAATGAGGCTGGATCTGTGGCATGAGGTCAGATGGGGAGAGCTTTGAGAGCTGAGAGGTAGGAGTTTGGAGGAGGTGGAGGTAAGGATCAGGTTTATGTGGGATCGCTATGAGTCTCAACCAATTTACCTAGTTCTAATGGAACCCTTTAAAGCATTCATACTTTCACACCCAGAAAATACCAAGTGTTTCTATTGCTTCTAGACCTTTTGTTGTCAAAGAAGCAGGGGGAAATATTAAGTTTTTAGGATAAGGAAAGGACCCAAAGTTGTAAGAACATTTTCACCTAGGATTATAGGATCATTTGATAAGTGGCTTTCACTTAGGATTATAGGATCATGTCATAAGTGGCATCTTTCCAAAAGTTGCTAATGAATGAAACAGATAAGTCTTGTCCTGACTTAGTTTTAGGATATGTCTGAAACACTGGTGAGACAGTCCAAGGAAGAGAAATAGGACATGAATGTGTCAGTTCTGAGGCCAGCCCTGTGTGTCTCACTCAGACTGTCCTCAGGCCCTGCCCAGGCACTCATGCAGACAGCAAGGAGGAGAGAAGACTTGATTGTGGTTTTGTGAGGGTCCAGTGCAGTGTCGGGGGCCAGTGAGGGGCAGAAGCACCAGTTTGGCAGTGACTGGTAGCTGTACCCTTAGGGCCTCTGGTGCCCTCAGCCCTTGTGATGCGGCAGTCCTGGGTGTCATCCGCAGAGGGCGTTCTCTGTGTAGTGGCAGTAGCAGCTGCGTTTCAAGGTAGTATCATTCTTGGTTTGGGTTTCAGCAGTTACAAGAAGCAACACTACAATGAGCAGGAACTGAAGAAGAGGAAGAAGGAAAATTCAGTTATCAGGGCATCAGTTAAAGGGACTGGTTCATGGGGCACAGAGGAGACATTCCCGGAAAATCACATTAGTAAGAATTCAAGATAAGCTTGTGTTCTTGCAAAGAAGTCAGATGAGAAGCAGAGAAATTTGATTTGTGTCACTCTGACCCTGTTGTCCATCCTGCCCCACCTGGTGGACTGCTGTGTCCCAGGCACTACGGATGGCAAGGGATGGTTTAGCCTGTGTTACTTGTTGAATATATTCAAAATTAAATGCATGCAGATAAATCAGCATTATCCACACTGAGGTTCACAAGTATACTTGTGACACATGGCAGGCTAGTTACTTGTTGCCTCTTAAAAAAAAAAAAAAACCTGTGTAAATAAATATGAGGATTTATGGGTTGAACAAAACACAGTTTTCCCAGTAGTAAGACTTCTCAGAACCTTAAAATGTTAAAATATTTATTATAAGTATCTAAGAAGCAGATTTAGGGTTATTTCCCTAACTTCAACAATTTTCCCCCCCTGTGGTGCATCTTTTAAGACATGTGTTCCAGAGAATGTACTTTATGAAAATGTTTCTACTCACCATGATACACAAATTACCTTGGAAAAATCACTCCAGAGACACATTTGCTTTATTTTTTTGTTTGAATCTCATTGAATTAGTTTAGTGGGCAGAGGGTAGCCTTATTTAATTACATGCTTACACTTTCTCTGGTGTACCTACTTTCTCCTAGGTCATTGTCTCATGACCAAAAAGAACATCTGTGGACTTGCCATTGGAAAACACACTGTGTTTGCAAACGTTGGATCTGAGATTATTCTTTTTATGAGCTGAGCAGAAATAGAAAGGAACCTTCAAAATTGACAATGTTCAAGGAATGTTAGTGTTCATTGGTTGTTTACCATCTGTCGTGGTTTTATGGCTGGAGAAAGGATTTTTTTTTCTTTTTGGAATGTTTGAGACCCCATTCTCTTCACCCTCCATTATCTCAATTGTAATGTACTGTGTTATGGTGATTTTGTATGTCTCAAAACATTTCAGATCAATGGTGAAGAGGATTTGTGAAATTTAACAACTGATTACTTTTTACATAATTCTTTGAAATTGACCTACCTGGCCATTTGTCATTATCTTTTGAGAGATATTAAAAAACATGAAGGAGACTGACGAAAATATATTTTCACTTAGAATTACAGCTATAAATATCTTGTCTCATTTTCTGCAATATATGTGCATACACACATATGTGTATATATATATATATTACATATATATATATATATATATACACATACATACAATCTCCATCTAGTTGGAGATAACATTTACCCTAACCTCACCCTCAATCTTCTTCTCTCTTCCTAATCTCAGAGGTAACCATTATTGTTCCAGTTTATGCTTTTCCATAAATATGTGCCCATAAATCTATACATTTCTATAATACAAATATATGCACACATAAATGCTTATGTATCCATATATATCCATTGAGAGCATCGTACTTTCGGCATTTTTGTTTTTTACTAATCTGTATGAACACATACTAGATTTGGTTTATTTCTCTTACTGGTTATATAACATTCTAAGTATTTGTGCATCACTTTTGGATTTGGGGTTGATAGTCTTTTTTGCCCATTATACACATAGCTCATTTTTTTGTGTGTGCACTCCTGTGAGTTTCTACATATTGCCACTGAGGTATAGGATAGGGGTATATTTGCATTTTTCCTAGATCCTACTGGGTTATATCTCAAGGTAGCTATAACAGTTTTCATTCTATTTTGCAAAGTGTGAGAGTATCATTTCCCCTAAATTCTTGCCAAATGGTTTATTAGGTTAAAAATTTTTGCAAGTATGATAGAAAAATATTACTGCTATTTTAATTTGTATTTCCCTGATAATAAAAGAATAAGCATATTTTCATATTTGTACATTGAGTTATTGTTTTGAGAATGTTCTATTTTGCACATTTTATCATTGTGATTTGTTTTTTCCTCCTTGATTAGTTGAAGTTCTTCCCATATTTACTATATTATTGCTTTGTGTAATACATGGCAAATGTCTTCTCTTTTTTTTAACTTTATAACTAAAAATATGTTTATTTAAAATTTAGTCTTTCATGTGCCTTGCTTATAATTAATTATATCATAAATATATTTTCCAAAATTGTAGAGGCTACTTTCTTACATTTAGATATCCAATGTATGGGGGGACTGATTTTTGTTTATGTTGTGAAATTATAAATCAGATTTTCTTTATGAGAGTCATTTTTGTAAATGTAATTTTTTAAACATAATTTATGTAGGAGGGTCACTTTTGTTAATATAATTTATTATAAACTCTATTTTTTTCACTGATTCATACATACTTTGTGTACCATGTTCTTCTGCATTTATGGGTCAGTTTCTGGGCTCTTTCTTCTATTCCATTGATTTATTTGACAATTATGGTATCAACATTGTACTGTTTTAATTACTATAGATTTACTTTTGGTAGGCAAGAAATGTCTTTTCTTTCTTAAAATTTGTTCTTATTTTGTTTTACTTCACATATGAAGTTTAGAACTAGTTTTAGTTCCATGGACATGTCAACATAATTTTATTTGGAGTTGTTTAAAGTTTAGCTCAGTTTTGGGAGAAGGCATTTTAGTACACTTAGTCCTCCCAGTTACTCAGATCTTTATGACTTAAAGAGTTTCATCATTTTGGCCAAAATGGTCTCATACATTTTTTGTTAGGATTTGTCATATGCTGAAACTGCAATTGTGAATTGGATCTTTTTCCTTTTTCTTTTTCCTAAGCAGCTTTTGCTGGCATAAAAAAATGATTAATTTTGAATGTTGATCTTGTATGGAAAAACATTATTAAACTCACTGGGTTTTGTGTTTTTTTTTTTTTTCTTTTTGGCTTTCCTTGGAGGATGAACCCAAATAATGACAATATTTCAAAGCTTTCTGTGACATAGAACAATGTTTTTTCTCCACTATCCTTTTTTCTCTTGAAGATAGCCCTGCGTTTTAACTGGATATAAGTTATACAGGATAAAGCCTACATTCCACTGACATTCTTATTGTTAGCTGTGGCCTTATGATTAAGATTCCATTATGGTGATGTAATCAAAAGGAGTGTGTACAATTTCAGGGCAGTGCAGTTGAAGTGAGACCATATAATCTCTTGCTACCCCTTACCTTACATGAAATGCAGAAATGACAGCAGGTGCTAGAGTGTTCATGTTGGGCCAGAAAGTGAAAACTGCATGTCAAATATGGAAATTCCACAAGAAAAAAATAAATCCTGAATCTTTGCTGTGTGTTAGATCTATTCTCCATCCAGGCCACTGTAGTTTACAGGAAGGGGGGAAAATACCCATAAAAAATCCAAACTACTGTCTTGATTCTTTGTGTTTTCTGTTCCTTGAAACAGAACCTATTCTTGCCAATCCATATATTCCTTTCCCCTTGTCTTACTTCTGGTTTTGAGTAGGCTCTTTATTTTTATTTTTATTTTTTTCTTTTTTTAAATAATAAATTTATTTTTTATTGGTGTTCAATTTGCCAACATACAGAATAACACCCAGTGCTCATCCTGTCAAGTGCCCCCCTCAGTGCCTGTCACCCATTCACCCCCACCCCTCGCCCTCCTCCCCTTCCAACACCCCTAGTTCGTTTCCCAGAGTTAGGAGTCTTTATGTTCTGTCTCCCTTCCTGTATTTCCTACTCATTTCTTCTCCCTTCCCTTCTAATCCCTTTCACTATTGTTTATATTCCCCAAATGAATGAGAACATATAATGTTTGTCCTTCTCCAATTGACTTATTTCACTCAGCATAAAACCCTACAGGTCCATCCACGTTGAAGCAAATGGTGGGTATTTAATTGGGGTTCTCGAGGGCACCAAAAGGGACAGAGGTCCAGAATATGTATTTGAACAAATCATAGCTGAAAACTTTCCTAATCTGGGAAGGGAAACAGGCATTCAGATCCAGGAAATAGAGAGATCCCCCCGCCCCCAAATCAATAAAAACCATTCAACACATCCTTAAAGTTCACCCTTATATCATTTAACATTAATTACATCCTTACATTATGCCCTGTCTCCAAATATATAAAACTAGGAGTTCGGAAATTTGGGGAGGATGTAATTCAGGTCACAGCAGTGACATCTTTGTTGAGTTTTTGGTATCAGAGTAATAGTAAGCTTATAGAATTGGGAAGTGTTTCTTGCTCTTCTGTATTTGTTGTTATTTTTGAAAGATATTGCCAAGTTTGGTATTCTCTAAATGATTGGGTTTTTTCTTGCTACCTGTCTTTCACCAGTTTTACTGTGATGCATTTGGGTATAGATATCTTTGTTTTTATCTAACTTGGAGTTCATTGAAATTCTATTCCCTTTAACTATTATTTATATTCCTCAAATGAATGAGACCATATAATGTTAGTCCTTCTCCAATTGACTTATTTCACTCAGTATAATACCCTCCAGGTCCATCCACGTCGAAGCAAATGGTGGGTATTTGTCATTTCTAACGGCTGAGGAATATCCCATTGTATACATAGACCATATCTTCTTTATCCATCATCTTTCGATGGACACCGAGGCTCCTTCCACAGTGTGGCTGTTGTGGACATTGCTGCTAGAAACATTGGGGTGCAGGTGTCCCGGCATTTCATTGCATCTGTACCTTTGGGGTAAATCCCCAGCAGTGCAATTGCTGGGTCGTAGGGCAGATCTATTTTTAACTCTTTCAGCAACCTCCACACAGTTTTCCAGAGTGGCTGCACCAGTTCACATTCCCACCAACAGTGCAGGAGGGTTCCCTTTTCTCCACATCCTCTCCAACATTTGTGGTTTCCTGCCTTGTTAATTTTCCCCATTCTCACTGGTGTGAGGTGGTATCTCATTGTGGTTTTGATTTGTAGTTCCCTGATGGCAAGTGATGCAGAGCATTTTCTCATGTGCATGTTGGCCATGTCTATGTCTTCCTCGGTGAGATTTCTCTTCATGTTTTTTGCCCATTTCATGATTGGATTGTTTGTTTCTTTGGTGTTGAGTTTAATAAGTTCTTTATAGATTTTGGAAACTAGCCCTTTATCTGATATGTCATTTGCAAATATCTTCTCCCATTCTGTAGGTTGTCTTTCAGTTTTGTTGACTGTATCCTTTGCTGTGCAAAAGCTTCTTATCTTGATGAAGTCCCAATAGTTCATTTTTGCTTTTGTTTCTTTTGCCTTCGTGGATGAATCTTGCAAGAAGTTACTGTGGCCGAGTTCAAAAAGGGTGTTGCCTGTGTTCTCCTCTAGCATTTTGATGGACTCTTGTCTCACATTTAGATCTTTCAACCATTTTGAGTTTATCTTTGTGTCTGGTGCAAGAGAGTGGTCCAGTTTCATTCTTCTGCATGTGGATGTCCAATTTTCCCAGCACCATTTATTGAAGAGACTGTCTTTCTTCCAGTGGATAGTTTTTCCTCCTTGTCGAATATTAGTTGACCATAAAGTTGAGGGTCCACTTCTGGGTTCTCTATTCTGTTCCATTGATCTATGTGTTGGTTTTTGTGCCAGGACCACACTGTCTTGATGACCACAGCTTTGTAGTACAACCTGAAATCTGGCACTGTGATGCCCCCAGCTGTGGTTTTCTTTTTTAAAATTCCCCTGGCTATTCGGGGTTTTTTCTGATTCCACACAAAGCTTAAAATAATTTGTTCTAACTCTCTGAAGAAAGTCCATGGTATTTTGATACGGATTGCATTAAATGTGTAAATTGCCCTGGGTAACATTGACATTTTCACAGTTTTAATTCTGCCAATCCATGAGCATGGAATATTTTTCCATCTCTTTGTGTCTTCCTCAATTTCTTTCAGAAGAGTTCTATACTTTTTAGGATATAGATCCTTTACCTCTTTGGTTAAGTTTATTCCTAGGTATCTTATGCTTTTGGGTGCAACTGTAAATGGGATTGACTCCTTCATTTCTCTTTCTTCAGTCTCATTGTTAGTGTATACAAATGCCACTGATTTGTGGGCATTGATTTTGTACCTGCCACACTGCCGCATTGCTGTATGAGTTCTAGCAATTTTGGGGTGGAGTCTTGGGTTTTCTATGTAGAGTATCATATCATAGGTGAAGAGGGAGAGTTTGACTTCTTTGCCAATTCGAATGTCTCTAATGTCTTTTTGTTGTCTGATTGCTGAGGCGAGGACTTCCAGTACTATGTTGAATAGCAGTGCGGAGAGTGGACATCCCTGTCTTGTTCCTGATCTTAAGGGAAAGGCTCCCAGTGCTTCCCCATTGAGAATTATATTTGCTGTGGGCTTTTCATAGATGGCTTTTAAGATGTTGAAGAATGTTCCCTCTATCCCTACACTCTGAAGAGTTTTGATCAGGAATGGATGCTGTATTTTGTCAAATGCTTTCTCTGCATCTAATGAGAGGTTCATATGGCTCTTGGTTTTTTTCTTGCTGATATGATGAATCACATTGATTGTTTTACGAGTGTTGAACCAGCCTTGTGTCCCAGGAATAAATCCTACTTGGTCATGATGAATAATTTTCTTAATGTATTGTGGATCCTATTGGCTAGTATCTTGTTGAGAATTTTTGCATCCATGTTCATCAGGGATATTGGTCTGTAATTCTCCTTTTTGGTGGGGTCTTTGTCTGGTTTCAGAATTAAGGTGATGCTGGCCTCATAGAACGAGTTTGGAAATACTCCATCGCTTTCTATCTTTCCAAACAGCTTTAGTAGAATAAGTATGATTTCTTCTTTAAACGTTTGATAGAATTCCCCAGGGAAGTCATCTGGACCTGGACTCTTGTGTCTTGGGAGGTTTTTGTTGAGTGCTTCAATTTCCTCCCTGGTAATTGGTCTGTTCAAGTTTTCTATTTCTTCCTGTTCCAGTTTTGGTCATTTGTGGCTTTCCAGAAATGCGTCCATTTCTTCTAGATTGCCTAATTTATTGGCGTAGAGCTGTTCATAATATGTGTTTAAAATCGTTTGTATTTCCTTGGTGTTGGTAGTGATCTCTCCTTTCTCATTCATGATTTTATTAATTTGAGTCTTCTCTCTCTTCTTTTTAATAAGGCTGGCTAATGGTTTCTGTATCTTATTAATTCTTTCAAAGAACCAACTCCTGGTTTTGTTGATCTGTTCCACAGTTCTTCTGGTCTCGATTTCGTTGAGTTCTGCTCGAATCTTTATTAACTCTTTTCATCTGCTGGGTGTAGGATCTATTTGCTGTTTTTTCTCCAGCTCCTTTAGGTGCAAGGTTAGCTTTTGTATTTGAGTTCTTTCCAGTTTTTGAATGGATGCTTGTAATGCGATGTATTTGCCCCTTAGGACTGCTTTTGCTGCATCCCAAAGATTTTGAATGGTTGTATCTTCCTTCTCATTAGTTTCCATGAATCTTTTTATAGTTCTTCCTTAATTTCCTGGTTGACCCTTTCATCTTTTAGCAGGATGGTCCTTAACCTTCACATGTTTGAGGTCCTTCCAAACTTCTTGTTGTGATTTAGTTCTAATTTCAAGGCATTATGGTCTGAGAATATGCAGGGGATGATCCCAATCTTTTGGTATTGGTTCAGACCTGATTTGTGACCCAGTATGTGGTCTATTCTGGAGAAAGTTCCATGTGCACTTGAGAAGAATGTGTATTCAGTTGAGTTTGGATGTAAAGTTCTGTAGATATCTGTGAAATCCATCTGATCCAGTGTATCATGTAAAGCTCTCGTTTCGTTGGAGATGTTGTGCTTAGAAGACCTATCTACTATAGAAAGAGCTAGATTGAAGTCACCAACTATAAGTGTATTATTATCTAAGTATGTCTTAATTTTGGTTATTAATTGATTGATATACTTGGCAGCTCCCACATTCGGGGCATATATATTGAAGATTGTTAAGTCCTCTTGTTGGATAGATCCTTTAACTATGATATAGTGTCCCTCTTCATCTCTCACTACAGTCTTCAGGGTAAATTTTAGTTTATCTGATATAAGGATGGCTACCTCTGCTTTCTTTTGAGGACCATTTGAATGGTAAATGGTTCTCCAACCTTTTATTTTCAGGCTGTAGGTGTCCTTCTGTCTAAAATGAGTCTCTTGTAGACAGCAAATAGATGGGTCCTGCTTTTTTATTCAGTCTGACACCCTGTACCTTTTGATGGGGTCATTAAGGCCGTTCACGTTTAGAGTTACTATTGAAAGATATGAAGTTAGTGTCATCATGATACCTATTCAGTCCCTGTTTTTGTGGATTGTTCCATTGGACTTCTTAAAGGGGAATTTTAAGAGTCCCCCTTAAAATTTCTTGCAGAGCTGGTTTGGAGGTCACATATTCTTTCAGTTCCTGCCTGTCTTGGAAGCTCTTTATCTCTCCTTCCGTTCTGAATGAGAGCCTTGCTGGATAAAGTATTCTTGGTTGCATGTTCTTCTCATTTAGGACCCTGAATATATCCTGCCAGCCCGTTCTGGCCTGCCAGGTCTTGTGGAGAGGTCTGCTGTTAACCTAATACTCCTCCCCATATAAGTTAGGGATTTCTTGTCTCTTGCTGCTTTAAGGATCTTCTCTTTATCTTTGGAATTTGCAAGTTTAACTATTAAATGTCGATTGTTGAACGGTTTTTAGTGATTTTAGGGGGGGATCTCTCTATTTCATGGGTCTGAATGCCTGTTTCCCTTCCCAGATTAGGAAAGTTTTCAGCTATGATTTGTTCAAATACATATTCTGGCCCTCTGTCCCTTTCGGCGTCCCCGGAATCCCAATTAAACGTAGGTTTTTCTTCCTCAGGCTGTCGTTTATTTCCCTTAATCTATCTTCATGGTCTTTTAATTGTTTGTCTCTTTTTTCCTCAGTTTCCCCCTTTGCCATCAACTTGTCTTCTATGTCACTCACTTGTTCTTCCACCTCGTTAACCCTCGTCGTTAGGACTTCTAGTTTGGATTGCATCTACATTCAATTGATTTTTAATTTCTGCCTGATTAGATCTAAATTCTGCAGTCATGAAGTCTCATGAGTCCTTTATGCTTTTTTCTAGAGCCACCAGTAGCTTTGTAATAGTGCTTCTGAATTGGCTTTCTGACATTGAATTGTAATCCAGATTTTGTAAGTCTGTGGGAGAGAGGACTATTTCTGACTCTTTCTTTTGAGGTGAGGTTTTCCTTCTAGTCATTTTGCTCAGTGCAGAGTGGCCAAAAACAAGTTGTATTGGGAAAAGCGGAAAAAGAGAGAAGAGAAATAAGGAATGAAAAAGAAAAAGAGAAAAAAGAAAAAAGGAAGAAAAAAAGAAAAAAAAGGAGAAAAAAAAGGGAGGAAGCAAACAGAAATCAAAAAGCAAACAAAACAAAACAACAATAACAACAACAACAACAAAACCAAGAGGGAGTATCCTCTGAATACTGTAAGTCTCTTGGCTTCCCCTGGAACGTTCCAGCACTGCTTGGTCAATATTTGTTTTTCCCTTGTCCATCTACCTGGTCTTCTGGGGGAGGGGCCTGCTGTGCTGATTTTCAGATGTTAGCACTTGGGGGAGCTGCTCTGCCCCCTGCCTGGTGTAGGGCTCAGTGGGGGTTGTTCACCCCGTGAGGCCCCAGGAGGAACAACCCCAGTGGCGGTGGTAGCTCTGGAGCCCTGGAGTCAGCTCCCGCAGTAGCTCCTGAGCTCTCCGTCTGCAGGGCCTGGGGGCTCCGGGCGGGGCGGCTGATCTGCTTGGCTCGGGGCAGGAGCCTCCTCATCCTCGCTGTCCTGGGCCCTCCCAGCTTCTGCCTGTCCCGGGGGAGGCCGGATCCTGGGCTGTGTCCCGCACCCTGTGCTCCGGAGCCTGTGCTGTTGGATTCGCGCTCCCGGGGCCGCGCAGCCCCCTCCGGGGAGCCGCCGCCCGAGTCCCTCCGAGCTGCTCCCGGGGCCCCACAGCCCCATCCACGCGGAGCCTCCTCTCGAGCTGCCCCCAGATGCTCCCAGCCCGCGGATTGCACTGCAGCCCTTTAGGGAGTTCAGCCGTGGGGTGTGGTGCTCTCCCCTGGGGTGCAGGTGTCTGTTAGTGCCCCCGGGAGCCTGAGGGCATCCCCGCCCTCCTGGGGTGCTGCTCCACCTCCCTGGGAGCGCCTTTTCGTCCGGGAGGGTTGGTGATGCTACTGCTGGGGGTTCTCCTTGTGGAGGCCGAGAAAATTAAGGCCATTCCACTTTAAGTTCAGCGTTAGCACAGGTCCAGCCATCCCAGGCCCCCGGGGATAAGAGCTGAACAGTGCCTTACTTCAGTAACAGGAAGAAAACAGCTTACAGCTTAACGCCCTAGAAAGCCCCACATTAGAACAAGAACAGAGCCCAGGCCAAGGGCAGGAAGCCCCTATTAGAATGAGAACAGAGCTCAATGCCCTTGAAGGCCCCATATCAAAATGTAAACAGAACTTGAGGAATTGCTCCCCCCCTCCTGGAGGTCCCCTAGACCAGCCCTTAAAACTCAGCTGAAACCCCCCTCGGGGTCCCAGTCCCTGCTCCCCTGTGTTGGGTGCATCTGGGCCCAAGCTGGAGCTTGTAAATCAACCCTCGTGTGTTTGCATCGGGGTCCGCCCCTCGGTGGTTTCTTGGATTCACGATCTTGGGCACAACACTCCTGTCCTGGGGACACTCGCCCTGGCCTCAGCCCGGCTCCTCGCGGGGCCCCTCCCCCTTGGAGGCCTTTTGTTTCTTTATTTCTTTTTCCCCGTCTTCCTACCTTGATAGAAGCGCGAACTCTTCTCACTGTAGCGTTCCAGCTGGTCTCTCTTTAAATGTCAGGCCGAATTCGTAGATTTTCAGGGTGAGTTGAAGGTTATCTAGGTAATTTGGTGGGGACAGGTGACCCGGGGACCCTCCTCTTCCGCCGTCTTGCCCCCCTTCAATCTTGAGCAGGCTCTTTAGTTCCAGGTTTCACTGTGAGGCCAGCCTTTTCCCGAATTTAATGGGAATATATCTAAAGTACCACCATATGTAAGATGTTTGTTATATGGCTTTAGCAGATAATCTTTATTAAGTTTAGGAAATCCATTATATTTCTGGTTTCCTAGGGTTTTAAGAAATCCTATAACAGGGGGTTAAATTTTTCAAATGCTTTTTTTATTGTTTAACATCTGTTGAAATAATCCATATGCTTTTTCCTTTCATCCATTACAGGAGTAAAGTATGTTAATAAATATCCTAATGTGAAATTATCCTGTCATGCTCATGATGAATTCCCTGTGGTTATGATACATTTTTACTTTAAAAATTACTTTTGATTCCAATTTTATATTTAAGATGTTATACAGTTATTTTCACTTCATATTTTTTCTTCTGCTTTCTTCTAGTTATCAAGATTATGCTTGATTTATAATGTAAGTTAGATAATTTTTCTTCAGGAGGAGTTTATATATGATAGAGATTAACTATTCCTAGGCAGTTTAGTAAAATTAGAGTATAAGGATATTGTGTTCAGTTTAAAAGGAGAATTTTGCATATTCTCTCAATGTTCTTAATAACTATTGGTCTACTTAGGTAACCATTTCATTTTGGATCAGTTCTCTGTCTTCTGATATATCATTGGATACAGAGCATATCTAACTCCAAAAAAAAATCATTCCTTCTTGATTTCAGATTGAGTTTTTAAATTTTATTGTCTTTTCAAAAAAATCTCAAAAGTATCTTTAAGTATTTCAGTGGTTATATCTGAAGTTAAATTATTGAATAATTTTTATCCGTTGGGGAAGGGGACATTTGCTATATTGGGGTTCTCCAATTTTCAGTATAAAAATTAAATGTTGACATTTCCCTGTAGAAAAATGTTATCAACATTAGAGAAAGAACATGGTGAAAATCCAGTTGTAGTAGGCTGTGAATTGCTATGTATTTTAGATATATTATTTAAATTAGTATTTTTTGATACTAATAATACTTAATACTGAAAGTTCATAGTAAGGGTTGGGGTGGTATATAAGATCTTTTCAATTTTGTTTGTTCTTTGAACCATTTCCCAAAATGGCTATTTATTTTCTAGTTAAGTCTTCAAGTTAACTTTTTTTTAAAGACTTTATTTATTGGAGAGCACTAGCTGAGGGTGGGAGAGGGACAGAGGGAGAGGGAGAGAGAGAAACAAGCTCCCTACTGAGCTGGAAGCCCTATGTGGGGCTCTGTCCCAGGACCCTGAGATCATGACCTGAGCCAAAGGCAGACGCTTAACCCACTGAGCAACCCAGGCACTCCGGTCTTCAAGTGAACTTAAATCAGTTCCTCAACTTGGTGTTTAACAGTTGGCATGCCATGCCACGTCATATACTAAAAACCCATCACGGGCATGACATCAGATGCAAATCAATATGAAAATATATTTTTGCCAATCCTGTCATAGCAATAAATGTCAGAGGGATCCCAGGATTGACTTCATTATATGATAAGGTATATTGCTAGCTCCAGCCTCTTACACCAACGGGTAAAATGCGTGGCTGTTGGCAGGAGGGATAGCATCTTTGCTGAAACACAGAGTAGCAAATGCTGAGCAGCTTCCTAGCTGGCACCCAGTCTCCATACTTACTCGTCATTCCTCACTGTCATCTCTCCTTTACCAATTAGACTGACCTTTCTGAGGCCTGAACCACATGATGTTACTTTCCTGTTTAAAATCCTCCAGTGGGGGGATCCCTGGGTGGCGCAGCGGTTCTGCGCGTGCCTTTGGCCCAGGGCGGGATCCTGGAGACCCGGGATCGAATCCCACGTCAGGCTCCCGGTACATGGAGCCTGCTTCTCCCTCTGCCTGTGTCTCTGCCTCTCTCTCTCTCTGTGACTATCATAAATAAATAATAATTTAAAAAAAATATTAAAAAAAAAAATCCTCCAGTGGGGCAGCCTGGGTGGCTCAGCAGTTGAGCGTCTGCCTTTGGCCCAGGGCGTGATCACGGTCCTAAGATCGAGTCCCACATCGGGCTCCCTGCCAGGAGCCTGCCTCTCCCTCTGTGTCTCTGCCTTTCTGTGTGTCTCTCATGAATAAATAAATAAAATACTAAAAAAATAAAAAACAAAAAATAAAATCCTCCAGTGACTTTACTCTGTGCCCTGAAGAAATTTCCCTCCTGCGGTGGCTTCAAAGCCCGTGAGACCTGCCGCTGCCCACGCCCGGACCCAGCCTTTCTTTCTTTCTTTCTTTCTTTCTTTCTTTCTTTCTTTCTTTCTTTCTTTCTCTTTCATTTATTTATGATAGTCACACATACAGAGAGAGAGAGAGCGAGGCAGAGACACAGGCAGAGGGAGAAGCAGGCTCCTTGCACCGGGAGCCCGACGCGGGACTCGATCCCGGGTCTCCAGGATCGCGCCCTGGGCCAAAGGCAGGCGCTAAGCCGCTGCGCCACCCAGGGATCCCCCCAGGGATCCCCCCTTTCTATGCTACATGCCTCGCCCTCACTAGGCTGACCTTCTTCCGTCCTGGAGGCGAGTGGGCCCGTGGACTCCCTGCCCCACCCCTCGGAGCTGTGCTCGGCGTTCCCCGGGCCCACGCGGATGTCCACGCGGCTTCTGCAGACTCGCTCTCCCCGCTCTCCGACTCGGCCTGTGTGGGACCCAGGAAATTTAACAAAAATCCCCTACCCCTGGACAAGCAGAGCAGGACTGATTCCATTTTGTGCTACACCCGCCACCTCCCCTATGACCCCCACATGACCTGCTTATTGCTTAAGGCGCTGCCCCACCCTAGTCGAGCCCTTGGGCACACCCTAATCGGAAATCGGCTCATAACGATGTAACCCTGCTTTGTGCCCGCCAAAACTGCGCGCCCATTCTGACCACAGTAATAGGCCAGCTCAAGTGGTTTGCCATAGTCCCCTGTGGTCTTGCCTCATTTGTTTGTAGTTCATACTTAGACTCTTGACACCTTCGAGTCTGAGACTCCACCTTTACCTGATTTCTACACTGTAATTTCAGCTAGTGATGATCTAATCATAACTACTTAAAACCACCTACAGTCCAACCCAGCCTCATTTGACTTTACAGTCTGATGTGTGGGGGATCCCTGGGTGGCTCAGTGGTTTAGACCCTGCATTTGGCCCAGGGCCTGATCCTGGAGACCGGGGATCGAGTCCCACGTCAGGCTCCCTGTGTGGAGCCTACTTCTCCCTCTGCCTGTGTCTCTGCCTCTCTCTCTCTCTTTGTCTCTCATGAATGAATAAATAAAACACCTTAAAAAGAGTCTGATGTGTTTGCATTATCTACCATATTTATGTATAGCAGTATGTAAAGCTTTGAAAGAAAGAGGATTGTATAATCTCACAGAAGCTTCAATTTCTTTTCTTTTTGTTGAAAGATTTTATTTATTTATTTATGAGAGACACAGAAAGAGAGAGAGAGAGGCAGAGACACAGGCAGAGGGAGAAGCAGGCCCCACGCAGGGAGCCCGACATGGGGCTTAGTCTGGGACGCAGGATCAAGCCCTGAGCTGAAGGCAGATGCTCAACCACTGAGCCCCCCAGGCGTCCCAGAAGCTGCAATTTCCTTAGGAGCAATACAAGGAGATGAAATTAATATAGAAGTTAGAATGCTTGGGTCTCTTATTACCTTTTCACAGATTTATTTTGTGATCATTTTACCACTTTGGGCTGTAGTTTTCCTCTACAAAGTAGAAATGGTAAGTGTGGATTCCTAGGATTCCATCTAGCTCTTACCATCTTAATGAAAAAAAATGTTTTCTTGATATGTTGCTTTCAATTATTAACCTAGACATATATAGAGCTGATCAATCTCTATTCACCTGATATTTGTTCATAGGGCAGTGTCTTCTCTGTGTTATGAACACCTGTTCGATGCTTTCTAGGCACTCTGTGGACATTCAGAAGTGTTAATTAAATTGAATACTATTATTCAAATAACTTCCCCAAAGACTACATTTGGTGGAATTGAGCTATGTCGTTATATTTCTCTTGACATATACTTAGATTTCTAAATGAAAGGGGAAGTTCATGGCAACATGTATTTTGGCTTAAAAAAAAAATAGTGGGGCCCCCTGGGTGGCTCAGCAGTTGAACATCTGCCTTTGGCCCAGGGTGTGGTCCCGGAGGTCCAGGATCCAGGCCCGTGTCGGGCTCCCCACAGGGAGCCTGCTTCTCCCTCTGCCTGTGTCTCTGCCTCTCTCTCTCTCTCTCTCTGTGGGTCTCTCATGAATAAATAAAATTTAAAAATCTTTTAAAAAGGAGATGGTGATGGATTATGCATAGCTTACAATATGCCTGTATAGTTGGCATATCTTTAGAAAATGGATCACTTGGCCCGTGCTCAAGGGAATTTGGGCCTTCCACTGAACTCAACCTGTCTAACTCCTCCGTGAAGCACTTGGTGCAGCCTACCCTCTCCCAGCGTGAATCTGTGTTAGACATGAGTGAGTGGTGTGCTCCAGACCATGACTCTTTCTACAGAAGCAGAGAGAAGTTAAGTCCCAGCACATTAAGCATAAGGCTTCCTTGCTCCTTAGGCAAGTGTTCTCTTAACAAGCAGTAAAAATGAGACACTCCAGCCTAAGCATGAAAGGAAATCTACACCTTCACACTTGCTTTTTAATTAATGAGGTGGTCAGATGTTGCTTTCCAGCTAGTGTCAGTGTGAAGTGATGTGTACGTAAATATTAGACACCGAGAAATGTAGGTCTGAGCACATAGCATTACGAGTGAGGATGAAAGATTTCTTGATGATCTGCAATGAATGCTAGAAGGAATATTTTTTTCCCCACTGATGTGAGGCATGGAAATTAGTGCTCACCTACTATTTACAGGAAACTCTTTTTGTTAAAAGCTTTGGGACTTGTTTTCTCTGGGAGATATTTGTAGCTATAATTAAGAAATCTGTTTAAATTGTGCTGATTATTATCGTAATTGGTATGAAAATCTGATTGAATACTTAAAGAAGTAAATTGCCCCAGCTGAATTTTATGAGCAACACACTTTTTAAAAAGAGAAGCTAAAGTAGGTAAATAGGTTTTCAAAAATAAAGACCCTGGTAACTTTAAGTAGGTCACATTTAGAAATCTTCTTTGTGTGTCTGTTTATCTTAGTTTGGACAACTTGGTGGCCTTGCAATATTTATATCCAAGACTGAAATAAGGTCCCAAATTGCAGTTGAATTGCTTGAGATGCTCTAAGAGAAAAGGTTCTTACGGTCAAGGTGCAGATGCGAAAAGCTCACAGAGTCAGGGGGCTGAGACCAGGACTGAGTGAGGGATGGGATGTGGAGGCTCCAGGGTAGATCTGTCCTGATCTGCATGAGACGAGTGGTTTTCCAAATGTGTCAGAGGAGCAACTGTAGTATTCTTTAAAATGTATGTTTCCAGTGATTAGCCTATCTGGGAGAAGGACCTGAGAGTCTATTTTTAAAACCTATTTTTTGCTGACTTTTATTAATTCACTTCCAATTCGAGGTCCTTACTGTACAAATTTGACCAAACAGGGCCGATTTCAAGGAGCAGAAAAGAAGGCAAACTATGGGGAAAAGACATTTGAAGCAAGAGTAAAGTAGATTATCTCCCTGAAGAGGAACAGAGGAGTAAAAACGGATGACCTCAAATCATTTATATTTGCCTTTGGAAGATGTCCTGACCATGTTTTGACAGCAGATTTACCATCATAACTTAACTTTGCTTAGGATAATAAATAAGTTTTCATTTCCAAAATACACACCCGAGAATGTGTGTGGGTGGAGAGAAATAGCTCCCCACATTGTAAGAGAGTGACAAGGGAAAGCCATTTTGGGATTTAGTTTGCCAAGGAAAATCCACAAAGTGAAGAATCCAAATATAGAGAAGTAAGGGCTAACCGTTTACAGGTTAAACACCCTCTACAACACATACTGTTCCTAAAATGAAGCATATTGTCTTATGTGTGGCTGATGGCAATGTAACGTTTGGTACTTTTCCAGTAAGTGGAATACAATAAATCCCTAAGGAAAAAGTATTTTTTCATGTGATGGTTACTTTGTAACAAACCCTGAATTAAATGCTTTGTGTGCTGCAGTTGGGGAGAGAGGGTAGAACTGTGAACATTTTGGCCAGTTTGTACTTTTTTTCCCACAGATTACAATCACTTAAACTATGCCCATTTATCAAAGCAAAATAAAACATTTAGACACTTGAGAAACTGAGGTATTGGCTCCATTTTTCTATGAATTACTTTTTATTAGAGCATTATAAATATATGTTCACACATACTACCTCATGTTAATGACCTTAGCTGAACTCTGAGTGGACGAGGATGATCCCATCACCTGAAGACATTCTTAATGGTTGAGGAGCCTGAGCCTCTCAATTTAAGTAACTCCCAAAGGTCAAAAGCAGTCCTAGATTCCTACGTCTTTGAACTCAAAACTGGTGCTCTCTATAGTGATTTCCCTCTGTTGCATCTCCAGGTGGTCTAGGTTGGGAATATGATTTGTAGCCACGTTACCTATAATGACATTTCATTGAATAAACTGGTATATATGAGAATTGTGATTTGGGGTCAATTATAAATACATACACAGGAATATTAAAGATACACCTGGAGCCTCAATTGAGCAAGCATAGGTTAGGCTCTGATAGGGATACGATAACATGATTGTAGCCTTGAGGTTTTCATGTCCAAGAGATAATCAGGATTTCTAGATGGACTTACTGCAAGACTGCTTAATAGATCTCTTTTCTGTCTTATTCCTTTTACCTTTCATGGGATTTTTGATAATTCATATTTATCACAAATGGGGAGAATTGATTCTAAAGATGAGAAAACAAATTCAGGAAGGAGGTGTCCATATGGATAATAAAATAGTCAAAACTAAGGTTTGAAAGCAGGTCCTCTGCCTCTCTGCTTAGTGTTTTTGAGGAACTTTAAAGATAACATTTGGTCATAATCCTCATCGCCGTTGACAAGGCTTTCATGGGCTCCAAGCATTTGCTGGACACAGCAGAAGCAAATCACTATAAAATCTGGTCTTGTTCTAAAGGAATGCACACGCTGTTTTGGGAAACAGAGCAGACCATTTCAGAAAGATAGTTCTTTTAATTCTGTTAGCATTTAGGGAACCAGACTTTTCTATTCACTCTTGCAAAGAGGCCTTCCAGTGTTTCATGATGAATAGAAAACAACCTAAGGTCTCCTGCTGCAACTGAGGTGGAAGTTGTACCGTACTTGTGTTATGACCTGTCTATGCAGTACTGCAGGAGGGTCTGCAAATCTCCACTTCTCCAGTTCTATTACTCTTCTGTTCACCCTTCTGTTCACTGTCCTCTCAAGACAATAATCTGACATTTTCAGTAAGCCTGAATCAATCGTAATTCTTTTAAAGTGTTAAAAATAAAGGCTCAGTGATGATGTGAGTTTATAGAAAGCAGGATGACATGGGCTGTATTGGGTTTGAAAATTAAACAGTTTTCTTTATAGACTTGAGTTCTGCATGAAATATTAAACTATAAAAGTACAAGGTAAACTTTATTTTTAATTTGTATATATGACATCCTAGACATCTTATCAAGCTTTAGAATGGGCTGGGCAATTCTGTGGTTTGGGGTCAAATGTACATCTATTTTCTCTCTGTCTTGAGAAGATAACTCATAAAAATTCATTTTCAACAGATGGTTGTAAATGAAGACAGAGCTACCTTATTTGGATTAATAGACATTCATGAAGAAAATGTTACTTTCTGATGAAACTAAGTCATCTCATAAATCCTATCAATAAACTGATCTGGAATTTCTTCAAAATGTATCAAAACATGAACAACAAGCAGTGGGAATGCAGCCTTCCACCATCTATTCCTACCCCTTGGCCCCCTCTCCATTTCCCACATTTGATCACTGATAGCTTTATAGTAGAGACAAAACGTTGTTCTAAAAGACTTAAGTATAGGTCTGTCTTACTGAGGTTGGAAAAACTGAATCATATTATAAACATTTTCAGGTACCTAATAAACACCACCAAACGTAAGTTTTAAATCTTTGGTAATGGACTCTTTTTGGAAAAGCTCTTCTCATACTAGGGTTTTAGGAGTAAAAGAACTGTTTTTTTCCTTATTCTTTCTAATGGTGTTTAAGCCTCTCCTCTTGCCCCCCTAGATTTGATAAAAGAAGGGCCACCTGACTTGCATGAGAACCTCTTGTTTCTCGCTCTGGTTCTGTCTCTTACCAGATCTGACTCCAGGCAAGAGAATTTATGTCTGCGATCCCTAGTTTCACTGCTTTCAGATGGGGGCCCCAAGTGGTCACTGCCATTACAGTCTTGATGTTCTAGATTACTTATGGGATTGTAGTCAGGTAGGTGGGGCAAGATGCCTTGCTGTCATCAGTAATACGGCTTTCTTTCTAGCTTTGGTCTGTATTTAGGGAGAAGAGGTGAAACTATTACACACACTGAATTTTGCTAGACTCAATCGGAATCTTAGAAGAAATCACATTATATTCTACTTAACAAGATGCTTTCATGGAGTATAAGAGTAGACAGTCTATTAAATCACTCATGAACACAAGTGACTTTGAGATTGAAATGACTCCACAGAAGTTTTTGTTTGTTTTTTGGTTGTTATTTTTTAATAAAAGAACTACCATAACAGACCAGTCCTTGTCAACCTTCACCTCATCTATTCTTCCCCGCTCTGTAGTCACTGATGGCAAAGAGAAGTAGATAAATACGAAATTGCTGTAATTGGCACAAATTATTTAGTTGCCACAATTCAATAGAGGTTTCTAAAGTTGTATTTGTCATTGTTACAGGTATGCATATTACATTGCTGAGGATTTTTAAAACATTCTTTATAAGAGCGTGATCCTATTTCTTATTGAATTCATTAAAGGATGTTAATAAGAATTTAGTAATCCATTTCAGCATCTTTTGACAACCAAAAACAAATCTGAAATACTGGAATGACAATCAAAATCAAAATTTGTTTTAATTTTTATGAAAAATAGCACCTTTCATAATGCTGAGAACCCTCTTGGCTGGAGCTTCCATATGATCTTATTCTGAATAAAGTCTTATAGTTCAGTTTTGTCACTAAATTTACAGGTGAGAAGGGGGATGTGACTAATTTAAGTCTGAATGTTTTAAAAATAGAGAAATTTACCCAGTGTGAGAGTGATTTGGAGATCTAACAGGATGGGGAAATGTGTTTTTAAAGCAACATCACTAGATATGGGAATAGTTTCCTACCCAGATTGCCAACCTGAATAATTCAACTTGATTTGGATGTAGTTTAGGTACACTTTCTCACAATTCATATGAGTAGCAGAGGAAAAAGGAAACAATTTTAGTAGGCTTTCCTAAGAACTTCTTTATCATAATAGGTCACACTAATACTATATACTTTTCTCTGAAATTTGACCTGCCTTTCCTTCTTTTCCTCCTGAACGTGAGGGTCTTTTGCTAAAATAGTTGGAAAGTTCTAATCAAACATAAATGCCTCTGTGTTTTCGGTCTCTGGGAGTTGACTGTTACATTGTGAGGCATCTAATCCTTAATGATCTTGGCTGTAATTTACAGAGAATATTTTTCTAATATCTGTTTAAAGGATTATATTGAGCAATGGGAATATGAATTTGCTACCTATCCACCCCCAAACCAAGTGCCTACCTGGCTAATAGTAATTATTAAGAAGTGACACATTTCCCCCATTTCCTGAAGTGTCCCTCCATCTAGAGGAAGGCTAGGAATGTTAATTCCTAGCCTCTTGTTGCTAACCCATTCCCCAGGCAACTGAATGCTATCTGATGGATGGCAATAAATATTAAAAAATAAATTTGCCATGCTCAGGTCTATTTTTTTCTTTATGCCCCCCTGGGAGCCAGCTCCTATGGGAAATATTTGCTCTACCACTCACCATGAAGTTTCTACCCTTCATTGGCTGAGTGTGGAGGGAGAGCCGTGTCTGCCAGGCAGTGCCTGGGACTGGGTAGATTAGTCTAATTCTGAATTCTGAATTCAATATTAGAAAACACCTTCTTGGGATCCCTGGGTGGCGCAGAGGTTTGGCGCCTGCCTTTGGCCCAGGGCGCGATCCTGGAGACCCAGGATCGAATCCCACGTCAGGCTCCTGCTGCATGGAGCCTGCCTCCCTCTGCCTGTGTCTCTGCCTCTCTCTTGTTCTCTCTCTGTGTGACTATCATAAATAAATAAAAATTAAAAAAAAAAAAAAAGAAAACACCTTCTTCCACTGATCTAACCCACATTCATCTATTCAGCTACATTAATGATAACATTTTTTGTTCTGGATCTCTTCTATTTTTTAATTCCATATGCAAATGGGAAAGAATATCTTAATTAGCCCCTATCAAATACCAAGGATATGTATACTTTCTGACTACTACTATTCTGTCCCCAGGCTAATATTTTGTTAGAGAATAAATAAGCACAAACATTCAGAGAATGAAAGAGGGTATTGAACTAGGCTTTATCTTTATGTTCTTAATTATAAAACTACATTTTGATACCCTAATTCGAGATTTTTAACTTCCCTTCTTAAAAACAAACATCCACTACCTGTTCAATAAAGTTGTAAGCAGAATGAGAATTTGTAAATGTGCTATTCACTGTTAGGTGTTTGTGGCTGTGGTTTAGCTTTAAGCTATGTTAGAAAGCACGAGGGGAATATAGATACAGAGAACAACTGGTCAAATCTAGCTCTTAGCTTGTTCTCTCATGTATGTTCCAATCAGATAAACTGCAGTTAGAAAGAAGAGACAGGAGGTAGTTCACTAAAATATAGGTTTCCAGATCAAAAATCCATTTAAGGATTGCCAGAGTGGAAAGGAAGAGAGATGTTTGAGAATCATGTTGGTGTGTATATCCTCACTTTGATTCAGTCCAATTATGGATTTCTAAAAAATGTTCATTAATGTATTTATGTATTTTAAGAAACTATTTGTTGAGGACTTTAGTGTGCCTTTCTGTTCTGGCAAGAATCATGGATGTTTGGTTCATGTGATAGTGATTTTAACTCCCCACCTTTTCCTAAGAGGGTACTGGATAGAGACAGAGTATCTTCTGTGCATCTGGGCAGGAAGACAAATCCTAATACTCTGTACTTTGGAGGTGCTGACTTTGATGTTTCACGGATTCCACATTGCAAGCGTCAGTAGTATTGCAAAACCTTCACAAAAGGGTCTAAATGTTTTTTTTTTTTTTTTTGTTTTTCCTGTAAGCAGTGAGTTGTTAAAATTTTACGACGCAAATGCATCAAGTAATATCATTCCTTAATCTTCTACTGAAGGGTTCTGACAATTTTTAGGGAAGCAGATGTGAAATATTGATGTTTTCATAAGCAAAACTGAGCCCTGTGAACTCAGAGTACCCACAATACTCTGTGGACACTGATGGGGAGTTTTGGGGATAGACTCTGTCTTGTACTGTCTATAGGTTGGCTAATGTTTAGCATTGCCCCTTGGTACTCACCCTTCTAACAGATACATACATTGATCAAAGCCAAATGTTGTAATCATATCCAGCCTCATATACCATTCAAAGCAATATGTCCCCCTCACCCCCAGATATTGAAAAGATCTACATCATTGTTAGACATCACATTTTATGTTAGGAAGAAACTGAGAAATAGACGATGTGACTTGTCTAAATTTGTTAGTAGCCAGTTCAGAATCAGAAACTTCTAATTCTTATTGAATCTTGTGTACTTTTCATTATCATGTTAAATAGAAAAGGCATAGTTTTGAGAGGGTTTTGGTCCAGGATGAGAAGTTCTTTCCAAAATTTACATTTACTATCTTTTATATTTATCTCAAGTTGAGACAGCAGTGAGATAACCTGACCTAAATAGTGAAATAGTGTTTGTCTATTGACAAAAATTGAAATAGACTGGGCAGCCCGGGTGGCTCAGCGGTTTAGTGCCGCCTTTGGCCCAGGGCGTGATCCTGGAGACCAGGGTTCAAGTCCCACGTCAGGCTCCCTGCATGGAGCCTGCTTCTCTGTGTCTGTGCCTCCCCCTCGGTGTCTCTATGAATAAATAGATAAAAATCTTTAAAAAAATTGAAATAGACTACTTTTATCTTGCCACTTTTCTTAACTTTGTGTCTATTTCTAACACCTAGCCCCATTGAGTCATTTTGTGGACATGGTTACAGTGCTTAAGCATGAAAAATATTGGGGTAGATACTCTGGATTATTATCCTGGTTCTGCCACTGATGAGCTGTGTGAGCAACAATCAAGGATAATTTGCTTAAGATCCTTAAGCCTGTGTTCTCCTCTAATAAATGAAGATATCAATTGCAACATTGTCAAGATGAAATGAGCCAACTCACAGAGCTATCTCAAGGGAGTACGATGGGACTAGATCAGATTTATGTCAAAAAAGATAGTGCTGGAATTCCAGGTTCATTGATTCCACATTATATGAGGCTGTTTAGATTCCTGACCCATATTTGCTAAATGCAGTAGTGACCTCAGTCATTATTTCAACTCAAAATGCTCTCATAACTTCATAATGGACCTGTTTGAGAACCAACAAACTGTATGTATAATTTTAGCACATAGCTTAAATACTTATATATATATTAAAAGATTTTATTTATTTACTCATGACACACACACACACACACGGTGGGGGGGCGCAGAGATGCAGGCAGAGGGAGAAGCAGGCTCCACTCTGGGAGCCCGATGTGGGACTCGATCCCAGGTCTCCAGGATCAGGCCCTGGGCTGAAGGCGGCGCTAAACCACTGAGCCACGGGGGCTACCCAAATACTTACTTATAAATATCATCTCCATCATCATCCCAGAATCTTCCATAAGAAACTGTTTGGAATCCTTGACATCTTCTCCAAGATGAGAATTGTACTATGGACTTGAGCAGGCTTCTCTTGTGCAATGAGCTGTTTCAAAGGGGTAGGATTGACATAGATCAGATATGGGGACCCATTTAGGCCTGCTGTCCAAAAGTTTGCTTTGTTTAATGATTAGATCTGATTATCTATTTACCTGATTCAAGGTCCATCCATTGGCCAGAATGAATAACAAAGATTCTATGATTGCTGGAGAGAGCTTCTTGGGCAAGTCTGGGCCACATGCTTGTATTTATTATTATTATTATTATTATTATTTAATCTCATCACTGCTATTTGAGACAGCCCAGAGCTTTATCTCAGCCATTTAGTTTGAGCCTTTCTTACCAGGCTCTCCTCAGAACTACATTGCTTGTGTCTCCCTTACCCTGCATCAAATTGCCCACATGGGCTAATCCTGTGGGGATGCCCTGACAGTTACATTGCCCCAACCTGAGCTTTTAGAGATGATGCTTGTCGCACCTCACCCAAAATCCCAAGATTTGCCAAAATTGGATTATAGTTCCACATTTTCGTTTGACCTTATGTTTTATGGGTCAGCTCCTCCATGGGGCTGTGATTTTATTGTGTGTGTGTGTGTGTGTTTGTTTGTTTGTTTTTTGTTTTTGTTTTTGTTTTTGCTCCCTGTGGAGGTTCTTTTCCTATCCTGCTGAGGAGCCAGCTCCATGGTTTTACTCCTCCTGGTCCTGGCTGTTGCACTGGGACCCTCTGCCCTGACTAGAGAAGTATTCAATTCTTCTACTCATCATCAGTCTGAAAAGAATGTAGAGTTTGGAGTAGAAACTATTGACTAAAATAATTATCCTCTCATCGTCAATCAATTTGAAGTCGACTTCAAAGAGATAGTAATAGCTTAGGATCTCAGTGTGCAGAAAAAGGTGAATACATCTGATAACTGCCACCAGTGAGGGTTTGATCTTAAGACTGCTTTTGACAACTCAATATGGGAAAGAGATAACAATCGAAATGACAGGCTAATGGGAACCTACAACCTATCTGGAGGTGTAAAGCTGTATTTCTTCTTAGTTTTTTTTTTCTAAGATGTAGGTCAGACATGGGAAGCTATTTCTATACTCTCTTTTTGCTATAATTGGTTTGGCAATGAGTTTAAACTGGAATGGTAAAACCTGGTTTTACCAATACATTTCAATAATGATCACTAGTAAACATTCTTCTCTCTTCTTCCTCCTTCTTATTGTTATGAAACAGTATAGCATAGTAGTTAAGACCTGGGCTTTCAAGTCGTACAGACCTGAGTTTGAAAATATTTTCAGCCAAGTACTAACCGTGTGACTTTGAGCTTACTACTTTTTTGAACCTTAGTTTCTTCATCTGTGAAATAGGAAGAATAGTACCTAACTCATGGGGTGGCTGTGACAGTTAAATGAGGTACCCCGTGTAAACTGCTAAGCAGAATACTTCACAGCGAGTGCTTGGGAATAAGAAAACTATTACTGTCAGCACTTGAACAGCTATTTGGAAATAGCAATCTTAAACCTCCATAAAAAATGAAATGGTGGTTCTTATGCTTTGGACTGTACCTCTGTTATCTCTCTATGCCCTTTACTTCTGTCTGTTACACATTCTAGAGGAATGTGAAAATTTTCCATAGGCAAGCTATCTTCTTTGACCTACTCCTTCTTTCCTGGGTAACGGTGAAATACAAGATCAAAACATCTGTTTATTATCCTGCAGTGCAATAAAACGATGCCACTCAGAAGAAATGTGCTGGTGAGGCACATCAGCATATATATTGTTATCAAGTTAACTCATGCTTTTATTAACTTAAGACCATTTAAGATTTCTCCTATTCTGACTATTTTGGCGATCATACTTGAAGTTTTCATCAAAGTGATATATAAGTGACATCTGATCATTATTAGTATCCCTTTTAATATGCAAAAGGGGGATTAAAAATCTATGTAGAATCAGCATTTTGTTCATGATGTGTTCTAAGACCATAAACTCTGAAAGGATAAGAATCATGCTTGTATCTGTCTTGTTTTCCACTGTGTCTTTACTACATAGCATCATGCTTAATTCATGGTAGGTACTAAAAAACTATCTTTGTGTATAATAATATAAATCACTGGTCTATAATTATACATTTATAAAAGTAGTTGGTGAAGAATAGTAGTTGGTAAGATGACATTCAACCAAAGGTTTCTCTCATATTTAGCTAATAAGACTCCTTTTTATGTGAACCAATTATACTTAGGTTATTTCTCTGCCTTAAGGGAAAAGCATTCCTTCATGATCAATCTGTGTGACCCTTTTCCAAAGGGTTTTTTATTTTTAATGAAAAATTGACTAGTGGTATATTTTAGACTTGTTCATTAACATTTTAGCTGTGTTATCTGAAATGTTGATGTATGGTTAAATTAAGGTTGTGGTTTTAGGGGATAAACTAAAAAATACCAGGATATTACATTATACATAAAGGACAAGGAAACTTAAATTAGTAATAAACCAATTTAAATTGGGTTGTCTTGAAATCCTTAATGATGACTGTGCAAATGACTCAAGGTAAATATATTTTTAAAAAGCTTCATCATCTATTAAACTTTGTCTAAAATTAATTTTTTGAGAGGTCTCATTGAAGTTTTCCATTAAAAAATCTAAAAGAGTAGTGAAATACTAAGATTTTATAACAAAGTAATGAGATTTTTTCCCTTTTTAATGAACAGACTAGAACATAAAATTTGATATACATTTTCCTCAAAGTGGTCATTGATTCCAAGAATATATTCAGATTTAGATTTTGTGTTTTGAATAAACCTATGGCAATGAGAAAATAGTAGAAAACTATTATTTTATGATTATGTTTCACTTTCAAACTTGTTTACTTAATCACTTAGCTGCAAATGATATTTAGTTGATCATAAAAATCAAATCCAACTTTAAAGAATGAGAATTTTCTGTCATTAAAAGTACACCAAATAAGAGTGGCAGACTTTGATTATCTTCAAAAAATTCTAATATCTTGAGAGATGGTACCATCATTGGGAGAAAAAAATGTCTAGCTTCTTAAATGTCCACTACACTGAAGGTAAGAACACTTAGAGTTATATGTCTAGTTTTTTCTTTGGAGAACCAGCCTTATTATTTTAGAGATCTAGCAGAGTAGCACAGCTTAAGGCCTTAAATATAAGCCTCCTTTATTTAGGAAAGTCTTTGTCAATGGTACAACCTTGGGATAAATACATATATGGTAACAAGGGAGAAAGAGCCAACCACTCTGTGAAATCAATCTTGGACAACAAATGATTACTGGTAGATTAACCTCAGAACAACTGAATAATAATTATGGCTCATATATTGTTGAATCAAGATTGGACTTTCTCTGTCAGTTTTAGAGTGCATATGTTGGAGTAGCATCATGAAATGGAATGGCCACCTAACTTCATTGTAAACATGAAATAGAAAATGTTATACAGTGATTTCCATTTAAGATTTACCCATTGAAAATCTGGGAATGGAGATGTTATTTAGTTTAATACATATACCATTTTATAGGTTACTTTGGTGTAGTTGAGACATCAAAGTATACTATAATTTTTTTCCAAGAAGTGTATTACCTCTGGGTGAGATAATCTACATACTCATATACTGATGTCTTTCAAATCCAAAGATAACCAAATCTGGATTTGTCTGAATTTCCTATAGGCTCCTCAGATCTACCCTGCCATTATCTAATCTTGTGATGGGCTCCTCCCCCTTTCCCCACTAATTTGATTGTCTTCTATAATCCTTATGCCTGTTCATGCTGTGGCCAGCCAAGTTCCGAGAGGGAGAAATCATAGTATCTTTCTTAAACCCATCCTCTTCCCTGCTCAGACCTATCCAATTTGTCACCAACTCTTAAAGTTTCCTTCAACATGCCATTTGCTTTTTATCCCCACTGCCCTAGTCTTAGTTACCTCTGACTTGGACTGTAGCCACAGCAAACTTTTTGCTTCCTTGATTCCAATCAGTTCTTCACATTGATGACAATTCTTTTTTTCTGAGATGTCACTTCTGCAGCAAAAAGACAAACAACATCTCTGGCTTCTTTCATTATAGAAGAAAAGTCATTCTCTATTTGGTGAGCAGAGACGATTATACTCCAACTTAATATTTCTTTGTGCACAACACTCTAAATTTCAACCACACTAATTTGTTACCATTCCTCTAGTACGCTATGCCAGGTCATAGGTCTTCTTCTTTGTACAGGCTTCCCAGAGCCTCCATCACCTCTGCTGGGCCCTGACTACCTGCTTCCCTTCTAACACAGACTCCAAGGGTGAACTTGTCCCAGCTTCACCCAGGTAGTTGATTGTTCCTTGTTCTGTGCTCTTATGGTCCTTACTCCCTTATGATACAGTTATCTGTTTAACTACAATTTGTCTGCCCATTTTAATCTCTTTTTACTAAACTGTTGAGTTCATAGAGGACTGCCATATATCTTGTTGATCTGCATAATTATAGGGTCAAGAACAGCCCATAGCACAAAGAATAGGCCCAATAAATGATCCTTGTTTTTTCCTCAACAGACATTTATATAGGGCTCAGTATGAGCCAGGTACTATTCTAGATTATTTATATAGACTCATGAGAATTTCACTATAGCACTTATCCAATAGGTAAAATTGTGACCCTCATGTTATAGGTGAAGGCATTGAAGCACTGAGAAGTTAAATAACTTGCTCAAGGTGCAAGGCTGTTACATATCTGAGCACAGTATGGAATCCATGCATCAGACACGAGTTCTTAACTATACTATCTTTCAGTGTAGCCTAAAACCAGAACCCCAAATTAATTCATTTTGTGAAATCCTTGCTTTTAGAGAAAAAGGAAAATAACAAAGAAATCTTCGTAATGAATGCATTATACATTAAAAATGAGGATAATGTATTTTCAGTTTCTTTGAGGAAGTAAGCTTAAGTTGCCTACTGATGTCTTAACAATGGTTTATTTTTTGGATTTCCTCCCCCATCTCATTTTTTCTTTATTTTGAAATATCACCCTTTTATTCCTTATATATTTCCTATATATCACAAACTGTTTTCCTTGGAATATACTTTTCAGAGTCTACTCCTGAAGACAATGATGTTTTTTACCTTGGTTGCAAAATACTGTACATAAAAAAAGCTTCAATCTGTTAACATATTAAGAATAAAGTGTTGCAGCACATTGGGAAATATCTTTTACAATCCTTGATTATAAATTCATCTCGGTGCCCTGCTCTGGGCCTCTGGCACTCTGCCCAAGTTTACTGTTTTAATTCTACTTTAACCAATAAGACAAAACAACAACTTTAATACAAATAAGTACCTACCCAGACCTACTCTTCATGTAATAGATTCTTTCCAGTAAAAAGGAACATGAATCTTTCTCTCAGACACCAAATGAATGAGCAATGAGAAAATGGCCTTTTATTATATACCAAGGGTTGAAGTGACTACCACTAGAAAACAATTTTTGGGGGTCTCTTGAACTCCTCTCTGCATGCATCATAAGGCCTTGGGTGAGATTTGTCTTCAGGCAAAACTTTTCCTTTTTGGGATACTTCGGCCTCTGAGGACAAAGTAACAGGAACACAACAATTGTTTTTAATATTGTAAAAATCCTGGGATCCCTGGGTGGCACAGCAGTTTAGCTCCTGCCTTTGGCCCAGGGCACGATCCTGGAGACCCGGGATCGAATCCCACATCGGGCTCCCGTTGCATGGAGCCTGCTTCTCCCTCTGCCTGTGTCTCTGCCTCTCTCTTTCTCTCTCTCTGTGTGACTATCATAAATAAATAAAAATTAAAAAAAAGAAAGTTAACATCTTAAAACTTGGAGTTAGGGATGGAGGAGGAGTAGGAGTGAATGGGTCCTTGGTGAAAAGTTTGTATCACTAAATACACAGCACAGGGCACACAGAAAGCCACCTGTTCATGTGAGTGAAGCCAAAAGTAATATGCCAAGGAAAAATAATTCAAACTCTAGTTATTGTGTGATATACTCCAAAATGCCAGTTGTGATCAGGAAAAGGAATCTTGGAGTCACCTAAACATAGGGATTCAGTCCTACAGACTTAAGCTGAATGCTTGTTAGATTAGGTGCTGCTTTAGTTAGGCCAGAAAACTACTGGGCCCCTGCAGGAATAAAGAAGCATGAGGGCATGTTGGATACAAGTTGTTTACAACCTTGCAAACCTGAAGGACACTGGATCTACTTGACACTTGTAGTTTAACTGCCATGCACTGTAACCTGATAGTATGCAATTAATTTTAAAATGTTTTTTTCTTTTTTTCTGATTTCAAAAGCAATTCCTCTGTTAGAAAGATTAAAACAAAAACCAAACTCTTATAAAGAAGAAACTAGGGGGATCCCTGGATGACTCAGTGGTTTAGTGCCTGCCTTCGGCCCAGGGCGTGATCCTGGAGTCCAGGATGCAGTCCCACATCAGGCTCCCTGCATGGAACCTGTTTCTCTCTCTGCCTATGTCTTTGCCTCTTTCTCCTTGTGTCTCTCATGAATAAATTAAATAAAATCTTTTTTTTAAAAAAAAGAAGAAACTAGTGCTTCCATCAGTGTGTCTTAGAAAAAAAGTCATTTATAATGTTACCACTGTTTCATTTCAGTTGATCTCAGTCCATTGTTCTCCCCATAATATATATTTTTATTAAAAAAATACTTAATTCAATTAACCAACAATCTATTATTTTTGTTTTTATGTATTTGTAATCATGGTGTACATGTAGCTTTGTACTTTAATTTTTATTTCACATTAAATGCATTTTTCCACATTATGGCATAGTCTTCATGCCTGCAAGGTGTTTCACGCAGTAGATAATTTTTTTCTATTGTTAGATGTTTATTGTTTCTGTTTGTTAATGTTGTAATGAAGAGTTTTATGATTTATTTGAATATTTTAGATCATTTCCTTAAGTTATAGTTCCTCCAGAATATGGAGTATAGGCTATATTTATTGTTCACTGTTGCATTCTGAGTGCCAATCTCAATGTCTAGCATTGGTATGTACTTCATAAATTTTTGTTAGATAAATGGTGAATGAAGAGAAAATACTGGATTAAATGGCATGAAGAAATTTTTATTGTCACTCTTTGAACTGGATAGATACTTTTGCAAGTGTTACTTCATTTAATTCGAAGAAAGACTCAGTGATGTAGCTGAAGAATCAGAGGTTGAGGGACTGAGTTACAGTCCATATGGGTAGTGTGGAGCAAGTATTCAGACTTTGGTCCTTTAATGTTAACCTCAGTGTCTCTTCATTTTGCGACACTGTCCCTCTTCTAAATGTTTTCATTAAGAAAATCAAGAACACTAAGCCTGGAGGCTTCACCTGTTGCTTGTCAACAGTTAGTAGGAAGGTCTAGCTGGTTGGCTTGAGTAGAGTTTGCCAAAATGTGGTCGGTGTACCACTCCCATAGAACATACCTGCAGGGCTTATTAAACTGGCAGATCTTTATACCTTTCCCAACACCTAAAGAATCAGAATTTCCAAGGGATAGGGAGGTTCCTGTGCAGTTGGAATCTGCATCTTTATCAAGCAGCCTGTTGTGTGTCATGGTCCCCCAAATGGTTGAAATCTTAACTCCTGGTACCTGTGAATGTGACCTTACTTGAAAATACGACTTCTGCAGATGTAATCCAGTGAAGGTGGATGAGGTCTTATTAGTTTAGGGTAGAACTTAATCCAATTATAGGCATCCTCGTATGATAAGCGAACTTTGGATACAGGGGAGACACAGGGGAAAATGCTATGTTGAGACACAGAAGACAGAGGGACAAGCACCTCTGAACACAGAGGTAGAGATTGGAGTGATGTATCTATAAGCCAAAGAATTAAAGCCAAGCATTACTGGCAACCTCCAGAAGCTAGGAAGAGGCAAGGGAAGATTTTCCTCTAGAAAAGAGAGAACATGGCCCTTTCAACACCTTGATTGCAAACTTCTAACCTGCAGGACTGTAAAAGGATACATTTCTGCTTGAAGCAGCCTGGTTTGTGTTATTTTATTGGCAGCAGCCCCAGGAATCTAATACACATCCCTAGAAACATTTTGTGCCTGCTTAAGTTTGAGAGCCACTAGTTAGACTTGGTTTTAAGTCTTAAATTGATTATTAGTGAAAAATAGCATTTTAAAAACTGAAGTGATCAAATGAAGGGCAAGACTGTGTTACCATCAATGAAAGTCAGGGTTAATAAACATGGTACATTTTGATTAATGAACAAAATTCTATTTTGGCACATCTGGAATTGTGGCTACATTTTGAAAAAAAGATAGACCAAATCTCAGTGTGTATGTTTCACACCAAAAAAGAAGCATTAATATTTGAGATATTTAGATCTAAAGCTTTATGGCTTTAATATTGCTCACCAATATTGGGGCACCTAGGTGGCACACTGGTTAAGCATCTGACTCTGATTTCAGTTCAGGTCATGATCTCAGGGTCCTGAGATTGAGCTCCCTATCAGGCTCTGCTCTCAGTGTGGAATCTGCTTGAGATTCTTTCCCTCATTCTCTGCCCCTCCCCCTGCTCACATTCTCTCTCTCGACTCTCTCAAATAAATTTAAATAAATAAATAAATAAATAAATAAATAAATAAATAATCTTCAAAAAAATTACTAGTCTTTTAAGGGCCCAAATACAGAGCTTCTATTTTTTTAAGTTTTTTTTTAAATTTATTCATGAATGAGAGACACAGAGAGACAGAGACAGGCAGAGAGACACAGGCAGAGGGAGAAGCAGGCTCCATGCTGGGAGCCGGATGTGGGACTCGATCCCAGGTCTCCAGGATCACACCCGAGGCTGAAGACGGCGCTAAACCGCTGAGCCCCCAGGGCTGCCCCAGAGCTATTTTAATAAATTATTGATAGATCGATAAATGATAGATGATAGATAGATGATAGATAGATAGATAGATAGATAGATAGATAGATAGATAGAGGCAGTTTTCAAGTTTTAATTTAAATTCCAGTTAGTAAACATAGTGTAATATTGGTTTCAGGTGTAGAATTAATGATTCATCAGTTACATAGAATGCCCATCACCCATTTAGCCAACCCCCTGCCCACTTCCCCTCCATCAACCCTGTTTGTTCTCTATACTTAAGAGTCTTTTATGATTTGCCTCCCTGTCTTTTTCCCCCCTCCCCCTGTGTTTATCTGTTATAAATTAAACTTACCTAAGAATAGCTCTTCAGTAACTTTTCCAGAAAAACAATTTTAAGGTGTGTTGGGTGGTATCTAAAATGATTTCCGATGACTCCCAACTTCTGGCACTCAGATTTTGTATGATGCTCTCCCTTTGATGTGGTCTACACCTGCTGACTTGCTTTTAGCAAATAGTATATGGTAAATGTGGCGACATACTACTTTAGGGATTAGGTTTTAAAATACTGTGTCTCGGAACACCTGGGTGGCTCAGTGATTGAACATCTGCCTTTGTCTTAGATCGTGATCCTGGGGTCCTGGGATCAAGTCCTGCAACAGGCTCCCTGTAGGGAGCCCGCTTCTCCCTCTATGTCTCTGCCTCTGTCTCTGTGTCTCTCATGAATAAAATCTTAAAAAAAGAAAAAAGACCTTTATACTCTCTGGCTCTTCTTGCTTGGTGTTTTGATGGAATAAATTGCTATGTTGTAAGTATAGGCCCTAAATATATATGGCTTCCTTCTTTCTATAGATCTCAAGTATAAATGCTTATGATGTTCCCTTAAGGGGAGACCTGCTGCAAAGAAATGAGGGCAGCCAACAGCCAGCAAGGAACTGAGGCCATCAGTCCAACAGCTTGCAAAATATTGAATCCTGTCAGCAGCCACATGAATGAATTTGGAAGAGTGTCCTTTTATGTTTGACCTTTGAGATGGCCATAGCCTAGCTAAAACCTTCATTGTAGTCCTGTGAGATCCTAAGCCAGAGGATCCAGTTAAGCTTTCATGGATATCTGACCCAAAGAAACTGAGATAAATGTTTTATCCCACTAAATCTTGGTATAATTTCCTTTTTTAAAAAACAATTTTTATTTAAGAGAGCACTCACAAGGAGGGGGAGGGGCAGAGGAAGAAGCAGGCTCCCCAGTGAGCAGGAAGCCCTGTATGAAGCTGGATCTCAGGACCCTTGGATCATGACCTGGGCCAAACAGACACTTAACCAACTGAGCCAACCCTGGTACCCCAAGTTTGGAGATAATTTCTTATGCTGCTGTGCAGCAATAGATAGTAAATACAAAAGCTTTAAAATATCTGAGCTTTTTTTTTTCTCCACATTTGGAAATTTATGGAGATTCCATGTCCATCTCTACCATTAGCTTCCTTGGTTTTAAATATGAATGATTTTATGGATCTCTGCCTAGTAATTAGGGAAAACAAATATAGTGAATTTTGCCCCTTGCCTACTTTTGAACTCAGTGTTTTTATGGATCTCTGCCTAGTAATTAGGGAAAACAAATATAGTGAATTTTGCCCCTTGCCTACTTTTGAACTCAGTGTTTTTTATGGTGTCTCACTTGGGGGTCATTTTGTCCAATTCCTGCACCTCTCAGATGATGGAGGCAATATTAGCTTGACCAAGTAAAGTTGCCAGACTTAACAAATAAAATTATGGGATTGGTTAAATTTGAATTTCAGATAATCAGTGAATCATTCTGTTTTTCAGAGATCATATGGTTATTTTAGTTTTTTAATTTTAATTCTGGTATACTTAAAATACAGTGTTATATTAGTTTCAGGTGTACAATATAGCAATTCAACAATGATATACATTATTCAGTACTCATTATGATATGTGTACACTTTTTTTTGGATACATGTACTCTTAATCCCCTTCACCTATTTCACCCATTTCCCTACCCACCCCTTTGCAAACCATCAGTTCTCTATAGTTAAGAGTCTATTTCCTGGTTTCCCTCTTTGTTTTTCCTTTGCTCCTTTATCCCTTAAGTTCTACATATGGGTGAAATCATATGTTATTTGTCTTTCTCTGTCTTATTTTGTTGAGTATTATATTCTCTAGGTTCATTTATGTTGTTACAAATGACAACATTTCATTCTTTTTATGGCTGAATAATATCCGTGTGTGTGTGTGTGTGTGTGTGTGTGTGTGTGTGTGTAAACATATACACCACATCTTCTTTACCCATTTATCTATTCATGGACACTTGGGCTGCTTCTATAATTTGGCTATTTTAAATACTGCAGTAAACACGGGGGTGCCTGTATCCCTTTGAATTAGGTTTTTTGTATTTTGGGAGTAAATACCTAGTAGTGTAATTAATGGATTGTAGAGTAGTTCTATTTTTAACTTTTTGAGGAACCTCTACACTGCTTTCTACAGCAGCTGCTCCAGTTTGCATTCCCACCAACAGTGCAAGAGAGTTCCCCTTTCTCCACATCCTCACCAAGTGTTTTTGATTTTACCCATTCCGACAGGTATGAAGTGATATCTCTTGTGGTTTTGATTTGCATTTCCTTGATGATGAGTGATGCTGAGCATCTTTTCATGCATGTATGAACAAGTGTGTATGTATTCTTTGGAGAAATGTCTCCATTTATTCAAATGATCATATGGTTTTTATCCTTTCTTTTATTTATTTGATGTATCATACTGATTTTGCAAATATTGAACCACTCTTTCATAATGTGAACATATCTCACTTGATCATGGTGAATAATTTTTAAAATATATTATTGGATTCAGCTTGCTAATATTTTGTTGAGGATTTTTACACATATGTTCATCAGAGATGCTACCCTGAAATTCCCCACCTCTCTCTTTTGTGGCGTATTTACTTGTTATTGTTGTTCTTTGTTTTAATCAGGGTAATGATTTTGGAATTCTCCTTCCTCTTCTAGTTTTTGGAATTGTTTGAGAAGAATATGTATCAACTCTTCTTTAAACGGTAGAATTCACCTGTGAAACCATCCGGCTCTAGACTTTCTTTGGGAGCTTTTTGATTTCTGATTCAGTTTTATTGCTGATAATTGGTTTGTTCCAATTCTCTGCTTCTTCAGTTTGGGGAGGTTATATGTTCCTAGGAATGTATCCATTTTTTTCAGGATTGTCCAATTTGTTGGCATTTAATTTTTCATAGTATTCTTTTACAATTTAAATTTCTGTAGTGTCACTTGTTTTTTGTCTTCCATTTGTGATTTTGTTTATTCAAGTCCTCTCTCTCTTTTTGATGAGTCTGTCTAGAGTTTTATCAATTTTGTCGATATTTTCAAAAAAACCAGCTCCTGGTTTTATTGTTTTGTTACTTTTTTTAGTTTCTATTTTGCTTACTTTTGCTCTAATCTTTGTTACTTCCTTTCTTTTGCTGGTTTGAGGTTTTGTTTGTTCCTTTTCTTGCTTCTTTAGGTGTGATGTTAGATTGTTTGAGATTTTTCTTGCTTCTTGAGGTAGGCCTGTATTGCTATAAACTTTCCCCTTAAAACTGTTTTTGCTGCATCCCAAAGATTTTGGACTGTTGTGTTTTCATTTTCATTTGTTTCCATGTGATTTTTGATTTCTTGGTTGACCCATCATAGTTTAATAGCATGTCACTTAACCTCCATGTATCTACGGTCTTTCCAGACTTTTTCTTATGGTTGATTACTGGTTTTGTAGTGTTGTGGTCAGAAAAGATGCCCTAATATGAAAAGAATGTATATTCTGCTCCTTTATGATGGAATGTTTTCAATGTATCTATTGGATCCACCTGGTCCAGTATGTCACTCAAAGTTACTACTAACTCGATTTTAGTTTGGATTATTTGTCCATTGGTATAAGTGTGATGTTAAAGTCCCCTACTATTATTGTATTTCTACGGATTAGTTCTTTTATGTTTGTTATTAGCTGCTTTATGTATTTAGATGCTCCAGTGTTGGGTGCCTACATATGTATAATTGTTATATCTTCTTGTTGGATTGTCTCTTTTATTATTATAAAGTGTCCTTCTTTGTCTCTTGTTAGAGCCTTTGTTTTACAGTCTGTTTATATGTAAGTAATGCTACCCTGGCTTTATTTTGACATCCTTTTGAATGATAAATATTTCTCCATCCTTTCACTTTCAGTTTGCAGGTGTCTTTTGGACTGAAATGAGTCTTTTGTAAGTAGCATAGAGATGGGTCTTGCCCAGTGAATCATGTTTTAACCTAAGTATGCTCCATGTGATATTTAGGACATACTCAAAATGTAATTTGTTCAATTAAAATTGACTTGGTGTCTTGTATTTTTTATGGCAACCCTCTGCCCAAGGTCATGTAAACAATCTGTAACAGTGTCTGTACTAGCAGCCAGATGTCTTGTTCCTGGGCCAATATTTTTCCTTTCATATGACCCTGCAACACTGATGAGGGTGGTACTTTAGAAACTCATCTTGTGGTTGAGCATGTTTGAAGTTTTAATGTAGTAGACATTACTGAACTGCTTGTGAAAAGAACACATGGGTTATTAAAGGACAAAACTAATGTTCTCTGACACAATCAATGGGTCTCATTCTGCAAATGAAAGTCTAGGCTGATAGCATTAATGGAAGGCAGCTGTAGATCCTAATATGCCCAAGCGAACTGGACTGTATGATGTTAGTTTCTGACTTGGTTGCATTGATACAATGATTTAAGAATTTTAAAGAAGGGCAATTTGTCAGGAAAAAGCCAAATCAATTTCAAGGAGCTTTTATATTTATATATTTAACATATGCAGATATATAAACATTAAAATAATTATATAAAATATATTAATATACATAGTAGGCCATTAAGAAGCCACTTATTAAATGGTACTAAGAGAAATTAAACCTGTGTCTGATTTCTCTGTAATTAGAATTAGTGCTTCTTTGCTTTTCTCCTTTAACTTTGAATACCTGTGTGGCTTTAATTGTTTAAGTACCTTTACATGATTAATTCACATAATCTACTCTTGTTGACAATGAGGTTTTTTTTTAAAAGATTTATTTATTCATGATAAATAAGAGAGAGAGAGAGAGGGGGGGGGGGCAGAGACACAGGCAGAAGGAGAAGCAGGCTCCATGCAGGGAGCTGGTCACAGGACTTGATCCCAGGACTCAAGGATTGCACCCCGGGCCAAAGGCAGGCACCAAACCACTGAGCCACCCAGGGGTCCCTGACAAAGGGCTTGTAGTGCATGGTCTTTTGAGGAAAACCAGTACAATGAGAAAATAGAATGGTAAAGTGAAAAATAGGAAAGTCTGGTAATTAGGTGTTTGAATTAATGACACTCAGGTTTTGTGCCTTTGCTTATTTCAGTTTTTTTAATCCAACACATCCCAAAACATAGAAATGTTTTATATTTCATGGCTTAAATAAAACCAGTTGTTTTTTTCTTTATTTCACCGATGAACCTTTAAAAATTTTATCGTCTTTGGGGACAAATAGCAAGTAAAATATGAGCAGTAACTTAGAGCTCAACTAAATATTAGGAGCTTCTTTTTATGGGGAAGGATTATATTATACTTGTCTTATGATCCAATACTTGGCTAGGCAAACTATAGTGATTATATATATTTATGTGTTATGATTTTAAAGAAAACATATTAACAAATATTAAAGTAAAATAATTTCCTTATATTAATAATTATGAATGAATAATGCTCTACTTTTAATATTGTCACTTACATTAGTTCCTCAACTCTCTAGAACAATTCTGAAAACTGGCTTAAAGAGGAGACAATCTACCTAAGGTCACACGGATAGAATGTGATACAGTCTGGTTTCAGCCCATATTTTCTGACTCCTAAACCCAAGAATCTATCTACTGTGCTATACTGTCTTTAGATTTCTGATACTGTTCTGTTAAAGAATGTATTCACTTTGCAAAAATAGAAACTGTGCTGTAATGAAGCAAGGATTTATTTATCAGGTACTCTAGAGCCTTGTTTCCTGGAATTTAGCATTTGAACCTCTTGAAGCCTGAAAATTACTTATTTAGAAATACTAAAGGAGGAGGAATGGAAATTCACTTTTTTCCATTTAGAATTCTTGTGGCTGATCTCATTTCCTTTCAGAGTGGTGTGTCTCCCTGAATATTTTATTAGAGTTCTGTTGCAGCTGAGTTAAAGTTGTGCCTGCCCTACTGCCCTAAACCAGTGATTGGATATGTCCCGTAATTTTTTGCCAACTGGCTAAGTGACTCAAAGCTTTCAGAATCGATGTGAGGAGTGCTAAGGTGGCCGAGAGAACACAGAACATCTCAGCAGCCAGGAAATGAACCAGAAATTAAAAGGATATGAAATCTAATCTCCGAAGAAAATAAAGTGTGTCAGTGTTTCATTTTGTTGGCATGGATAACAGAAAACTGGGTCTATTTTTTCTTTTGTCTTTAGTGATAGCCTAGTATATTATAAATCAATAATTTTATGATTTTATCCACCATTCTAAAATAACCATTAGACTTTACAGTATAGGCCCTGAACCCTAGTAATTGATTTTCCCCTTCAGCATATGGAGCTGAGGAATTCTAGACACTTGAATATGAGATTTATTTGATTTAACTGCTTTATTGTGTAGCCTCTTGGATCCATATATTCCTGATGAGTGAAATTCTCGAATGAACTTGAAGTTATTGAAGAATACGACTCCAGTTTTCTTCCCTTAATTCATTATTTCTTACTGTCCTCCCCTATATATTCCTTGGCCCCACCACACACAAACATCCGGAACAAGTAATAAGAATGATACTGAGATATCTAGTTCCAGAGGAATTTGGAGACTATAATCTTGGTATCCAAACTGCAGTCTTACCAGTCTTTCTGATTTGTCTTTTTACTTGTCCTTTTAATTTTCTTATTACTTTTAATTCCTGGATTCACAATACAGCTCTGAAGTATGTTTTATGGACTATCTTTGGGTCTTTATTCCATTCTGAGCTTGCTGTTTTGAAGCTTTGACACCTTCTTGATATATATTATTTATTTTATTTCATGGCTCTTTTTCCTAAGCCTTTGGTAGTTTTTTTTTAAGATTTTATTTATTTATTCATGAGAGACACACACAGAGAGAGAAGCAGAGACAGAGGCAGAGGGAGAAGCAGGCTCCATGCTGGGAGTCCGACGTGGACTGGATTCCAGGTCTCCAGGATCAGGCCCTGGGCTGAAAATGGTGCTAAACCCCTGAGCCACCTGGGCTGCCTGCCTTTGGTAGTTTTGTATACTTTTTAATGTAACCTGTTTCTATCTGATAAAAGGATGAAGAGGGAAGTCAGTTTCTTTGACCATTGTAACAGATATCTGCTGATTATTTACTGTGGCAAGTGCTATACTCTATCTAATACTCGTTTAATGACCACTACTACCATAAGAGTTAAGCATGCATATTATCATTTATGGGTGAAGGGAGCAGGTGTTATAGCCCTTAATAACTTACCCAAAGTCAACATACAGATGTGAGGTCCAGCCAGGCTTTGGATCCATATCTCTCTGACTCCAAAGCTCATGATCCTCACCAATGTTGTGCCTCTTCTGTCATATTATCTCTTATTAGGTACTGATGCCTATTCAGATTGGAACTATGCCTTCAAACCATTTCAAAGAATATGTTCTTGTTATAATGAGAAAATGGCACTCTATTTTTATGTGAAAGGCAGCTATCTATATCATTAGCTCTTCTGTGTACGTGAGAGTTTACGAAGAGAGTGTTGACAGGGATTTCTTAGATAAGAGTGTGCTTTAAACATGTATGTGAGAAAGCCACCAATACTACTTCTGATTCCTTCTGGATATTGGTCAACCTGCATGACCATATATCTTGGACCTTCAGCTCACCAGTGCAAGCTAAATTATCAAATGGAATTTCTATTTATATATGAAGGAAATGCAATCTGGTCTTGCTTAGTGCTTGATTTGCGGAAGAAAGATGACAAGAGGCTAATCAAGGTCTTTCTACTCATAATTTTCTAGTGCTCCTTCCAAAGGTTGTTTTTCTCTTGCAAAACGAAAGTCCCAAACCAAGGCAAACAAGATGATTTCTAGAAATAGTTTATTTCTTTTCACAGATTGAGACCTAAAATGTTCATCTGGTATATAGCTACTACAGTCAGCAATGGGAGGTGAATTGGATGGAGGTATGTGTGGTGAACAACCATTTATTAAGAACCGTTTTGATGTTTGAATACCAACAAAAAATATAGGATACAGAAAAGTGTCTCAGTATTAGGTGTGTTAACACTGAATATGTATTTCCAGAGTAAATAATAAAAGGAAGAAAGCAAAGGCTGAGTTTAAGAATGCTAGAGTCAGTGGATTTATCGAAAAGAGATTGAAAGAGACTTTTAAAATAGTCATTTACTTTATTCAGGCCTTCAGAGAAATGTGTCCTGCAATAATCAAAGTATCAGAATGTAAGGATAAATGTACAGAGTTTTTTTCCCAGTATCTCTAGAGGTAACATCTCTCATGCCCAATGTTTGTTGAGAGCTAAAATGGTGTAATAATTTGTCATATTTTCATTCTATGAAATATTATACAGCTATTTAAAAATAGCTCTATATTTCATGGGAGAGATATTTTTTGAAGCATTATTAAGTGTCAAAATGAATTTTAGTAATTAGTGACTTTATGTATATATGTATACACACAAATATATACATATATTTTATTTTATTTATTTTTTTAAATATTTTATTTATTTATTCATTCATAGAGATGCAGAGAGAGAGAGAGAGTAGCAGAGACACAGGCAGAGGGAGAAGCAGGCTCCATGCAGAGAGCCTGACGTGGGACTGGATCCAGAGTCTCCAGGATCACACCCTAGACTGCAGGCGGCGCTAAACCACTGCACCACTGGGGCTGCCCTACATATATTTTATATTGTATTTCATATACTTATATATTTTAATATATGTATGTAGGCACACATATATATGGTATCACCCACTTTATTAAAACAACACAATAACATATGTGTGTGTATATATAAATATTTGTATAAGAAAGATGAACTTATTTCAGAAGAGTGGGAATGAAGAGGTGAGGGAATCTCTAACTTGCTCTGCACATAACCTTGCACTATTTCATTAGTTATGATAATACACATTATTTTTAATAAAAGGGAGTAAAAATGTTAAAGGAACACTACCATTTAAGGGATCACTAATTGAAATTTGAATGGATTTCTGTTGTATCTTATGTCTGAAGAGCTCTAATATTAAAAGGTCCTCCTATCTGATGGAGCAATGGATCCTTGGGTGAGAAACTGAGCCTCTTCAAGGCTCAGTGGTCTAATATGGGATCTCAGATGTGAGACAGATGCATTTAGAGATCTCATCTATTTCAGATATTCTATCTTGTTTAAAGATAAAGAAATTTGTGTGAAAACAGTGATGATACCAAGGCACAGCCTGGGACTTTAGCCCGCTCTCTCCTCTCCATCCATCCACTACTTCGAAAGGGCTTGTAATCGAAATCAAAACAGAGGGCTTGTTATACAAACTCAGCTTCAAGATTGACACCTTCTTGATATATATTCTTTATTCTCCTGACCATTCTCCTACATCATAAAGCTGTCTCTAAAGCCTCTCCAAAGTAGAAGCTCTAGGTCTGCTCCTATTAGGACCTGGATGTGTAGAAGAAATCAATTTGTGATTAGGATTGAAGTAGGTCTAGTCTCTGTCCTCTGCAATCTGCACTTTCCTTCTCCTCTCACCTCCTTTTCTTTTACCCCCTGAGTACCTCCAGACACACAGGCTTCCTGGCTGTTTCTCAAACAGACCAGGCATACCCCCACCTCAGAGCCTTTGCGCTGGTGGTTACTTCCTCCAGTGAGCCTCCGTTAGGTTTTAATATATCAAGCATCCTGCACAAGGATCCCCAGAAAATTATCAGTGGAAGAACCTTGATTAGCCCCTTGTGTTTTTTTCTTCTGAACCAAACTCCTCAAGCTAGACCAGAAAGTATTTCCCTTCTATATAAGATTTATCATTTGATAATTTAGCTTTCATCTTGCTGAGAATGCAAGATCCAAATAACTGCCAAAAGGAATTGCAGCTAGTACTGGTGTTTTTTTGCATACATGCTTAAAACACATTCTTATATAACAAAAATGCACATGGTCACAAGCATAGAAGCTAGCATACATATACACAGGAAAAGTATGTGCACAATGACCAGATAACTTCTACTATCTCTTCCAGCACAGATATTTGCCAACATATAGTATAATACCCAGTGCTCATCACATCACATGCCCTCCTCAGTGCCTGTCACCCAGTTACCCCAGCCCCCAGCCACCTCCCCTTCCAGGACCCTTTGTTTGTTTCTCAGAGTTAGAAGTCTCTCATAGTTTGTCTCCCCCTATAGATTTTCCCCACTCAGTTCCCTTCCTTTCCCTTATAATCCATTTTGCTATTTCTTATATTCCATGTATGAGTGAAACCATATGATTATTTTCCTTCAGATATTTTATCATTCCATTGTTAAAAATTAATACTAACACAGACTTTAAATACTATGTGAAAGCAGAATTAAAGCATAGCTTGAAGTGATTTAACTCCTCCATTTCCCATAATCCATTGGTTAACCCTCAAGTGATGCTAAATAACTGCACAATTTAAGTAAAAGTAAAAGCAGTGGTCTTGTTGCCCATTGAAAGTTCAAAGCCTCCTGTCCTCACCCTTCAGAACACATTGTTGCCTCTGGAATGTCCCCCGCCTAGAATTCCCAATATGTACCTTCTGGGTAAGCTTTTGGGATTCACTCTTTTGAATAATTCCATCTGTGTATTTAGGTAATGTGATTTATTCATGTGGTTTAAAAAACCTTGCTTTTTAAAATGCCTATTAGAAAATGTACACTTTAAGTTTGATTATTTACATTTTAGCATATGATGATTATAAGAGTGATTGGTAAATAGTGGGAGCTCATGAACATTTGGAGAATGAGTAAACTGATGATTTTTTTATTGTTTTCTGTGAGACTGATGTTTTCATGCATAGAGAGAGACCTGGTCTTGGGTTATCTTTTCATGCAAGAAGACTCTAGAAGAGGAGCTGACAGTGGTAGTGGAAACTGGAAGGATTGCCATATGCCTAGAGATGAGTGAGGAAAGAGCATTCACTGATGATATGGATAATTCATTCTCATGTCAGGGGCAGCTGAGAGAGCTCCAGCTTTGTGTATATGGGTGAGTTTGTATGTGGGTGATCTCAGAAGAACCCACAAAAATACTCACCTTCAAACAATCAACAAACCTGGAGAAGACTAACACCAGTTCACAAGAATATCAGTCAAATGAGGTCTTTTTGAATTTCATGTCTTCTAGCTTTTCCAATTTATGCTGTGGGTGGAGAAATAGAAGCACAAAATGGAAAAAGAGAGAAACCATTCACTCTTCTCCCTCCTGTAGCCTTTACTCATGGGAAGGGTGAAAGTTTGGCTTTATTTTAAGTTGGACTTTTGACTTGTTATGGAATTAAGTGCGTTGTTGTTGTTTGGCAATTTGAAGTGACTCTAGGACTTTTTATTACTTAAGGATACCCAAAAAAGTAATGGGGACTGTTCAAGTTTTCCTCTGGAAGCATTGGAAATACTCAAAAGAATAAATCTGAAAATTTGAAGAGACTGTGGGAAAAATGAAGTTGCTTATGATTTTGCCACACGTAAATCATATTTATCACATGTCTACTTCACAGCTCAGCTCTGGTTAGCATATTGATTTTCATGTTAGCCTGAAAATATTTCTCTAACAAGTCAAGCACATTTTTAGTTGGTGCTGAAATTTTTGACAAACTTATTATCTTTTAAAATATTTATTTATTTTAAAGTGGGAGAGTGAGAGAGCTCTGATTGTGGGGCAGAGGGAGAGGGAGAAAGGATCTCCAGTAGACTCCACACTGAGTGCAGAGCCCAACCCTGGGCTTGATCTCAAGACTCTGAGATCTCGATCTGAGCTGACCCAGTTGGAAGTTCAGCAGCCTGCGCCCTCAAAAACTTTATTTATTATTTTGTTAAAGATTTTATTTATTTATTCATGAGAGACACAGAAAGAGAGAGACACAGGCAGAGGGAGAAGCAGGCTCCATGCAGGGAGTCCGATGCGGGAGTTGATCCCAGGACCCCAGATCATTCACTGAGCCAAAGGCAGACGCTTAACCACTGAGCCACCCAGGCATCCCACAATTTTTTAAAGGGAATTGTTATTTTTAAAGGGAATTGTTAAACTGGGTTAATTTTTCTCAGACTTTAAAAGGAGAGCCTATCAAGGAAGTCTTTCCTTTAGAATAGCCAAAGAATTGGAATAAGTCTAATTTGTGTTACTGGGAGAGTTCCACTGGTACTACCCTCAAAGCTCAGTTTGAAGCCTCTGAGTCACACAAAGAGTACCTCATGCTAATTGGATCTGTGGAAATTATCAGTTATAGGCACTAAGAAACTTTTTTTCCTTTTTTTTTTTTTTAATGTACCTCTACTGAAGACAGATGGATTCTTCTTTATTTACTTTTAATTCTGGTATAGTTAACATATAGTGTTATATTAGGTTCAGATGTACAGTGATTCAACAATTCTATACATTGCCATGTATTCATTGTGATGAGTCTATTAATCCCCTTCACCTAGTTCACCCATTGCCTCCCCTCTGGTAACCATCAGTTTGTTCTCTATAGTTAAGAGTCGGTTTTTTGGTGTATCTATTTTCCTTTTTTTTTGTTTTGTTTTGTTTTTAAAAGTTTACATATGAGTGAAATCATATGGTATTTGTGTTTCTCTAATTTATTTATCATTATACCTTCTAGATCCAACCATGTTGTTGCTAATGTCAAGATTTCATTCTTTTTTATGGTTCACAATGTTCCATTGTGTATATATATCACATCTTTATTCATTCATCTATTGATGGGCATTTGGCTTACTTCCATAATTTGTCTATTGTGAATAATGCTGCAATAAACATAATGTGTATATCCTTTTTTTTTTTTAATTTTTTTATTTATTTATTTACTTATGATAGTCATAGAGAGAGAGATAGAGAGGCAGAGACATAGGCAGAGGGAGAAGCAGGCTCCATGCACCGGGAGCCCGACGTGGGAATCAATCCTGGGTCTCCAGGATCGCGCCCTGGGCCAAAGGCAGGCGCTAAACCGCTGCGCCACCCAGGGATCCCCTGTATATCCTTTTAAGTTAGTTTTTTTGTATTCTTTGGGGAAATACCTAGTTATGTAAACTTCTGTTTGTTGGAATGTTTTGATTATAGATTCAATTTCATTGCTTGTAATTGGCCTGTTCAAATTTTTTATTTTCCTGTTTCAGTTTTGTAATGCTATTGTTTTTAGGAATTTATCCATTTTTTTCCTAGGTTGTCCAATTTGTTGGCATGCAATTCTTAATAATGTTCTCTTAAAATTGTTTGTATTTCTGTGGTGTTGGTTGTGATTTCTACTTTTTCATTTCTGATTTTGTTTATATGACTTCTCTCTAATGACTCCAGCTAAAGATTTATCGATTTTGTTGATTTTTCTCAAAGAATCAGCTCTTGGTTTTATTAACCTGTTTTATTTTTGTTGTTGTTCCTATCTTGTTTATTTCTGCTCTCATCTTTATTATTTCTTTTCTCCTACTGGTTTTGGATTTTGTTTGTTCTTTTTCTAGCTCCCTTAGGTGTACGTTTAGATTGAGATTTTTCTTGCTTCTTGACATAGGCCTGGACTGCTATAAATTTTCCTCTAAGAACTATTTTTGCTGCATCCCAAAGATTTTGGACTGTTTGTGTTTTAATTCCCATTTGTTTCCAGTAATTTTTTATTTTTTATTTTTATTTTTTTGGTTGACCCATTATAGTTTAATAGTATGTCACTTAACCTTCATGTATCTGTGGTCTTTCCAAATTTTTTCTTGTGATTGATTACTAGTTTCATAGTGTTGTGGTCAGAAAAGATGCATGGTATGACTTCAATATTTTTGAATTTGTTGAGACTTGCCTTGTGCCTTAATATGTGATTTGTTCTGGAGATGTTCCATGTACACTTGAAAAGAATATATATTCTGCTGCTTTAGGATGGAATGTTTTCAATATATCTATTGGATCCATCTGATTCAGTGTGTCAACTAACTCATTGATTTTAGTTTGGATAATTTATCCTTTGATGTAAGTGTGGTGTTAAAGTCACCTACTATTATTGTATTGCTATTGATTAGTTCCTTTATGTTTGTTATTAGCTGCTTTATGTATTTGGATGCCACAATGTTGGGTGCCTATATATTTATAGTTGTTATATCTTCTTGTTGGATTGTTCCTTTTATGATCACAAAGGACACTTTGTCTCTCATTACAGTCTTTAAAGTCCATTTTGTCTGATATAAGTACTGCTATTAGGGCTTTCTTTTTTTATTTTTATTTTTATATTTATTTATTTTTTTTTAAATTTTTATTTATTTATGATAGTCACAGAGAGAGAGAGAGAGGCAGAGACACAGGCAGAGGGAGGAGAAACAGGCTCCATGCACCGGGAGCCCGACGTGGGATTTGATCCCGGGTCTCCAGGATCGCGCCCTGGGCCAAAGGCAGGCGCCAAACCGCTGCGCCACCCAGGGATCCCCGGCTTTCTTTTTTTAAATAATACATTTATTTTTTATTGGTGTTCAATTTACCAACATACAGAATAACACCCAGTGCTCATCCCGTCAAGTGCCCCCCTCGGTGCCTGTCACCCATTCATCCCCACCCCACGCCCTCCTCCCCTTCCACCACCCCTAGTTAGTTTCCCAGAGTTAGGAGTCTTTATGTTCTGTCTCCCTTTCTGATATTTCCCACACATTTCTTCTCCCTTCCCTTATATTCCCTTTCACTATTATTTATATTCCCCAAATGAATGAGAACATACACTGTTTGTCCTTCTCTGATTGACTTACTTCACTCAGCATAATACCCTCCAGTTCCATCCACGTTGAAGCAAATGGTGGGTATTTGTCGTTTCTAATGGCTGAGTAATATTCCATTGTATACACAGACCACATCTTCTTTAAGGGCTTTCTTTTGGCATCCATCTGCATGCTAAATGGTTTTCTATCCTTCTACTTTCAATCTATCTGTGTCTTTGGGTCTCTTGTAGACAGTGTAAAGGTGGGTCTTGCTTTTTTTTTTTTTTAACCTATTCCATCATTATATGTCTTGATGGGAGCATTTAGTTTGTTTACATTCAAAATAATTATTGATAGGTATGTACTTATTGTCATTTGGTTACTTGTTTTATGGTTATTTTTGTAGTTCTTCTCTATTCATTTCTTCTCTTGCCCCCTTCTTTCGCATTTTGCTGGCTCTCTTTGATGATATGCCTGGATTTTTTCTCTTATTTTTTTTGCATATCTATACCCGTTTTTTTGTTTTGTTTTGTTTCTGCTTTTTAGAGAGAAAGAGTGTGCATGAATGGGGTAGAGGGAGAGAATATCTCAAGCAGGCTCCACACTCAGCACAAAGCCCACCACAAGGATTGATCTCACAACCCTGAGATCATGACTTGAGCTGAAATTAAGAGTTGGATGCTTAACCAACAAGCCACCCAAATGCCCCATGCCTGTTTTTGATATCATTACCATTTGGTTTGTATATAGCATCTTAAGCGTATGGCAGTCTAATTAAGTTGATGGTTGCTTAAGTTGGAACTCATTATTTACTCCCCTTCCCCCATATTTTAAGTATATGATGTCATACTTTATATCCTTTTATTTTGTGAAACCCCTATTTTATAGACATACTTAATTTTACTGCTTTTGTGCTTCCTACTTTCCTTACTTCTACTTGTGATCTTTCCTTTCAACTCGGGGTCCCCTTTAACATTTCTTATAAGACCAATTTCATGGTGATGAATTCTTTTGTCTTGAAACTCTTAATCATTTATTCTGAATGATAGCCTTGCTGGATAGAGTATTCTTGGTTGCAGATTTTATCCTTTCAGCATTTTTAATATACCATGCTATATCTTTCTGGCCTACAAAGTTTCTGCTGAAAAATCTGATAACCTCATGGGGTTTCCTTTGTGTCTAAGTATTTGCTTCTCTCTTGCTGCTTTTAAAATTCTCTTTATTACTACTTTTTTTCCATTTTAATTGCTATTTATCTTTTTTTTTAACCTATAGTTTTTTTTTTTAAGATTTTATTTATTTATTCATGAGAGACAGAGAGAGAGAGAGAGGCAGAGACACAGGCAGAGGGAGAAGCAGACTCCATGCAGGGAGCTGGACATGGGACTGGATCCCGGGACTCCAGGATCATGCACTGGGCCAAAGGCAGGCGCTAAACCGCTGAGCCACCCAGGGATCCCAATTGCTATTTATCTTGATGTGGACCTTCTTGGGTTGATTTTGCTGGGGGATTTCTGTGTCTCCTGGATCTGGATTTCTTTTTTCCTTCCCCAGTTTCAGGAAGTTTTCAGCTACTATTTCTTCCAATACATTTTTTTGCTCCCTTTCCTCTCTTCTATTATAGGGGTCCCTAAATACAAATGTTCATTTACTGGATCGTCATTGAGTTTCTTTAGTCTATGTTCTTTTATTATTTTTCTCTCTCCTGTTCAGTTTGGTTGCTTTTCATTACTCTGGCTTTCAGGTCACTGATCTATTCTTTTTCCTCCAGTATACTATTTATCCATCTAGTGTAATTTCAGTTTTTGAATTCTTCTCTGATTGGTTCTTCTTTATGTTTTCTATCTCTTTATTGAGAACTTCATTGATATCCTTCACTCTTGTCCATCAATGAATATTTTTGACTATTACTTTACATTCTGTATCAGGTATATTACTTATCTCTGTTTCATTTAAGTCTCTTGCTGTGATTTTGTCCTTTTCTTTCATGAGACATATTTTTCTATCTCATTTTGTCTCTCTGTGTCTGCTTCTATGTGTTATGAAAGTCAACTATATATTTTGTTGTTTAAATAGTGATCTTAAGAAGAGGTCCTATAGGGACACCTGGAATGCACAGTTGGTTAACTATCTGACTTTTGGTTTTGGCACAGGTCATAATCTCAGTGTCATGTGATGGCATCATGTGTTTGGTTCTATGCTTAGCACAAAGTCTCCTTGAAATTGTCTCTTCCTCAGCTCCTTCCACTTGTTCTCTCTCTCTCTCTCTCTCTCTCTCTCTCTCTCTCTCTCTCTCTCTCTCACACACACACACACACACACACACACACACACAAATAAATAAATTAAAAAAAAAAACAAAGAGGTCCTGTAATGACCTGCATTGTCCCCTGTTCACCAGAACCTGGCACTTCAGCAGTATTTCCTATGTGACTTGTATGCACCCTACTATTGTGGCTGAGCCATTTTTGCATTTAATTTAGTCATCTACAATGACTCTCTTTGCTTATTGTGGGCAGGGTTTGGTCCCTTTGTTCTGAGCAAGCCAATTTGGGGCCATCTTGGACTTAAGTTGAGTCATACTAGGTATTTGCCAGAAATTTAGTAGCACCAAACTGTAGGGTGCTTTCCCTGTTTTGTTCTCTGAGAAGCTTTCATTGGCTGGCAGGGCCTGCAGTCAGACTTGATGTCTGCCCTCAGCCCATGCTAGGGTCACAGTGTAATGGTGTATGTGGTTATCTTCCCCTCTCCCCAGCAAGAAGTCACTTTGGAAGGGTATGGCCCCTTTTGGGGCTGCTTTCATACTGCCAGGCTTGTGGCACTTCTATGGATGGGCTCTGGCTAAGGGCATATTTGAGGGAGTGTTTTTGCTTGAGAACAGGGGGCAAGGCACATGATGGCAGCAAGGTTGGAGCTTGTCTGCTGCAGAAGTGGACCCACAGCCACTTAGGAAAATTCTTGCCTAAAATGGGATAGAGAGGGTATTTCTGCAGAGGAACATGGGGATAGGGTGGACCTGTTAGCAAATAAGGTAGAGAGTATTCACACTATCCATGTATATAGGCTTGTGGGGAGGAAAATGACACCTATCAGGTCTTTGGTTCTTAGAAGAGTCTCCCAAAGATTCCTACCCCTTTAACACATGCTCTGAGATTAGTATATAAATCTCCTTCCTGTATACCCCAGATGTTTTTCAAACTGATGCTTCTGTGCCATATCTCAGTGGAGCCGTTTGTTCTCTCTCTTTTAAGGGTGGAGACTTCACCCTCCTAATTTTCCTCAAACTGATCCTGCTGATGTTTAAAGTTCCAGGTGTTAAGCCTCACTGATTGTTAGGCCTCTCTGGTTTTTCAACATAAATGTTATAGGGATTCATCTTCCCCATGTGGATCCCTTGTGCCTGGGTTCCTGGTGTGGAGTCTGGTCCTTCTCAGGCTTGTGGCATCCCTTCTTCTTGTGAACAGTCCTGAAGGTCCATCTATCTCCTCACAACATCTCCACCCTTCCTACCCTTTTAGATGTGTCCTCTTCTCTACTTGTGGAGAGTCTGTTCTGTCAGTCTTTAGGACATTTTCTGTGTTATTTATACTGTTGTGGGTGTTATCTAGTTGTATCCATGAGATGAGGTAAGGTTTAGGATCCTCCTACTTATCTTCCCTGGAAGTCACTAAGGAACTATTGATAATGGGCTGTATTTTTTTTTCTTGAGCTACATCAAGTAATAGGCAAAATTGAGATTTTCCTAACAAAAATGAGAATTAAAGTCTCTTGAGGTAATTATTCTGTTTAAATTTAGGGAGCACACCTTTACATTTATCTATAAGAGAGATAAAATTTTATCCTTAACAGTTGTCATCAAGTCTGACAAAATGGCCTCTTGTGGGGATGGCTTCAGTCCTGGTCTATTGAGACCTGCAGCCTGTTTAGCTGAAAGATAAGGACTGTCTTGTGTTTCTTTTATTTTCTTCAGACAGCAGCCAAGCATGGTGCTTCTTATACAATAGATGTCAAAGAATGCTATTGACCAAATGTCTGGGTGTTTCAGTCATTTGGAATGCATCTTGCTGCCTATTGTTCATATTTGAAACACAAACTGCATTAATACTGATGTCCTGTGGCTTCTGAATTCCTTTCCCAGCTCTCTCCTCATTTTTACTAATTACTGTAATGGGCAGAACACCCTTCTATTTTGACAGTTAAGATGGAAGAAATTGAAAATTAAAAAAGACCATAAAGGACAGAATTTCAAAAAAGAATCCATTAAAGTCACTTAAAAGTTATCACAAATCCTCAGGATCCAATGTCCCTAACTTAAAATTCCCTATTTTGTTAAAGGTTAAATGTAGTGGCTCCTTTTCCCAATCTGAAGATCACAAAAACCATTTTGCTTTGGATAATTCCTTTACCTTTGTGTTGTAAGTGTATTTAAAATTTTATATAGGCATGAATAAGGATAGGTAATCTTTCCTTTTGTCATTTCTGGAAGTGAATTTTCTCCTTTCTTCCTGTGAAAGGGTGAATAATGAAGTGCATATGAAGAACTGGTAAGTGGGGTTGTTTATCCGTCTGCTATAAGACTAATAACACACTAAGCAATTCTCACAGTTAAATTTATGAACAGAAAAGCTTTAGGCAAAATTTAGAAAGTTTTCTTTGCTACCAACAAATCTTATTTTATCTACTTTATTAATCTCCTTCCCAAACTTCTAGAACTTAGTGCCCAACCTTTCTGATGTCCTTTAGATGCCCAATTCCTAACCCACCCCTCAACATACATTTCTGTATTCCTCCCTTCCAGGCTTTGCTTGATACTTAGTTAATAAATGTGGTCAATTTCTGCATTCAAGGTAGGATTAACCAATTATTATTCAGTGTGTTACGGAAGAGTTGCATCATATCTTAAATCAAGCACAAGCACAGGTTTTGAGGATTGAGGAAAATGAGAGGGAAGGAGAGAATGAGTTATAATTTGTTTCCCCATTCTACCAGTGAGCTCCAATAGACTGGGAGGCTCAACCAACAGACATTTGCAGTTCTGAAGGCTGGAAGTCAGAGATCAGGGTGCCAGCATGGTAGGATTCTTGTGAGTCCTCTCTCTCTAGTTTGCTGACCAACTTGCTGTCTGTTCACGTGGTGGAAAGAGAGAGATTTCTCTCTTTCCCTTTTTTTAAAGCCACTGAACCTATTGGATCACTGCTTCACCCTTATGATCACATTTAACCTTAATTTCCTCCTAAAGCCCTATCTCCAAAAACAGTCACAATGAGTTAGAGCTTCAACATATGAATTTTGGGGAGGGAACATAATTCAATCTATAGCACTCACTCTACTCTATCTATAGGTAATCAAGATGAACAAAATGGCAGACATATCTGTATCATTTATGTATGTGTATATGTATATATGTATGTATTCCTCCTTGGTCAATCTCAAGTTCTATTTTCATTGAGTGAATGTTTTATTGGGCTACATTTGATTCTAAAACTTAGATGTTTGTTAATTTCCTATAGTATGACTGACTACTTCATTTGATGATCAAAGAAATAGTTTTCTGTTCCAATAATATTGGGGAAGGAAAAAAATAGTATGTTTGATTCACCGAGAAAGAGCATATATGCATGCTTTATTTCATGGGTAATTTAAGGGACTTGCATTTTGTCTGTGATTTTTTTCACCTTAGGACTTGCCTTTAGATTTGAATAGGACTTTATTATATGTTTTAATTTTAACAGGCTTTTATAGCACAACTCGAGGTCATGAGTAGTTTGGAGATTATGATCCTTGTTAGGATGTATTTGGGTGAGGAGACCTAAGAGTACTTTGAAAACATGCATAGGCAGTGTCCTTCTCTGACTACAGATAAAAAACTAATCTTTTATGTAGGACTTTGTGATATATAAAATGCTTTTATAACCTTCACATGAAAAGTTAATGTGAAGTAAATTACAAACCCCAGGTGACTTGTTGATTAATTCAGGATTTTTATTAACATGACTAAGAAATGGTCAATAAGTTCCATGCAGTGAGACAGTCATTTTCAGATGAACTTCCCTGGAAACTTGCTCCCTTGTTATTTAAAGTTGAATTTAGGGATAAGTAATTCCCAGGTAGGAGACAGTAGTTGGAGAATGGATTATTTAACATTTATTTATTCAGGAAGTATTTGAATGCTAACTAAATGTAAGCACTGTTCTAGGTTCTAGGGAACACTTAAGAACAGAATGGGCAAACTTGTTCAAATGGTGCTTACATGCAGCGGGGAGGGATAAAAGCAATAAATACAATAAACACAATAGCAGCTCGTAGTAAATTGTGCTGACATGACAGGGTATCCTATTGCTGCTTTAGATTCAGAGGTTAAGGAATAACAATCAGATTTTTAAAAAGCTCTGAATGACAAGGAGTCAGTCACACAAAGAAGGGAGAGCACATTGTTACCAAAGCAATAGCTAGGACAGAGGCCTATGGTGTGAATGAACTGCTATGTTTGAGGACCAGGTATAAAGAACATGTCTATCTGCAGCAAAATGGAAAAAGGGTAGAGTGGCTAAAATACTACTGTTCCTCAAGAAGATGTGGAGGAATTTGTAACAAATAAATGACAGCAGTTGATTGAACTACACAAAAATAGTTGAGGGAAACTGTGTTTACACTGTATACTCTAAGCTAGTGCAAAGAGATTGAGAATTCTCTGAAATTATCATAAATGCACTGATTTAAGAAAGTGATCATTTCAAGGTAGACAAACCTGGAGACTGATAAAATGAACAGGTTTACCTCCGTGTGCCATACCAATGGGACCATTTATTATGTATGTCACAGCAATGGGAACAGAAGAATATAGAACAAGGATTTTGCCAATACCTTAATGATTCTTAGCTCTCACATTACCATCATGATAGTTATCCTCTATAATGTGGGAAAATAATCCTCTATTATATATATATATATATATATATATATATATATATATACACACACACACAAATATGTGTTATATATATGCATCATTGTATAATCTATTATAATTGTGTATATTTGTGTGTTATATATATATATATATAAAGTAATTCATTCCATTTTGCATCTATCTATCTAGCCATTCATTCTCAGTTAAACATTGTGTTGTCACTACATAAGTCAAGATAATTTCTTCAAGAACTGCAAATGATAAATACCTGAATTTGGTTGGATCCACCTAAAGAAAATTACTCCACTAAACAAAATGAAAAACCCAAACAACAACAAAAAGTCCATTACCTTTACACAATTATCTTGGTTTAGAGGTGACACCCCTTTATATTCTTTCAAATATGATTTCACATGAGCTAGATTCATAAACCTCATTTTAAAGATAGAAATAGGGACTTGGGGTACAGAAGGGCTTATTTTTAAAGATGGAACTCAGCACAGCACCCTCTGTATGTTTATTTGAAAATTCTGAGTGAATCTGCTTGGCCAATGAATATGCTGCCTTGTGTTCTATATTTTGAATTTGGCCAGCTATGATTGAGGATAGGCAAGGAGTGGAAACATGACTGAGAGTATGGGCTGCAGCTATTTCTAGGAAAGGGGGAGTGAGCAATTATTGTAAAACATAACCCATACACTTACCAGCAAGAAAGGATGTAGAAATATTTTTCAGCTACTCGGCTAGAATAAATAAAACCTGTACTTTAAGAAGTAGATTTCTGACAGCGAGAGAGCTTCTAATTAACATCGGAGTTATTATTAGAGGTTTCCATAGCTAAAACTACTCTTGATCATTTTTTAGTCTCTTTTGCATGGAAGGATTAATACAGTATAATATGTACTTGAATATTTCAAATCAATTAAGAACAAGTTCCCCAAATAGAGTGTGTGGGTTATTTGTTTTACTCTTTGTTCAAACTATGGCATTCACACCACCGACACACTTACATCTGTGGTCTAGAAGTTAGGAATGATTAGGGTAGCTTCGATGACCTCTCTAAGTGGAGTCAGAGCTACACCTGCCTGTTCTGAGGATGTTGTTGTTGGATGAGACCCTTTCCCAGATACATGCTTATCACATTGCTGATATGTTATGAAATGGAGGAGACCTAAAACAAATAGGAGATGAAGTTTCAAAGAAAATAAATTAAAATGGGTCTGGTCGCAAAAAAAAAAAAAAAAAAAAAAAAATGGGTCTGGCTGTGTTTATTTTATTCCAGTTGTACTAGCAAAATAATCTCAAGGAGGGAGGAAAAATATGGGAAGGATGGATAAATTTCAGAATTTCATGCTAAAAACAGGGCTGTGCTTTCCAAGGGGAATTATTAATAAAGAGTAAGGACAGTGGTAAACAATAGAACTTTCTTTGATGTTTTTATTAAGTTCAACAAGATGGCAAGAGCTTGACTCCTAACTTTTTATATGTGTAGCTGTGGCATTGACAAGTGGCACTATCAAAATCCCTAAGAAGGCACCCTACTGTCTGAAAAGTCAGGGATAATATGGTGAGACCAACAGTTTTTGAACTTTAAGGGTCTATCTTGACTAACTTATTATTCTTGTCTGTTCTGAAATGGTTCTGAGCTGGCTGGGGCATGAAACCACTCCTTTCTAAAGGAGGCTATCTTATAACCACTCTACAAAGTGGAACAAAACATTCAAAACCACAGGCTTTGGATTCAGGCAGATTTAAGGTCCATCTCTGATCATGCCTCATAAGGCTGTATGTCCTTGCACAAGTTACTTCATTGGTCAATATCTGAGTTTTCCTTTCCAGAGCAAGAAGGACTGTTGGGTTGTTGGAAGGACTAAATGGTACAATATATGTTATGTACTGACTAGTGAGTGCATGATAGAATTTTTTTTTTTTAAATGGAGTCTCTTACTCTCTTGAGTTCTTTTGGGTGAACAACAATCTAGGTTTATACTGAAAGTCCTGGACTCCGGGTTTTAGCACTGAAATTTCTATTTCTCAAGACTATTCAGTCCTGGACAAATCTGAATAGTGTTCACTTTAGTTGTTCACTTTCTGGGGAAATGGTCTTCTTGATTCCACAATGAACTTCTTGTGCTCTTTTCGTGTTTCACTACAATGTTTATTTATTTAGTAGGACTTTACATAATGCTTAGTATATGCCAGGCACTGTTTTAAGCTTTCTCAAATACTTACAAATATTTAAAATATTTAAGCATTCAAAAAACTGTGGTAGGTATTATTACCTATTTACAGATGAGGAAACTGTGGCAAAGAGAGGTTAAGTAAGTTGTAGAAGGCCACACAGGTATTAAGATGGAGAAGTCTGGGTTCAAACCTTCAAATTCCGATTCTAGAATACATGCTGTTAACTGTCCTTATGTTGTCTGCATGTGATATGTGTAGCTTAACTAGTAGTATTTGGAATTAAGATGAAAATTCCATTTTACTCTCTTTCACTGATTTAAAATTTGGTTTTACTATATACCTCTGAGTTTGCTGAGCTGTAACCTAACACAAATACTTGAATATGGGTGTTAAGGGCTTTGAGCATCATGGTGGAAGGGATGTTATATGAAAAACAGGGTAGTAATATTGGCAAATGATATGCTATGCTGAATTTTCCAGTGTATGAGTCTCTGGAATCCTTGTTTTTAGCTTTCTTTTCTTATTGATTTGTCACATCAAAGATGAGAGTTGTTTCTCCTTAGAATATGCTGGTGAAAGAATGAAAAAAGAGATTTGATAGAAGAAAATACTTAAAACGTTAATCAAATCAATTATTTTGACTGTAGGATTGGATAGTCACCTAATTGTTAGATTAACATAGATTCTAAACATTACTTATATTGTATTTTGAGTTGAATAATTATTTTTTAATTGAAATCTATCATTCTCTTCCCCTCCACCCTAACACACTTTATCCCAAGCACATATCCTCACAGCTTTGTCAGTCTCTTGACTACTGGTAGTGGCTTTGCTACAAACCTCAATTGATAGTTGCCACAATAGCCTGTAGCCCTTTAATATGATTCTTTGTGCAGATGGATTCAGGGGCATGAGTAAGTCCTCCTCAGTCTTCTCTTTGTCTGCTTACTTTACCACTTTTCCTGGAAATGTTTGAGAATATGAAAATCTTATGTCTGTCCCCTTTTTATTGATTTATTTAGAATTCACAAATGCTTCATTCCAAGCATTTTTTCCTTTAACTTAAATCACAAATTTAAGTTCAGCAGAAGGCACACTATCTTCACTTCATGTTATTTCATATATTTTTATGGCAGTCAACATGAGATTTCTAAAGGGTAAGGTACTGTTTTGGGCATTTTCTGAGATTAAATGGTGGTGCTTCAGGATTATTCTAGAACTATTTCACACAGCACATTGTGTTAGCCCCTAGAATATAAACCAGAACTTGCCTCTCATAGGCATGCTACCAAGAATGTGTTCATGATTAGTTTTTCAATTCATTTCAGGACTTTTGGAGCACCTATTATATGCAAGGCATGGTGCTCAACAGTCTCTTTTTGGATGCTTACTTTAAAAAAATGAGGTCCCCAACTTCAAGAAGTTATGTCTGGAAGGACTGCAAAGTAGAACATTATAAGATTTATAATTGATTTCCAAAGGGCTACTGTAAGGCAGAAAAAAGAACAGATTTTTATGGTGGGGTAGGAAGGGAGAGAAAAGCTTGGGGGGAGAGGCATCTGAGACGAGGTGGCATTTAAACATACTCTTGAGGGTCAAATAGGTTAGGAACGGATAGAGATGGAGAAGTAGGGCAAATCAAAAGTGAAGGACAACAAAAACAAAGGCACATTAAGCAAATGACAAAATAGAGAAGGACAAGTCTTCCACACAATGGTCAGTCACCTCATGTATCTGGTACAGAGGCACATGAGTGTTGTACTGACAGAGAGGTGGAAAGATATTTGGGCATCATGATGGAAAGTGTTGGCATGCTTTTAGTGTGGACTTTGTAGGCAAAAGGAGCAATTGCTGTGAGTGGTGTATGTGAGCTCATCATATAGAACACAGAGTACAGAGCAGTTTTTAGATGGCGTTAGTTGTTATTATCCTTATTCTTATTTTGTACAGATGCTCTTGATGAGGTTGAGGAAGTTTTTGTCTATTCCTACCTGGATATGTATGGGGCTTTTTCCTCCTTTTTTTTTTTTTTTTAATTATGAAATGGTACTAGATTTTGTCACTTTTTTTTCGGTATCTACTAAAATGATCATGTAGCTTTTGTACTTTATTATGCCAATATGGTTTATTAATAGAGTTTTGGATATTGAACTAACCTTGCATTCTTGGTATAATCCTACTAGGTATAGTGAAAGATATTTATAATGTGTTAAATTTGGTTTGATAGAAATGTCTTGAGGAGTTTTGCATTGATATTCTTGATGGTCTATAGGTGTTGTTATTGTTTTGTTATTATATTAGTCTAATTGGGTTCTCACAATAAAATACCACACACCCTGTGGCTTAAACAACAGAAATTTATTTCTTTGGAGTTCTATAGGCTGGAAATTCCAAGATCATAGTGTTAGCTGATCTGATTCCTGGTGAGAGCTTTCTTTCTGGTTCATGGATGGCCACTTTGACTTCACATGCCTTTCTTCTGAGCATGTGGAAGTGGGGAAGATAGAGGTATGGAGAAGGAAGTGTGGAGGACGGAGGGACAGATCTTCCTCTTATAAGGCCACCAATTCTTTTTTTTTCTTTATAGATTTTTTTTTTTATTTATTCATGAGGAACACAGAGAGAGAGAGAGAGAGGGCAGAGACATAGGCAGAGGGAGATGCAGGCTTCATATGGGGAGCCTGATGCAGGACTTGATCCCAGGATCCCAGGATCATGACCCAAGCCAAAGGCAGATTCCCAACCACTAAGCTACCCAGATGTCCCAAGGCCACCAATTCTATTTAATTTGAGCTTCACCCTTATTTCTTTTTGTTTAAAATAATAAATTTATTTTTTATTGGTGTTCAATTTACCAACATACAGAATAACACCCAGTGCTCATCCCGTCAAGTGCCCCCCTCAGTGCCCGTCACCCAGCCACCCCCACCCCCCCGCCCTCCTCCCCTTACAACACCCCTAGTTCGTTTCCCAGAGTTAGGAGTCTTTATGTTCTGTCTCCCTTTCTGATATTTCCTACCCATTTCTTCTCCCTTCCCTTCTAATCCCTTTCACTATTATTTATGTTCCCCAAATGAATGAGAACATATAATGTTTGTCCTTCTCCGATTGACTTATTTCACTCAGCATAATACCCTCCAGTTCCATCCACGTTGAAGCAAATGGTGGGTATTTAATTGGGGTTCTTGAGGGAGCCAAAAGGGACAGAGGTCCAGAATATGTATTTGAACAAATCATAGCTGAAAACTTTCCTAATCTGGGAAGGGAAACAGGCATTCAGATCCAGGAAATAGAGAGACCCCCCCCCCAAATCAATAAAAACCGTTCAACACATCCTTAAAGTTCACCCTTATATCATTTAACATTAATTACATCCTTACATTATGCCCTGTCTCCAAATATATAAAACTAGGAGTTAGGAAATTTGGGGAGGATGTAATTCAGGTTACAGCAGTGACATCTTCGTTGAGTTTTTGGTATCAGAGTAATAGTAAGCTTATAGAATTGGGAAGTGTTTCTTGTTCTTCTGTATTTGTTGTTTTTTTTTTAAAATAAATTAATTTTTGTTGGTGTTCAATTTACCAACATACAGAAAAACACCCAGGGCTCATCCCGTCAAGTGTCTCCCTCAGTGCCCATCACCCACTCCCCCCCACCCCCCACCCTCCTCCCCTTCCACCACCCCTAGTTCCTTTCCCAGAGTTAGGAGTCTTTATGTTCTGTCTCCCTTCCTGATATTTCCCACACATTTCTTCTCCTTTCCCTTATATTCCCTTTCACTATTATTTATATTCCCCAAATTAATGAGAACATACCATGTTTGTCCTTCTCCGATTGACTTACTGCACTCAGCATAATACCCTCCAGTTCCATCCACGTCAAAGCAAATGGTGGGTATTTGTCGTTTCTAATGGCTGAGTAATATTCCATTGTATACATAGACCACATCTTCTTTATCCATCATCTTTTGATGGACATCGAGGCTCCTTCCACAGTTTGGCTATTGTGGACATTGCTGCTAGAAATATCGGGGTGCAGGTGTCCCCGCGTTTCATTGCATCTGAATCTGTGGGGTAAATCCCCAACAGTGCAATTGCTGGGTCGTAGGGCAGGTCTATTTTTAACTCTTTGAGGAACCTCCACACGGATTTCCAGAGTGGCTGCACCAGTTCACATTCCCACCAACAGTGTAAGAGGGTTCCCTTTTCTCCGCATCCTCTCCAGCATTGTTGTATTTGTTGTTATTTTTGAAAGATATTGCCAAGTTTGATATTCTTTAAATGATTGGGTTTTTTCTTGCTATCTGTCTTACACCAGTTTTACTGTGATGCATTTGGGTATAGATATCTTTGTTTCTATCTAACTTGGAGTTCATTGAAATTCTTAATGTGTTAATAAATATTTTTCATCAAAATTGAAATGTCAATCATTTTTCTTTGATTATTTTTTTCTGCTGTTCTCTTCTTACCTCTTCTATCTTTTCCTGTCCCCTCATAATGTGCATATATTGGCGCACTTAATGGTGTCCCACAGTTCTAAGATTATTTATTTTTCTTCATTCTTTTTTACCTCTCTGTTCTTCAGACTGCATCAGTTCTATTGATCTGTATTCAAGTTCACTGTTTCTTTTTTCTGCCAGCTCAAATCTGTTGTTGAGCTCCTCTAGTTAATTTTTCATATGTTTTTGTACTTTTCAACTCCAGAATTTCTATTTGGTTCCTTTTTAAAAAATAATGATTTATATATCTTTATTGATATTTTCTATCTGACAAGAGATTGTCATCACATTTTCCTTCTTTGCAAAGCTTTTTTGTTGTTGTTTATTTTTGTTTTGTTTTATTAGTTCTTTGAACAGATCTCTAATAAGTGTTTGAAGTCTTTGTCTGCTAAGTCTGACATGTGGAACTTTTCAAAGGTAACTTCTGTTGCCTGCCTTTTTTACCCTGTGTTGTGAGGCACAGCTTAATTCTCTGTTTTTTTTTTTTACATATATTGTCTGTTTTTGTTGAGTATTCAAAGATTTTGTTTTATGTCTGTTTCTCTCTCTGACTTCTCTTCTATTTCTCTTCTACTTCTCCAGAGCTGGATATGGAGACAGTGGCCTGCTTCTTTTGGAATGACACTCCAGTTTTTCAAGCAGAGTGCCAGTCTGGGGCAAGAACCACTGGTTGTCTCAACTTCTCTCTCTTTATATGGAACTTCTGACCTACGAATTATCTGAAGTGAGGGTGAATTACTATTACTACATGCCTGTTGGTCTTGGGTAGAGCTTCCATCCTATGAGTGGGGGCCAGCTAAATAGAGGAAGAGAATCCCAGATCTCACAGGTGTTTTTACTTGAGATAGAACTCCTGCAGTACAGATCAGAGGGTGGGTGGAAGAGCTCTGGGAAATACTAGCAATCTACCCCTCTTGAAGAACTACTGTTCCACTAAATTGAGAGCTAGGAGAAGGGGAGCCCTATGTTCTTGGTTGCATCTACTCAGAGTGGAGCTTCCATCACGCTCAACTGGGATGAAGGATGTATATGACTCAAATGCCACAGACTCTTACTGTTCTTACTAGGATTTTGTAGATTTTTTTCTCTTATTTTTTTAAAGATGTATTTAGTTATTTTAGAGAGAGATTGTGTGTGAGCAAGAGGAAGGGTAGAGGAAGAGGGAGAGAGAGAAAATATCAAGCAGACTCAGTGTTGGGCTAAATCCCAGGACCTAAGCCAAAATCAAGAGTCAGATGCCCAATTGACTGAGCCACCCAGTTGTCCCAAGATTTAGTAGATGTTCTTGAGTAAACGTTTCACTTATTGTATTCTCTTAAATCCATTTCTAGAATTTTTGTTCACTTGTTCTTTTTTTAAAAAAATATTTTTCATCAGTTATAATTGTTTCCTTGGGAAGAGGATTTTGGAAGTCTTCATGCTAGCATCCAGAAGTCATTTCTTTACACATTTAACTTCTAAGCCTGTTATCTTTGTTAATCCCTCAAACAACCTAAGAATAAGGTGGTTAAATATCAAGCCAGGATTTAAACCCAGAGACTTTACACAATACCTTGCTTATGGGAAGTGCTTAATAATATTTGCTGAATAAATTAATGAGCCAATAATATCAAACAATACAATTTAGGGAAGAATAAGTTTCCAGTTGAGGAATATTATAATAAGGGCTATTGTAGTTGGATTGGGATATCATGAAGCTTTTTTTAAATGGAAAAAATATACAAGTTCTTACAAATTGCAGAGTTCTTAAACTTTGCACCTAAATTGTGAGTCTTCATGACTAAGACATGCAGTACAGCCAATTTTGTTAATTACACAGATGCATGATATTATAGTGGTTCTTAAATTAATTTACTGTAAGAGATGGTTCATTTGGTGACTTCATGTACAGAACAAAGCCCTTGGAGGGGAAGTGCTTACTTAATGTTACACTGTTGAAATTGCTGGGGCATATTTCAGAAAGGCATTGGAAGTTTTATTTGCATGAGTGCCCGATGGTATTGTTGGAAGTGATTGAGCATAAAAGTGCATGGATGAAGTTGGGGAGAAAGAGCCTTTTTTGAATATACCAAAATAGTGTCCTAATGGGCAGGGAACTTACCCTGGAATGAAAAAAAAAAAAGTTTAAATGGTCAAACCAGTTGAGGAAACAGGGTAATGATCTGGGCTGCTATATTGTGGTATAACACATACTGTCTTGTATCCCAATGCCTCGAAAGAATGTGTTTCAAGATCTCCAAAAGATAGTTTCTTGAGTAACATGAAAGAATTAGAAAGAGAGGAAGAAGAGAAGAAAGGAGAAATGAAGTGGAATGAAGACTGGTAGCTCTAGGAATGTTGTAAGCTTTCTTTGCTTTTGTTGTAATCTTATGTATGAAAATGAGAATATTGACAAAAGTCCTACAAGAAATCAGTGAAGTCAGTGTGACAAAGTCAAGTCCCAAAGTTTTGTCTTATTGAGCTCATGCTATTAGATGTGAAATCAAAGGCATAAAACAGGTGGTGAGATGTATTTTTGAGGATTACAGAGAATTAGAAGGAATGATGTTAATATTGTGACTTATTGCAGCTAGCTACTCTTGCTGCATGTGGAACAGTAACTTAGAAAAGGTGTAATTAAAAAAAAAAAAAGAAAGAAAGGGTATAATTTCTGAAGGAGAATGTGGGGCCAGTTGGTAATCATGAGTAAAAATAGAAGGCAGTGAAGAGGAGCTTCAAGGGTGTGAATGGGTAGTTATTACTATTATTCCCAGCAATAATTAAGGGAAACTTTAGTGGCAGAAGAGAAATCCAAGTGAGTGATTGCAGAACCATACCAACAAGGAAGAGATTGGGAAATCTGGTATTTTCTGGTTAATTTGTGGTAGAAGAGCCTAAGACTCTTACTATCGTCATTCCATCCTTTGGAAATGCCTCAAGGACAGGACAGGTCAAATATATTTCTGATTTTATTCTTTTTTTTTTCTTTTCAAAATGGCTAAAATGGGAAAAAGAAAAAAAGGAAACTTTTCAATACTCTTATGATTTTTTGGTCTTGTTTATATCTCCTTCTATTTATTCTTTTGCAAGAAATCTTTTGGCTCACACCCATCTACACCTAAAGCCAGATTCCAGGATCTATGATAATTTTGTCTGTCTGGTTCCTCTCAGAGCAGTCAGTCTTTCTCTTCAGGATATAATAACCGCAGTGCTGTAGTCTCAGAGCAATGAAACCAAGTTAGACCTAGGCATGAGAACACTGCCTACATTGAATTGAAACCTTGAAAAGCAGCCATGGCTGCTTAAGCTCCATTCATCTCCCAAAGCAAGTAGCAGTGTCTGCCAGATGGAAGTAGTCTAATTTGGTAGATGGAAACATTTCTAAGATTCGTGGACTGTATCACTAATGTTGCCAGTTGAAGTCTCTTTCACAACTCAGAATTGTATTCTAATAGTATCATTTAGAAAGCCCCAAAAAAGAATACTGAAGAAAAATAGAATGGAGCAAAGTCCATCCCAGACAACTCTTGTGGACGTCATTTAGAGCTCACACATTTTGTTACCTACCTCTAAGGGTTAAAAGCATTTCAAAGGTTTTTTCCTGCCTTCAGCACATCTTTAAATGACAGGCACAGACGTTTGCCTTCACTTCCTAGCATCCTCAACCTGGGCATTCATTGTCTAAGCAGTGGAGTTTCAGTCATCACATGAAGGATTACAAAATACACAGCCAAGTCCCCTGTCCTTAGCCACCTTCCCCTCTGTGTGGGTCAATGGATAATTAGATATTTGAAAAGCACCTTGAAATAAGGGCTATAAATAATTCCTTTCTCCAATTTTAGAAAGCTCCATGGAAAGGAGGGTCATTGGAAAAATCCTTGGATCGCCCTGCATAAAGGACTGGTATTTATTTGCCTGGGACTAATTCAGGGTGAGAGGGAGTATTGTGTGCTGGAAACAGGTCCTGGTGGGGAGGAGAATGGGAGTTTAGTCTTACTGTGTCACTAATTAGCCGTGTGAGTTAGGGAAGTTTCTTCTCCTCATGAGCCTAGGTATGAAGAGTGAGGAATAAACTAAATGATCTTTAAGATGTTTTTTGAATATTCTGTGAATGTTTGTTTTACCTCTGTGCCATGTTTGTTGTCTTCTTGTACTATCTTACTGGTGGTTCCTGGTTTGTTACAAAGTAAGTGGCCCCTCTAACCTAGTAGAGAGCTCAGGAAGCCTATACTGAGCCCTTGAATACTTGAAGTTTCAAGTTTACTTACGGTGTCAAGTTTTCCATTATGGGAGAGAAGTTGGTGTGGTGTACCTGTACCAAGGCAGGACAGAGATAGAAGAATTGGTGTCCCAGGAAGCAGCTGGCATAGTTAGTCAGCACATACAATTCAAGATATTAGCTCACTGCCTGGAATTCTGGAACACATAACGATTGTCTTCCACAAGGCCTCCTGCTGACAGAAGACGACAAGAGGGTGTGTTCATGGCTGAGGGGAAAAAAGTAATTAAGGCTGTGCGTTCTGAAGTCAGACAGATCTGGAAGCTCCATTGGCACAATTGATTAGTATGTGGTACTTAAATGAAGTCAGATCTGAGTTTGTAACTCCAATTTGTCATTTTACCAGCTTTGTGTCCTTTGGAAAATTTCTTAAGCTCTCTAAGCTTCAGGTAATTTATTTGTAAGGTGGGGGGATGTCAGAAATTTTCTCAGATGAGTTTTGGGAAAATTACGTATGTAGCGTATGCTTAGCACAATGTCTGGCAAATAGAAAGTTCACAATAAGCATTAGCTATTCCCATTTTTATTAGTAGGATCACGGGGTAATGAAATTTAGGTTTACTTTATGAATACTTATTTATGAGTGAATACCTTTAATGGATACCTATTATATGGTTATCACACTATAAAGATGTGGAAGACATGGGTTTTTTTCCTCAAAAGAACCTTAAAATTCTATTTTTGAGATGAAATGGTTACCTATTTAATCAAAGCCTTATGAATTCTATCAGGCCCAAAAAGATATTTAAAAATTGTGTTAATTATGAAAAACTATGCATAGAAACATTTTAATTATATTTAAAGTTACCAAAGCATACTGAGAAATGTTCTAGTTTAAAAAGTATACCCAACTGATTTCATTTCAAAGATTGCTGATTATGTAATACTAATAATCCTTAAAGTTTAAGCCTGTGAAAAATTAAGCTTAGTTCTAAAAAATATTTAACTGGATCACTTTGAAACCTCAGGTCCTTGATTCACATGTAATTTTGGCATTGGGGTTTCAGAGTGTGTGACTATCAGGCACCTGACAGAAATGGATTAGGTCCAAATCCAACCAGACGCTTAGTGGCAGATGGCTCCTGGCGCAGTTACTCCAGACTTGGAATGTGTGAGAAGTTAAATGCTCAGAGGCTATGGACTAATTCACTATGGACGTATGTGCGATGAGTTTGGGGGAATCTGTGGCCACCAAAGAACACTGTTGTGTATCTAATACTGAATGAGGATTCATGAATTAGCATAACATTCAATATCCCCAAGACAATGGAACATTATTCTCAGGTACTCTAAGGACACAATTCAGTTTATTTCCATTCAGTTTATTTATTTGCCAAATTCCTTAAACATCCTCCTATTTATTTTGGATTAGAGAAACCCTTGTGCTAAGAGCCTTCCCCAAAAGTCTGGGAGAAAAAGTCTGTTTCTAGTACAAAGAAGCTCTAATGGACTATTTTAGCCAGCCATTGAACTCAGTGGTAGGCCCAGGTTCTCACATACTCCTTAGGACTGTGAAGCACATCAGAGAAATGTGCTCATTGACCAGGATGCCTGAACAAAGCATCGCCTGTTGCCCTCTTAAGATTCAAATCAGCCATTCTCCTTGAATCAGAGTGGCTTTTCTCAAGGGTTTCCTTCATCCAGAAATTTCTAAAGCACTAAGATTCTGGTAGGAAAACAATACAGAGGCTAGAGAAGGATCCTTTAGCCTACATGATCAGATGACAAATATTCATAGAGTGTTTATTACGGAATAGGAATAGCTGATGATATAGATATTTGCTCATGGGATTTATATAGTCCAGTGGACTAAATAAGACCCTAAATATAGGCCAGGAATAGATGGGGTTATATCCTTGAAGAGAGACTTTCTCAATAGTGGCACTATTGACATTTTAGACCTTATAATTCTTTGCTGTGGGGAGCTGTTGGGGAGCTGTCTTGTGCGTTGCATTGTCTGATTATCAGTATCCCTAGTTTCTACCTGCTGAGATACTAGTACCAACCCCTAGTTGTGACAAAGTCTCCAGACATTGCCAAATGACTCCAGGGGTCAAAATCATCCCCAGTTGGAAACTGCTGCTGTAAGACCATGCATTCTACTCTCTGTGCTCCTCCAGAGTCACTTGGGAAGAGGCTAGTTACTCAGTCTCCATTCAGAAATCAGGGCTCACATATCCCATAAACCAGATTTAGAAGAGTTTAAATAAGGGTGCCTTGGTGGCTCAGTCTGTTAAGCATCCACTTGATCTCAGCTCAAGTCTTGATCTCAGGGTTGAATTCAAGCCCCACATTGGGCTCCATGCTGGGTGTAGAGTCCACTTAAAAAAAAAAAGGCTTAAATACATTTTCATGGCTCTAGACCAGTTTTTCCCAGGCTGATGTTTCATAAATGCTGTTCTTTAGAATGCAAATTGATGCAGGATTAAAAACAATGAATCCTATTGTCAAGTATACTTGACACATACTGGATTAAACAAATTAAAACAAATTTCTTTATGTAGAACTTCTTATTGTTTTTGAAGTGCTCCTACAACTCTCTACAAGAGGATACAGCACTTCACATTCTCAAATTTATTTCAGCAGAGATCCCTTTTTTTGCAGAATGTCTATTGATGTCCTTGAGAACAGAATTCTGAAGATACCATTTGGGAAACAGTACTCAAGGACATTCAACATTAACTCCAGTTTTCACTGGAGCTTGTTGGCCTAAGAAGAGGTCCCCTCTAAAGTCATCTGAAGGAAATTTAGCAGCAGGTAGAAGCAATAGGAGGTATAGCAGCAAGGTAGTTAAGTTCTGGAGTCAGCCTGGCTCTGTTCAAATCACAGCTCTACCTCTTACTATTTCTGTGTCCTGGAGCAAATTACTGAAGCTATCTGTGCCTCAGTTTTATCTGGGAAATGCAATTATGAAGGGTGCTACTTCAGTGATACCTGGGTGAGGATTAAGTGAGTAAATAAATATAAATCATTTAGAACATCATTTAGCATATAAGTCCTGAACTGATACTAGATATTGTCCTTATTAGGCCTTGGAAGTAATATAGTGAATCCAGACCTCAGCTATCAGGTCTGTGAGGCTAGCTCAGTTGGAGACAAAAAACCTGTTCTAGCAAATCGAAAGAGCCTACTTGTTTGCCTGAGGCTTCGGGATGTATGGGAACACGGAAACACTATTCTGGCTGAATGTTGGTAAGTACTATTTCAGGTGTAGAAAGATCAAAAGCAGACTGGTGAAAAAATGGATTTTCTTTTCTGTTCCCTCTTCTGGTATGTGCGGGGCATTGGTTTTAAATATTAGCTTGGATCCTTTGCAATTGACCAGTTGTTATGAAAGAAGGAGGCCAAAGCTGAGATGGTCTTTGATCTCTCACTGTGTGTTTCAGAAATCTAGCATAGGAATTCCTTATAGAATCACAAAAGATGATGATCCCTCATCATCCTTTCAGCAAAAGGGGTGGGTAAAATTAACCAGTGATAGAGGGAATTAATCTCAAGCTGTGGTCTTCTTGAGGCAGAGGAAGGCTTCTGTGAAAAGGTAATAGAACAGACTATTTCATTCCCTGAATTAGAGGCACTTTGCCATAGCTGCAGCCACTGAAATACCAACTATGCATTTAGGCCTCAATCAAATTTTTGGATCCATCATGTCCTTGGAAGTTTAAGATTTTTAAGAAGGTTAGACCAGTGGACTGAAGGCTGTCTCTCTAGAGATCCTGTTCTCCTCTCCTTGTCAGTAGTATCTGGAACTTTGTCATATAACTTTGTGATCCAGTCCCTCTGCTGTATCTGGCTTTCCAGGAATTATGATTCTGTGTCTTCTTCCCACCAAACTTACATTCCAGGCTCTACCCCACTTCATCGCTACCTTTTTTTTCCCCCCGGGGCCAGGAAGCCTGCTTTATCCCTTGTGTTTTACAAGGATAGGCTTCTGTAACCTGTTGAACAAGAGAGGGTTGGATCTTTTCTGATAAGCTCATTAAAGCTAAGGCATTATTACCCACCCATTTCTTCTCTCAGGTATACTAGGATTTTTAAAGTGCTCAAGATCTCAACTGAGGTACCAAGGACAGCTTCATAGAGGAGGTTTGAGCATATTAGTTTCCATGGTTTTCCTTATATCACACTGCATGTGATGGGCCATCCCTAGCATTCATTATAACTCAGGGTTTTTCTTGTGTACTTTTGTCCAATAATTGTCTCCATCTTATATCTACAATGAACTTAACACACCCTTCTTTTATTATTATTTTCATTTTATCTCAGAAATGAGGTAGCAGAATATATTAAATGAAACTATTAATTCATGCCTGAGTTATTCTGAAGAATAGGTCAGGAAAATCTCATTTTGTAGATGAGGGACTGAGATTAAGGGAGGAGAAATGAGTTGTCCAGGACATGCAGCTAAATAGACCCCTTGCCCTTCTAGGTCATAAAAGACATTTGGTACATGATGAGGATAGCTCTTTTTGCTATGCTTATTATCGTAGGTTCTAGGATCTGATAGTGATGGAGCCTTATTTATGGATGAATGACAAGGCCACTTAGAATGTAGTCTGAATTGGCTTTGAACTTTCCATGCTCAGAGGAGCCAGCAGCAGCTGGCATTATAAAATAAGCCCAGGACTCGTACTCATTCTGAAAGCATTTTCTTAGCAAAGTTAAAGGATGTCTGTTTTATCTTGTCTGTTTAGCCTTGTTCAAAGGAGAGTAAAGAGGCAAGCAGAAAAGAAGAAAAGAGTCAGTCATTTCTGGGGATTTGTCATTTCACACTCCTTCACAGGGAGTTGAGGAACAAGAGATTTTTCTCCTCCCACTTTTTCTGGAAATTTCAAAATCAGTTACATTAACTAGGAGCAATTCCTAGAGATGTCTATAATGATCCAGCAGAGTTACCTTATATAAGGCATAATTTAAGGTGTAAGATGATTTCAGGAATTGGGGAAGCCAGAGACAGTTTACAGAAAAATTTAGATATAATTTCTTTGCCCTGCTCCATTGAAAATCGGTCTTTGAGTCATCTTTGATGGCTCAACTGCCTTAGATAATTAGGCATTCTTCAGATGGTTTGTAGAATATCTTGAACTTTCTTCCTAATTGGGCCTGGGGGTGGTAAAAGGGAGGATTGCATTGCACTCATAGTAGCTAGGAGCTCAGTGTTCTTGCAAGTACTGGAGGACCCCCAGGATGCATTGTGGAAGTCAAACATGCTTGAGTCAGGGGTGTCTGAGTTATGACAAAGCAATACCAACTAAATGTGTAAGAAGAACTAAGACTAGCGGGTGGGTTCTTATTTTCTAAGATAATATTTCAGGTTTTTCCTTGACCGAGGTCGGTATATGCACAAGCACATTTTCAGGAACTCTAATAGAAGAAAAGCTGCCACTTCCTTTAAAAATTCATTAAGAAACACAGCAAAGATAATCCAGAAGCAGTCAGAATGCTTCATATTTCATTTTAAATCACTCCTTTGTGGGTGTTGAGTGTTTCTTTACTGTACCTCTGGTACTACCAGAAGTGATTTGTAACAAAGCACTGGAGAGAATGTATCCATCTCGAGTTAATCCAAACCCTACAGGACAACACACACTCCAGGAATAATATTGGTTTCCTAGTTAGGCAGCAGCTGCTGCCTCTCTTGCCACCTGAATGATTGTGTTGACAGATCTTTGTAGTGTGAATCAAAGCTTAAAGGCATAATGAGAAAAAAACACCAGAGCTCCCATCCACTCTTTCTGGTAAGGCTTTTATGTAGTTGTTTCAAAACAGGGAGTTGGAGGATGGATCTGTCTTCTCTGGATCTGGATCCAGCAGTGCTTAGTGTTGAAGGTATGTTCATTTACCTGTGTTCAATTGAGCTCTTTAATGAGGCAGGCAAAGTTAGGGAGGGAATGAAAATGTTGGCACTTAGGTTCCATTGCTTATTAAGACATCCAGGAATTCTGAATCTTTTTCAACCTAGTTTCTGAAAGCATAGTAAACCTTCAGAAATAACATTCTGTTGACCAGATGCCTTGGTATTTCCAAAGTTTTCAATCTGTTGCTCCAAGAGAGAGAGGGAAAGAGAGAGAGAGAGAGAGGGAGAGAGAAAGAAAAAGAGAAAGGATGAGAGAAGAAAAGATACAAGGGAATAGAAAAGCAAATACGTGAACTTCAAAGATTAACAATCAGGTTAAAAGCCTCAGGAATGTTGATGCTGAAATACTCATTAGAAAGCAGAGAAGATAGGTCTGTGATAAATTAAAGGTAGATGTTAGTACGTGTAGAGTTTGATCTAGTGCAGTACACTTGAAAGGGCACAAGCTCAGATACACACAGGATGATTTTAAATGCTAGAAGAGTCTGTGGTCTGATGGTGCTGAACTTGAAATTTGCTTTAGCCTTAGGACCATTATGAAAACCATGAACCATTTAAATAGTAGTAACAATGGCTGCCATATGTTTCAAGCATTAAATTAGACAATTATGTAGATGACTGACTTAATCGTCATGACAACCTTGCCAGGTGTTTTACTCTTCCCATTTTACAAATGGCAAAACTTAGGTGAAGAGAGGTTACACAACTTGCCCAATATGCCATAGGAGTCAGTCCCTCATGCTCGACTACAGCCCTCATGCCTCTTGAGACAGAGACATTGATTTGTGTACTTGCATTTCACAGACTCCCTGCTAGGGGACAGAGCTCTGGCCGATGAATTGGGAGCAGAAGGCACTTGTGTGACTTCCAGGGCGAAGTAATTAATTCATTTATCCCGGTTTTCTCTTCCCCTTCTACTGAGAATGTAAAGTTCTTGAGTTTTTAAGATGTCAGTGTCTCAAGATATAAGAATTTGGAGTCTGCATTTATGAAAATCACCAAGGAGATCCTTCTAACACATATTTGTCTATGATGTGGGCAATAAATAAGTCTTTGTTAAGCCACTTACACTTCAGGATGTATTTGTTACCAAAGCATAGGCTATTATATCCTAATATATTTCACCATTTTCCTTACCTACTTTGAATTTTAGCTGTTAATACAGTATACCCTATGTTTTAGTCTTACTTAGGAAGGGTTAACATAATATTATGTTCAATTTGATTATTTTATTATTTCTAGAAATGTCCCCTAGAATAAGAGAATAACACAAAAAACTTAGAATGGCAGTTTTTGCCTGAAAATAATGCCTTTGGGGCTATAATCAGATTTGGGGTTCAGGGGCTTGCTCATCTAATTTATGAAGAATCCACTTGATAGCTCCTGTTTCCATATGGCTCATGATCTCTTGTCAACTTCACTCTAATCAGCATATCTATGAACTGTAAATTAAACTAGTTCTCAAAAAAATAAAATAAATAAATAAACTAGTTCTCTTTTCCTTCAAGTTTCCTTAAAGGAAAGTCTGAAGAAAGAGGCTGGCCAGCTGTTATGTCCTGAGAGAAGTGGGTCTAACTTGCCTCCATCTTACAGATGGGGAATATGAGCTCAACTCCATTTTCTGGAAAAGTGCTATTTTAAAAAAAGTATTTATTTATTTTAGAGAGAGAATGGGAGGAGGGATGGAACTAGAGAGAGAATCTCAAGCAGACTCCATGTTGAGTGCAGAGCCCAATCTGGGGCTCGATCCCAGAACTCTGAGATCATCATAACCTGATCTGAAACCAGGAGTGGGGTGCTTAATTGATTGAGCCACCCAGGCGCCCCTCTGGAAGAGAACCATTACTGAACTTTGACATCTAGCACCCTGCCCTTTGTTACGTATTTTGAAACCTGAAAGAAGAAACTCTCCAAAATTTTCCTGATAGGAAATGACCTTTGATTTCTTTGTTGTATATTGACTGTCCACTCATTATAAAAGGCTAATTGTGCATATGACTGATGCAGGGGAACAACTTCTCCCCAGGGAAATGTCATTGAATGGGATGTGGCAGTGACAGCAACTTGGAAATGACCATGTACAACATTAAATTCCATTTGTGATATTAGGGTTCTGTTGAAAAATCTTAAGAAATACCTTTATGTCTTAGCATTTTTTACTATTAATTCCATCTAACATTTGATGACATCTAGATTGGGAACAAACATTGGACTTTTGATTTGAGATGCTTTTATTCCAGGTTTCTCTCTAATATACTCACATATTTTAAACACATCCTCCTTTAGCAATATGTCCCCAGAAAGGGTAAATTTTGATTATATCCTCTTTAAACATGGGTAGAAGTTGAATAACGATATATGATTCATACATTCAGGGGGAAGGAAAATTGGTGTTTTGGGGAGAATGATGAAAGGGTTAGATTTTTTGCTGTCCCCGCCCTTCCACGTGGTTGTGGTTGCCATTAGAAACCTCAGTGTTTGATTCTTCTAATAGATTATATATAGGCCACCTTTCCTTTCTTTTAGATTTATGTTGGTCCTTTAGCATTGAAATATCAATACCAACTAACACCATTAAGGAGTAGTGGAGGGGGAGGTGGGCAGGGTGATGGGGTGACTGGGTGATGGGCACTGAGGGGGGCACTTGATGGGATGAGCACAACATACTATATGTTGATAAATTGAACTCCAATAAAAAATATACAAAAAACCCCCAAATCCCTGCTCAGAATTTATTTATTCAATAATTATCAATCCTGATTCTATGGCTGATTTATCTGATTGTTTATTTATTTTTGACATATTATATGCAGTATGATGTTAATTTCAGGTGTACAACATACTGATTCAACAATTGTGTACATTATTCAGGGCTCACCATGATAAGCACAGTTATCATCTGTCTCCATACAATGTTATTACAATATTACTGAATATATTCCCTGTGTTGTACTTTTCATCTTCATGACATATTTATTTATTTATTTATTTTTTTAATTTTTATTTATTTATGATAGTCACAGAGAGATAGAGAGAGGCAGAGACACAGGCAGAGGGAGAAGCAGGCTCCATGCACCGGGAGCCCGACGTGGGATTCGATCCCGGGTCTCCAGGATCGCGCCCTGGGCCAAAGGCAGGCGCCAAACCGCTGCGCCACCCAGGGATCCCCATGACATATTTATTTTATAACTGGACATTTGTACTTCTTTATCCCCTTGATATATTTCACCTGTCCCTCTCCTATGGCTATTTAGAAACTGATCCTGGGTTAAGAGACTCAGGACATGGCACACCTGTGTTAGAGAATGAGGCTATAAAGATGCTTCTTCCCTTTCTCTTTGTACAGAGGTAAAGGCTTTTATGATTTTGATAGAAAGTAAAAGTTGTGCCACGTTGACAGGACAGATGAGGCAAGGCACAGCCTTAGCTGTTCCATCTGGTGTTTCTTAAGTAGGACAAACTATTCTTGGAGCTCTGCAAAGTGCCTGCTTCATCTCACAAGAGTTGGAAATGACTGGGCTTCTCAGTGAACTCAATAGGTGGGAGTTGTGACTTGTAAAGCTAAATGAAAAAAAAAAAAAAAGGAGACATACAGCCTACAGAGAATAAATGTCTAGCAAATTCTTCTGTTTCTACAAGAGCTCAGCAAATAGACTTTTTATGATAAGCACAATTCTGTTCCTAATCTACAAACCTTATTTTTAATAAAGAGCCTACTCTTTCTCTTTAGTAATCCTTTTGAGATTACAACAGCAGTTTATCATTTGCAGTGATAAACTCACCAGTCACCAGGTGTTTAGCACAGGATTTGGGGAGGTGAGTAAAATTGAAATTTCAAAGCCACTATCTCTGCATGTGCCTCATAAAATTTTTGGCAACTATTGCTGGAATAAAGCTTCCCTTCCATCTTCTTCCCTTGGCGCTGAAAGAGCTAGTACATTGCAATGAGCTCTGTGTAACTGGATGTTCTGTGAAGTTATCTCGGCTTATTTCTCATTTTTCTGTTTTATAACTGCTATATCAAGCTTGATATAAACATTATTAGGTTGCACATATGTTTCTGATCAGGAAGTCCTTAAATATTTTCTTAGGATCATTGTCTTCTAATGTAGTTAAAAAGACAAGCTTATAAAGATTCCTCCTGGATTGTGACTTGACCTGATGAGTCATATTGATAATCAGGTCCAGTAACACTAGATTTCAAATGTAATTTCCTTTGGCATCTTATATCTCTATGTATTTGCAGAAAAAATGCATTTATTATAGCACCAAAAACTTCAAGATACCTAGGAATAAATTTAACAAAAAAATTTAAAGGTACACATTTCCCAAAGAATATAAATCTGTACTGAAGGATACAAAAAATACTGAAAAACAGAGAGGTATAACATGTTTCTGGTGTAGATTATTCAATATTGTAATTGCATAAGTTAGTCATGAGTAAATCTATAAATTCAATGTCATAATTGTAATAAAATTCGCAATTTGACTTATGATTACCTTGAGCGTCTTGATTCTAAAGTTCACCTGGAAGAGGAATTTCATGAAAGTAGTTAAGAAAATGTTGAAGAAGAAAAATCAAAGAGGAAAGTAATAGTGATTGTTGATATTGGCAATACATTTTTGGACAGTTCAGTTTAATAGTAACTCATAACTTTTTAAAAAATAGTGCACAAATTACTTTTTGCTGGATTAATTCAAGAGTTTAATGTCATGCCACATCGTTGCCTTCCTGGTTGAATTAATTCTATGTATGTCAAATTGCTCTTAAAGTTCTATTAATAGGATTTTATAAGAATAGGATTCTGGATGTTTGTGACAGAATAATGCTGTAAAGGTTTTATTTTTTTATTATTTTACTATAAAAATTTCTAAGGCTAAGAAGTAATAGCAGTTTCAATAAGAAGTTAAATATTGAAATTGAAACTAAAATTATTTTTCTAGTCTTATGTATTCTGAGTGAACTTATGACCAGAACAAGTATTTTATTATTTCTAAAAATAGTGAATCCATGAAAGAATGGTCATCCATTAATTGTCATGCTTAAGTATAAGAAAATTAGTCTGTTCCTGGTTTCTTAACTCTGTGTCAGTGACATCTTACAAAAAGATTCAAGCTGAGAAACAGATACAGATTTGTTGTCTAATTCACACCTAAGGGGATGATGGGAATTAAAATGAATCCATAAACTGCTTTGCTGCTTCCATGACCTATGACTTGACAGAAGGTATCCTGAAGAAAGCTCATGGTTTAAGAATATGATAGATTTATGAAATGCTCTAGTGTATGAAATCTTTAATTTTCATCCTAGGCTGCTTCAATGAACCATCTAAAAACAGGACAATGTGGTATTTGAAATAATGGATGTTTTACTGAAGATTCTAAGAGTCAAATTAAATCAAGCTGAGACAGCCTGATGTTCTTCTATATTACCTGAGTTTCTAATGATCATTGCTTTTGCATTAAAAAAATGTCTTAGGATGTGAAAAGATCATAGCCACCATCCTGTGAGGCTCAGCCTTGTGAGTAAAATACAGCTAATAAGACAGGATATAGAATTGGGATTTGGGCCAGAATTATAGGTAAGAAGAACTGCTATGACATAATTTTATTCATTTACTTATTTAAAACTATTGATCAGCTGCTATGGGCTAGGCATCTTGTTAGATATGGAGCTAGTGATGGGTAAGATAAGCATGATCACTTAAAAAGGAGCTTATAATCTAATCAATGGAGTAAAACAAACACCATTTCTTATGAAATTTATTGCCATATTAAAATGGGGTAACATCTGTTAAGTATGTGACAAGCCGTAGCCAAACAAACATTAGATTTCTTCTCCTTTGTATTTTCATGTAGAGGATACCTCACTATATTCAGTTGTCAAGAAGACTTAGTATTCAAGTGATATTGTTTACCAATTCAATTTGGCTAATAAACAGCATGAGTGATGGCAGGGAGGAGGTCAGAGCACAAATGTACTCTGTAACTTGTGAGCAAACAAGAGAGAGAAGCATGTATCCACAGAAGAAAAGCAGTCATTGCAATGGCAGACATTTCAGGTACACAACAGAATAATTCTGAGGGGATAAGAAAGTGGTTAAGAATCTCTCCTGACCCAGTCAACTGAATATACATGATGTAGTATTTTTTACTAATAATGAAGTGGTGCCCTAGAGGTTAATTGTTCAGAGGAGAATGAATGGGGCCAAGTTTGAAGTTACTGGAATATTTATTTATTTATTTATTTATTTATTTATTTATTTATTTATCTCTTTATTTATTTGAGAGAGAGACAGAGCAAGCCAGGGGGGAGGACCAGAGGGAGAGGGACAAGCAGACTCCACAATGAGTGCAGAGCCTGATGGGGTGCTTGATTCCATGGCCCGGGGACCATGACTGGAGCTGAAACCAAAAATCAGACACACCCAACCAACTGAGCCACCCAGGCACCCCACAAGTGACTGGATTATTTACATTTGCCCTCTGGGTCCTCTATCCTTTCAGGGAAGACATTATTTCAAAGAGAAATGGAAACTGAGGGATTATGATCAGAGAATGACTGAAGAGTCTCTAAGTCAGAGACAGTATTTATTCAGGATAATGTGAATAGGTCGACTAGAGATGTTCTAGATTAAAAGACAGAAAAATCCTTCAGGAGCACTGTCCATAAGCCACTGTTGTCTTAGACTTAATTCTCGCAGTTACTGTTGAAGACTTTAAGTTCTGCTACACTAACTTTGGCCCTGTTTGCCTCTGGCTCTGTGTATTCCTCACACACCACTTGGCAGATCCAGACACAGGGCTGTGTCTTTGACCTGGGCTTGCTGGTGCGTACACTGCACAAAGAAGCAATCTGCAGAACAATGGTAATATCTTCTTGCTTTCATTTGTTTATTTAACAACATTGGGTTTATTGAGTATTTACTAGACACGTATACTAATCTTCTAGATGTGGATGAGGCATCAGTGAAAAAAACAGACAAAAATTTCTGTTCATGTGGAGATTACATTATTGTGTGTGTGTGTGTGTGTGTGTGTGTGTAGGTATTTGGGATAGATAGGAATACATAAGTATAATGGTTGAACTATATAGTATTTAAGAAGCTGGTAAGTACTATGTAAGAAATAGATGAAAGTAAGGTGATCAGGAATACTGGGAGAGAGGATGGTGACATTGAGGTGATATTTGAACCAGACTTTAAGGACCACAGGGAACTAGCCTTGAGGATATCTGAAAGGAGCATTCCAGGCCAAGGAAACAAATGGAGAGGACTGAGACAGCAGTGTGCCTGGCATGTGAGAGATAATCAAGGAGGTGAGCTTGGCTGAAGTGGCGGGAGAAGGGGAGACACAAGAAATGAGGTCAGAGGGGGATTGGGCTCTGATTTGCAGGGTTTTATAGGCCATTGTAAAGACTTTTCAGTTTCCACTCTTGCCTTGACTATGTATGGTAACCCTAATATTTTGCAACCATTGATCAGTTGAACTTCTTTCAACATCTAATAAGGGTCAACTCATAGGTTTTGACCTTGTAAGAGGTCTATTCCAGACTATGGGAGGAGAGTAAGAGGGTTTGTGGTCCCACAAGCTGATGACTGGCTCGAAGAATGCTAAGGCTGATTGTTGGTGTTTGAATATTGGTTTGTGATTGGATGTACTCTCTGAAGATGTGATGTACCCTTCCTACCATAGGCATAAACTTTTAGCACGACAAGATGGTTGATCTTGCAGAGACTCCCAAACCAGGAGCTCCCAGAGGGCTGTCAATCAGGACCTCCACACGCTGGAGATGTCCATCTCTTTTTAGCTATTTTAAACACACCAAAGAGCCACTTCTTGCTCAAGGAATATTTTCAAATTGTTTGACTATGTGTAGTTTTAATTTTAGTGGTAGGTTGTCAGAATTTTCATCCATATTTTAGAATATAATCTTTTGGTCTATTTTATTTAAAAAAAATCATTACCACCTTTTATGCTTTTATTTTTTTTTAATTTTTATTTATTTATGATAGTCATACAGAGAGAGAGAGAGAGAGAGAGAGAGAGAGAGAGAGAGAGGCAGAGACACAGGCAGAGGGAGAAGCAGGCTCCATGTACCAGGAGCCCAAAGTGGGATTCGATCCTGGGTCTCCAGGATCGCGCCCTGGGCCAAAGGCAGGCGCCAAACCGCTGCGCTACCCAGGGATCTCCTTTTATGCTTTTAAAATGAAGAATGGGAAGCATAAGAGAGGAAGATCTAAGGATTTTATCTTTAATCCTGGAAACGTGAGAGACTTCCTCTTCCACCTCCTAACACTATAGGGGTTTTTCAATGATATCAAAACATATTTCTCTTTCCTACCTTAGATGAAAAAAGGCAATTTCCAAACTGTGGAAGGAGCCTCGGTGTCCATCGAAAGATGAATGGATAAAGAAGAAGTGGTTTATGTATACAATGGAATATTCCTCAGCCATTAGAAATGACAAATACCCACTATTTGCTTCGACGTGGAGGGACTTGGAGGGTATTGTGCTGAGTGAAGTAAGTCAATCGGAGAAGGACAAACATTATATGTTCTCATTCATTTGGGGAATATAAATAATAGTGAAAGGGAATAGAGGGGAAGGGAGAAGAAATGGGTAGGAAATATCAGAAAGGGAGACAGAACATAAAGACTCCTAACTCTGGGAAACCAACTAGGGGTGGTGGAAGGGGAGGAGGGCAGGGGTGAGGGTGAATGGGTGACAGGCACCGAGGGGGGCACTTGACAGGATGAGCACTGGGTGTTATTCTGTATGTTGGCAAATTGAACACCAATAAAAAATAAATTTATTATTAAAAAAAGAAAGAAAAAAAGGCAATTTCAAGAAGTCAGCCCTTTAGGGAGTATTGCAGATTCACTAAAACTAAATAAAGCAGAAGAAATAGCTGGGCATTTGAAGGAATCTGCAAACATATCTATTTCTTCATTTTTCTATTAACACCTGCTACTTAGGAGCCCATAGATATCTTGATATTAATATGAAGATGCTATGTATTCCAGAAACAACGTTCAGATATCATAGCTTACACTAACACTGAATTCAGAGGACACTGAATCTGGTAAGGTAAATATAAATGATTTAGTTCTGACCATGAGATTCAAATTCTTCCTAAGAGTGTTAGGTCATTTACAAGATGAAGTAACACATATGTGTCTTCAGTAATTTAGGGCACAGTGACATGACATGTTATCAACCCATATGAGTACAAATCAGGGCTAAGAAATTAGTTATAGCTCAGAGAGGCTGGGGCATATGACATTGAGTAAAATTAAAACTGTGACATTTGAAAGGGGAATGAGGCCAGAAGAAAAGGCCCGTGCAAAGCACGGGAACATTTTAAAATATTTTATTTAAAACAAAAGTTTGTCCTACCAATTATTGTTTTCTCCATCTCAGCCTCCACCTATACTGCCAATTCTAGAGATTTGTGCCCTCTCTGATGGCCAATTTTATTATGTTTTTTAATTTCTGGGAAGTTTTACCATCTTCATGAGAAAACAAGTCCCATTCATAGGAATCCAGGGCCACAGTTAGACAGAAAGTAATCTTTCCTCTAAACCACCAGAGGATAGTCTGAATCTAAGAGTAAGTAAATACACCAAACTATAATGTGGGTTTGGGAATTTGGGGTTTTTTTTGTCCATTTTTAGTCTTCAAAGTCTGGGAATCCAGTTTTTGGACTGCCTTCTACTTTGGGAATAAAGGACCTTGTCAAAGCAATTTTGCCTAACACATTTTGAGAGGGTTCTTGATTCCTTCCACAACATGTGACTTCTAGCCTCTGCAGTGGTATGATCTAGGCTTTGGGACTATCCCAGACTACATTCTTTTTTTTTTTTTTTTTTTAAATAGGTTTTTTTTTTTTTTTTTTTTAATTTTTATTTATTTATGATAGTCACAGAGAGACAGAGAGAGAGGCAGAGACATAGGCAGAGGGAGAAACAGGCTCCATGCACGGGGAGCCTGACGTGGGATTCGATCCGGGTCTCCAGGATCGCGCCCTGGGCCAAAGGCAAGCGCCAAACCACTGCGCCACCCAGGGATCCCCCAGACTACATTCTTAACCCCAGAACATCAACCCTGTCACCTTCAGAGTATGACCCTGAACCTAACAGGATGAATTTCTTGAGGTTATGCTAGTCTTGAAGCTTCCAAAGCCCAAATGCTACACAGAACTCCAGAGAAAGCAATTAGCATTCTGAGTGGCAAGTGTCCTATCATTCGTTTTGCCTCCTAAGGACATTTAAAATGTAGGTAGGCTGAGAAGCCAAATGTAACTCTAATTAGCATATGGCTTTCAGTGTATCTGATTCATTCAGATGAAGTTGAAGTTGAAGTTTGCTTTTTTCTGTTTTTTTTTTTTTTTTTTTTTTTTTAATTTTTTTTTTTTGCTTTTTTCTGTTTTTAATTAAAAAGAATGGAAAGGTAAAATTTTCAACTACTAGAAATTACAAACAAAAAGTAATATATATTTTTACTTCACAATTCATCTCTCTTTGGTAGAGGTAACTATTACTCACAGGTTTTTTTGTTTATCCTTTCAGGAAAAGAAAAAAACAATGTGTGTACCAAAGCATAGATGTCTAGACCTCCTGCTGTTTTGAAATGAGAGGCAGTATCTCACGTACATCCACATCTGCTTTGCCTTTTTCAAAATTTTTAATCTGGTATTTTTTGGAGGTTTGTTTTGAGGAAATGTCTTTACTGTGATGTGTGAGTCTAAATCTAGGCAGAACACCTTGGTCAGTGTCTACGCGTATTTTAATTTTTCTGATGGGTATTACCAGATGGCGGGCCGAAGAGGATGCTCCCGTTTCTAGTCTCATTAACACATCATGAGAGTGCCTGCTGCTCTACATCATGGCCAACACGCACTTTCAAAACCTTGATCTTTGACACTATATTACCTGAGAAGTTATATCTCACTGTTTGAATTAGTATTTTGTTAGTTATGAGTCAAGTTGAGTATCTTCTGACTTGTAGAGAAGCCCAGTTTCCATTTGGATTGTCATGCTACCTTCCAGTATCTTTGAGAACAAGAACAGCATGCAGCCTTTGAGATCAGGAATGATATTGTCATTGGTGTTGCCAATGCCATCTAGTAGCTGTGTATAAATATAACATTTTGTTATGAAACTCAAGGGTACTTTCCTTATTACACTGTGAGAGAAACCTTATACTTCCCTTCTAAAAGGCACTTTATTAGTATTACAACACAACATGATCTATACTCAGCAAAATGTTTGCACTTTCCTTTGAAATGAATTTTACTCTTTAAGGTAGAACATCCCTCTCAATATATATATATATATATATATATATATATATATATATATATATATATATATCATGCACTGCTACAAATGGCCAAATTTATTATTGCCAAATTATATTTGCAGCATGATTTTAGTCTTGGGAAAAAGCAAATTGGTCATAATTAACATTTAGAAACTTCTTTTTGGTAAGCAAACATCTTCATTCAGTATGATCTCTGGTGGTGTGTTTTATTTGAGCTGGTTGGGTTGTAAACACATAATACACAGTAATTGTGGTAACCAAGAGCCTGGCATTCTCTTACTTTGATAGAAGCAGCTTTGCATACGTTGTGTTTATTAGCTAGTTTCATGATACACATTGTCCGTGATGAATATGAAAATGCTAATTGATAGTTCATAAGGAACAGACAAAGGGATGTGACTCTGTTTAGGGTTGGTACATGTTAAAAGCAATGCAGTCCTTTTTGACAAACCAAGAGAAACAAAAGTAAAGAAGCAAAGATATTCTTATAAGTATATAATCAAATATTTTCTTAAAACTTTCTTAAATGGTTTTCCTGGTAAATGAGGAATAGTAGCCTCAAGACAGGGGAAATTTGATGGGATTTCAGTGAAACTGGTGTCCTAATCTCAATGTCTAAATAATCTTACTGTACTGGGAGCTATATAATATAATGTTTTTGGTGAGAATTGGAATATTCTTGGCCATGGTTGTGAAATATATATATATATATTTAATATATATATTAATATATATAATATATATTTAATATATTTATATATATTTAATATATATATTAATATATATATAATATATATATATTTCACATATATATGTATTTCATATATATATATATATATGTGAAATATATATATGTGAAATACATACACACACACACACACACACTAAAGATTTTATTTATTTTGAGAGAGAGAGAGAGAGAATATGAGCAGGGGGAGAGACAGAGGGAGAAGACTCCCCACTGAGCAGGGAGCTTGATGCAATGTGGGGCCCCATCCCAGGACCCTGGTACCATGACCCAAGCCAAAGACAGGCTCTCTAAAGTATATATTAATAGTATTCCCATGAGGGAGCCTAAATTTCTCTCATTTATTTCTCACTCACCCACCCGTGTTGAAATAGACTTTAAGGTGGACCCCATCATCTCTTTCTGCTGGTGTTCACATCCTTGTATAATTCCCTCCCCTATGTGTGTGTGGAATTGGTGAGTTGCTTTTAATCAATAGAAGATGGCAAAGATAATGGCATGTTACTCCCATGATTACATTATGTTGCATTAGGATTTTGTCTTCCTAGCAGACGTGCTTTAGAGACTCCCTTGCTGGCTCTGAAGTGAGCCGCCATACAGTGGGCTGCCTATGTGCCATGCAGCAAGGAACTGAGGGCAGCCTGAAGAAGCTAAGGCCCTCAGATCTACAGCTGCGAGGAACCGAATTCTACCAACAGCTATGTGTGAGCTTAAATAGGACCTCGAGGCTCAGAGGAGACCAGAACTCTGGTTGATTCCTTGATTTCCGCTTTATGGAACCACAAGGCAGATAAACAGAGAAGCTGTGCCCAGACTTTTGACCTACAGAAACTATAGGATTCAAATGGGTATTATCTTAAGCTGCTAAATTTGTGAAAGTTTGTTACACAGCATAGGAAATAACCACTAAACAAAAAACACAACCTGTGGCATATTGTATTTTTTGTTCAAAATATTCACTTCCCTTCTCTGGGGGCAAAGTTTACTTCCTTGTTCATACATGCCATTACATGGCATCATGTAATATGTGATACTCATCCCAACAGGAGATTTATACTTTCTTGTCCTTTGAACTCAGAAGTGATCATCTGATTTTCTTTGGCTCAAAGCATGCGGATAGAAGCATAAACTTTAAGAACCAGCTTGAGGTTGTCCATCTTTTTTCTTTTCATTACTTAGCTGTATCTGATCTACATTGGACATACAGTGGCAACAAAAAGTAAACATTTCTTTTTATAAACTGCTGAGATTTTATGTTACCACAATATAATCTAGTCTTTCCTTCGGAGGAGAAATAATTGTGTCAGATACAACGGGGTCAAATTGCTGTGCAGAGTTTAAAAAATTTTGTCTCAGTGACAGACTCTCTTTAGATGCCTTCCCTCATTGTATTATCTTCCTTTGGGGATTGCTTTGCATTTCATTCTGTGTCTGTGTCTTCCAGAAACCATCTGGTGCAATAGGACAATCTGGAAATGGGTATTTTTAGGACCCTGATCTGGGAAGTCTTCTTGAGATTAGGATAGATTTCAAGGAGAAGGAAAGATGAAGTGCACTACTCAAGCTTATAGGAAAAGACTTTCTGTGGGTTGATTTTTGTATCCTCCTCACCTTTGTAGAAGAAAGATCTCAAAGATCGAGATCAGCATTGTGGTTCAAAGGAAAAAGATCAAAGAGGAAATTATATCTGCCTCTTAGAAAAGGGATTCCCAGGATCATAAATGGTGCAGCCAAGTTCACCGAGGGAGGGAACCAGTCCTAATTGGTAATAAAGAGTGTTTCTCTTTCAAGAATGTCTATAATGCTTTGACTCCTCAAGATTTATCCATGTTAAGGGACTGGTCAAAGATTTAGCATTTGTTTTGTTTTGTTTTTTAAAAGTCCTTGTATCTCTGTCATTGGAGACCCAGTACACATTGCTGATGGCAGTTGATTATTTAAGGCCAGGGTAATAGAGGATGGCAAGGGGATAAGTTTCACTGAAATGCTACCTTAAGTTGATCATTTAATGAAGGACATGAAATTTCCAGAATTTGTATTGTTATCTTGCTACAGAATGGAGACTATAGCCAAATTCCTTTGGAAGTATTTTACTGTGACACAGGGTACATAGGAACTTGTGCATTCATTTCTACATGATAGTTAACTTTAACTTATATTAATTTAGGACCACCTTGGAATCAAACTGCCTGGGTTTTAATTATTAGGCAGCCATTTAATTTGCTTTGTGACTTTGGATAAGATTCTTTAACACTCTGTGACTCAGTTTCCTCATCTATAAAAGATACTGATCTTCTATGATTGTTGTGAGAATTAATTAGTACACGTAAAGTGCCGGATGGAATCACCTAACCTACTGTTAGTGTTACCACACATGCTTCACAATGGAAAAACTTCTGACCATGTAATTGAAGGAGCAGCCTCATATATCCAAAGTAGCATTTCATTCATTTTCAGTTCTTCTTTTCCTGTGTATCCAGATTGACTCTACCATACATGTATTAGAAGACCTGTAAAAATCACAGCTTTCTTTAAGCTTTCTGTCTTGTTATAGTCCCCCTACCAGCTGTTCACTCTCTAGCAACAAAGTTGGAACTACAGTTAAAAAAATTCAGTTATGCTAATGAAAGGGGGAAAAAGTTTTTGCTTTAGATACAGTCACTTGCTTTCTCTGTACCATCTCTAAGTGAGCTGACTTTCATTAGCTGGCTATCAACTAAATGCAAGTGTTCTGACATGCACCATACCCTTTTGTCATTAGCAGCTCTGCCTAGCTGCATGGCAAAGCACTGTTTCCTTCTAGGGCAACAGGCTTGACCTGGGAACAAGACAGAATTGATAATTAATTGGTGGAATCAGAAGGAAGCTGGCCATTAGAAGAAAACAAACAATCTAAATTATAGTCTGAAGTAGAGTGTCAAAATCAGGTTAGATCTAAATGGAATTAAAATTTAAGAAGCTTCTAGTCATGGTGGGTAGGTTTGAACTAATAGGATGCTGTAGGATGGCCATGGTTCTTGTTGTTGTTTGGTATCTAGAATGTATGAATGGAAAGTGTGACTGAAATAAGGTAAAGGATCTGAAAGTGTGGCCCGGCCCTGGAGAAGAAACAAATCTCTATTAGAATTAGGAAAAAGGGTTAGGACCATAATTGTCAAGGGTAGAAGTCTAAGCCAAAAATAGACTCTGGAGTCTTGAGTGTGTGATTCTGGTAGATGGGGAAGGCTGTTGCTCACTGATCATTTGGAACCAAGGACACTGTTCACTCCGGGATGCTTACATATGCTAGAGAAAGTCTCAGAGAGGACCACCAGGCCCAACTGCACTGGACCAGGGGGGCTGGCTATGGCTGAACTTCCAAGAGAAAGATACAATTACTGGCAGCTTGGAGGAGCCTGAGGGAGATACAGTTTAAATTTTAATGCATTATTTTCTTTGCCTTTTCAAAGTATAACCTATTTTATTTTTAAAGGGGTCAAAGGCACAACCTCTACTATTGTTAGCATCCAGCTGTTTGCTGACTGTGTATGGAAATAGAAATTTTGAAGGAGCTTGTCCTTGACCTCATCAGCATGTATAGTTTCACCTTTCTTTGTATCTAGAAAAGAATTCATGTAAATGCCTGAATCCCAAATTAGGTGTTTGGTAAGGAAGATGGTGGTTAAACACTTCAATCTTAAGAGTATGCTTTATTAGAATCTGTATCACTACAATAAGGCTAAACTAGGATCGTCTTAGTAAAAATTAGAAATGATAGAATACAACTGTCTTCTTTAAATGTTCACCTTTTTATACATGAAGATATTTGCATTGAATGATAGTGTATTGGAAAAGATTCTTTTAAGTTAATTATTTTTTTAAATGGGACAATTTTGTGAAAAGAAAATTATACTTGGTCAGATGTGAGGGATTTTACTGTTTATTAGGGGAATGAGGAAGATTTAATTTCTGACTTGAGAAATTTTATCTTTCTTTGAATCTCCAGTAGTCATAAAAAGAAATGTATGTATGGCTATGCAAACATATGTGTTATAGCCAAAGTCTGGAACAGGTGATTTTTGACAACAGACAGCAAAATTTATGATCAACTTAAATAGCTGGCTAAGCACAAATATGTCATACAGGGGAAAAAAAAATCTCTCACTGTAAGCCAAAGAACACTGCTAATAGCCAAATGCTACATTAGTTGGCTAAATATAGATTTGCTGACTTTCAAATACATGTTGGTCATTAGCCAACTGAAACAACTGAAGTCAACATTATCATCTAACAAATGTTATCTCATTTGAAATTCAGACTATAGCTCATAAAATTTTGGTGACAGATTGATTTTAAGTCAATGGGGAGATTGTTTTGAAGTATGTTAATGTGTTTTTCTCTTTTGTATTTACATGTACATGATATTCTGACTAGTTAGTCTGATTTGTTCATTTACCTAATATAGCAGTGTTTTAGCTTTGGATTAATAAGGTTTTGAGTAGAGAAAATAATTACAAAAGGTAGAATTTATCAAGAGAGAAAATTATTTTAGGAGCATTCAGCTGGCTCAGTCAGTGGAGCATATGACTCTTGATCTCAGGGTTGTGAGTTCAAGCCCCACACTGGGTGTAGAGATTATTTTTAAAAAGTCTTTAAAAAACTAAAATGATTTTAAAAACTCCTTTAACATTTTTTGTTAAAAATGGACTACTTTTTTTTTTGTTAAAATGGACTACTTTTTTTTGTTAAAAATGGACTACTCCTCCGTGTGCACTTTTGTTTGCCTATTCAGTAACCAGTAACTTGCCTTTCTTCTTTCTAACAGACTCATGATTTGCTTTAGCTACCCCATTGGACCATGAGCCTTAAGAAAGTTATATGCCTGAGCCAGGGCTGAATCATGACTGGTCTGAGCCAATTGTGGTGTTCCAAAGATTAGTTTAGGTATCAGCATTTGATACAATTCTAAAAAAGTGAGATGCTGAGGATAATTCTGATTAAGCTTTTCCTTGCTATAAAAAATTACAAAACTGTTGTTTTAACAACTAATTGAACTCATGAATTGGTCTAATGGTTATATCATTTGGTTGTTAGTGAGAATAAGTTTAAAAAGGCTTTTACAACATAATTCTAGAGGAAGTACTATGTGTTAAATCTAATTACCATTAAATAACTGATTGTTATTCAGGCAAACCTCCCCCCCAACCCCCACCACACACAGACATTGAGGTACTTCGCTAGAAGGCCTAAATTGAACACCAATAAAAATTAATATAAAAAAAAGTGACAGTACAAGTGTTTACAAGAATATGGGACAACTGTAAACTCTTACATGCTGGTGGAGTATGTTATACCTCAATTTTAAAAGGTTTACAAAATAAATAAATAAAATAACCTAATAGAGGAAAAGGCAATTATCATTTGCTGCTAGATATTTATTATTGTACCTTTCTGGGACATCCAGAATGGCGGGAGCTGTCATGTGGCTGTCGACTGGCTAAGTATGGAAGGGAAGAAAGATGTAGGGAACTTGTCCTCGATGACGCAGTTGAGCACTGAATTAACCAGAAATCAACCTACCTTGGGAATAATCACATCGGACAATGCCATTTCTTTAGTTTCTAAGCCAAAATGAGTTGGCATTGTCTACTAACTATAGCTGAGGGCATTGTAACTGGTAATTAACATATCAAGAGCCATACCTGACCATCTAGAGTATAGCGTTTCTTCCATGATGTAAAGAAGATAGCCCTATCATCATTAAGAAAGAGACATAGAAATAGTTCACACAGGAGTGAGGAGGGTATAACATGAGGGGAGTTCATTTGAGAGAGGAGAAACTTACCATTCTAGTGCAAGAAATTATGGGAATGGAGGCAAAGATGAGATGTGGACTACTCCTGACCAACTAAAGCCCTGGAGAGACAGAGGCATAATAGTCAGGAAATGTAAATCCGAGCATCTTTTGCACCAATTTATATTTTATTTTCTAGGTTAAAATCATATTGTAAAAGAGATCTAGAACTCACCTGTGGGAGAGTGCAGCAGTGTTAAAGAGATGGTGCTTGCAGAGGGAGGACCTCAGTATGGCTCCTCTGAGCTACTTTGTTTTTCATGTAGTAGAGATAGGAAAGCCAAACCCCAGGATTTCTTTGAGGTAGGGAGACAGAAAGTTAGCTGAGAGTTTGGTGGGGAGTTTCCCAAGAAAAGGTAGTGACTGCAAGGAAGAAAAGGTAGTGACTACAGTGTCCAAGGACTTCTTGACAGCCTGAAGAGAGGTTGCAACAGTATGGGTTGAAGCCAGTAGAGAGGACCAGCAGGCCCTGACCACACTGAAGGAGAGTAGATCATGATTTAGTTCTTCAGTGTAGCTACCAGAAATAGGTGCTAGCAGGGTCAGTAGTGATGAGGCAGACAAGGGGGTATGAGTTGATTAAAAGCAAAGGATGCTGCACCGGGCACCTAGGATGAATAAGAGACTGACTCTCTCCCTTTGCCAACAAAGGATTCAGTAGCCATGTTCCGGTGATAGCTTGGGAAGACCAGGAAGAAGATGAGGGGATCTGAGAGGCTGAAAGAGACTAAGTACCCCTATGAGACCAACTAAATTAAACATTGTAATTTCTTTGTGCTTCTCTGACCCAGTTGCAGGCAGTTCTTGGTCTGAATCTTGGGCCCATGGTTTACTAACTGCGTGAGTGAGGTAGATTATTTAAACTTCATGAACTTTAGTTGCCTTTTGCAGAGAGAACGAGAATAATAAATTGTACACTTGGGGCTATTGTGAGAATTAGCAGTTACATCTAGAAAGTACCAAACAGAAACCAAACTAGGTAGATTACTTGGACATGAAGCATATGAGCATGCTTTTCTCTTGCAAAGATCAGAGTAGAATAATATTCTTACAGATGTGGCACGCTGGCTGCATTAGCCCAGACAGGAGACTGGTTATCTTGAGGTGATCTGTGAGTTAAAGATCAGAGCAATGATCTGAGGTGCTCTGTCCTGGTTGAGGCTGGAAGTGAGAGTGACTTGATATCAAGCTATATTTGTCTGGAATTGCTGAAATCAAGTTATGATTGGCCAGAATCTCAAAAGAAGGACGAGCCTTAAAGAGATGAATTTGGCCCAGGTTTGATGGATTGGGGTAGCCTAGGGAATATGAAATAGTTTGGCATAGTTGCATCCCAAAGGGTCTTTCATTCTTCCATCATGAAGAAAATGTCAACTTCCTTCACACTTTAGTCCCAAATATTCAGACCACATCTGTATTCATAGTTAAACTGACCTAACACTTCAAATATTTATCAATAGAAAATGCCTCAATGTAGGAGCTGAATGGAAAAAGAAACTGTGTCCATAGGGAGGCAGCTGAGGTGGTATCTTTGATTTCACTTTGTAAAGATGAGAACCTAGCCTCGTTGGATGGACTTCAACATTGGAACATTTGAGCCAATTTTCTATTTTGTACACTTAGTACATTAGTAACTATTTTTGTTCCAGATAGTCATTGGGACAAAAACAAAAGTCTTTGTCATTGGGACAAGAATTAATTTCACTGTTGCATTTGTGTGTTAGGGCTGCTATAACAAAATACCACAGAGTTGTTTAAAAGTACAGAAATTATTGTAGAAGCTAGAAGTCTGAAACCAAGCATTGGCAGGGCCGTACTCTGTCTGAGACTGGGTAGCGTCTCCTCGCCTCTTCCCAGCTCCTGGTGGTTGCTCGTAATCCTTGACCTTCCTTGGCTTGTAGCTGTATCAGTCTAATCTCTGCCTCCACCAGTAATGGCTGTCTTCATATAGTACCTATCTCTGTGTCCAAATTTTCCTTTATAAGGACACCAGTCATACTGGATTAGGACCCACTCTAATAACCTCATTTTAACTTACTATATCTATAATACCCTATTCCAGGGAATGACACTTTCTGAGTTACTGCGAAGTACCTTTATTGGGGATGACACAATTAAACCTATAACAGTTGACTCACCCTGCAAAATGCATGTCTTTCCCACATGTAAAAACCATTAAGCCTATCCCAACATTCCCAAAAGTCTTCATCATTTCAACATCTACTCTAAGTCCAACATTTCATTTAAACGTCATCAGCTAAAAGTTCCAAATCTTATCTAAATCATCTAAATCAATTACAGGTGAGACTTGGAATATGATTCACCTTGGGGAAAGATTCTTTTCTATCAGTGAACTTGTGAAGCTAGACAAGTTAATGCTTGTGAAATGCAATATTAGGATCATTAGAAATGATCCTAAGAAATGTCAATAGACATTTCTATTTCTAGGGAGAGAAATCAGAAGGACCAAAGGAGTCACAGAGCTGAAGAAAGTCTGAAATGCAGCAGGGCAAATGTATACAATGATTTGAGAATCCTCATGGGCTTGATGCCTGCCCTCCAGGCACATGAGGATGGCATCCTCAATCCTTGGGTCCTGGGAGATAGCCATGACCTCTGGAACCCAGGAGATAAATATCTCTGTAGAGAAAGAGAAGATTATCTATCATCTATCTGTCTATCAATCTATCCTATCCATCCTATCATCTAATCTGTCTCTAATCTGTCTTATCTATCTATCTATCTATCTATCTATCTATCTATCTATCTATCATCTATCTATCTATCATCATCTATCATCTGTCTATCCTGTCTATCATCTATTATCTATTAATCTATTTTCTATCTATCTATCTATCTATCTATCTATCTATCTATCATCTATCATCTATCTATCCTATCATCTATTATCTATTAATCTATTATCTATCTATCTATCTATCATCTATCTATCATCTATCATCTATCATCTATTTTTCATCTATCCCTGAAGGAATTGGCTCACATGGTTATGGGGACTGGCATGTCTACAATTTGCAGGGCTGAGTGGCAGTTGAAGACCCCAGGACAGTTAATGGTGCCACATGGAGTCCAAATGCAGTCTGCTGTCAGAATTCCTTCCTCTTCTGGAGATCTGTCCTTTCTCGTAAGACCTTCCACTCATTGGAATAGGGCTGTCCACATGGGTAGTGGTGGGTAGTCTGCTTTAGTCAAGCTTGCTAATTTAAATCATAATCACATCTAAAAACTACCTTCACAGTAACTTAGACTTGTATTTGACCAAACCACTGGGCAGCATAACCTATGACCTAGTTAAGTTCACCCATAAAGTTAACCATCACAACTGCATAAAATTTTCCCTTTTGTGATATTTTGACTTTTAATTGGGGTTGAGTCTAGCAAGGGAACTATGATCTAAATTTAGCTATGCTTCCACCTAATTTCAAAGATGTCTTCTCTATTCCTTTACAAAGAAGAAAGTACATAGAAGCAAGTAGCAAAATTCGACTCTTGATTTCTCATCTTTTGCCCTTAAACTTTGTAGTCACATTAAAATAAAGTCTTTGTATGTATGTGTGTGTAGCAGGGTGGGTAGAGAGAGGCAGACTGAAGGAGAGAGAATCAGAAAAAGAGATACACGGTGTAATTTTAAGTTCTTAAAACAAGACCTCTACATTTTCATTTCTTCCAAAATTGAAGTTCAGGGTTAAGTAAGTAGACAGATTGTTGGGAAGCTGTGGATAGTGGATTTAGTCTTTTGTCTAAATGCTGGCTTTGTTTTTTCTTTCATACTATCTAAAATAAGCAAATGATTGCTAATAATTCAATCATTCATTTATCTTCTAAGTATTATAGAAGCATTCGTAAGCAGTCCCATTACTGTTTCAAACAGAAAGTAATTTATGTGCTTTGGCTTTCAGATAGAGTCAGTAGGTAATAGAACAATGTTCTTTATTTAACAACTAGAAAAATATGACATAAATCATACTTTTGAATATAATGGAGAATTGTGAAAGCAATGAGAATCAGAGGAAATAGAATTCTAAGATTTCAGAGAGGTAAGCTGTATGTTATTGACTTTTGTTTCTGAAAGCATTTGGTGATTCAGGATGTAAGGTAAATATTGAGCTTGACATAGGTGGAGGTTTCCTAGTAGGAGGAATAGAAATCAATGTGGTCACAACTGAAAAAGAGACTGGGCTGGAAGAGAAAGCTTAATCTCTACTATTCTCAATGTCTCAGGAGTCACTGTCCTATGGGAGAGAGAAGGCTTCATCAAGCACACAGCTGGTCTCCCCTCAAGTAATTTGCAGGAGGCTAAAGAGTAAGCCGATATCTCTGAAGGAAAGAACTGAATCTTTTGAAATATTTCTAGGAAGAGGAAACAGACCTGACAAACTCTGAATCACATATCCAGAAGGGTAATTAACCTGAGAAACAGGAATAAATAAAGGATGGATTGAGTCTAATTAAATTTGCAAACCAGTTCTAGCACAATTGTTTGTTGGGTTCTGGTTATAAGAACCTTGACCTATCTGCCCAACAGAAAAAAATCAACCTTTTCTGGTATAAAATACTATCATCTGAGGTTCTTTTATGCACAGTGTCCAGGGTACAGTAACAAGGTAAAGGACATGTGAATAGAAAATAAACATAGTACCACAATGATACAACTATGAGGTTACTAGAAGAGAACTATACTGGTGCCTGACTGGCTCAGTTGATAGAGCAGGTGATTCTTGATCTTGGGGTCATGGGTTCAAGCTGCATGTTGGGTGCGGAACCCACTTTAAAAATTCTTAAAAAAAAAGGAAAAAGAAAACAATAATGTAACATGATTAATATGTTAAAGAGAATTGAAGGAAAGATGGACAAAATGAAAGCTATCAACAGAGAATTGCTATTTAGGAAAATGTTGTAATGCATATCTTAGAGCTGAAAAACATAAAATCTGAAATTAAGAATTCGTTGGATTGACCAGAGTAGGTACATAGAAAGAGAACTAGTGAACTCAATGGCAGCTTAATTGAAATATCAATGTCTATCTAATATGTATATAATTGTATTCTCAGAAGGAATCAACAGTTAAATGTAGATGACTGAGAATATATCAAAAATGATGCAAGATTTTAATCCACAAATTGAAGGAGCACAGAAAATTGCATGGAGAATAAATACAAAGAAAACTACAACTCATATAGGAAATTATCTTTAAGACAATAAGATCGAATAAAGCTGAATTTTCAACAGTAACCATAGAAGTCAGAAAATAAATGATAGACCACTTTTTAAAAAAGATTTTATTTATTTTTTAAATTTTTATTTATTTATGATAGTCACAGAGAGAGAGAGAGAGAGAGGCAGAGACACAGGCAGAGGGAGAAGCAGGCTCCATGCAGGGAGCCCGATGTGGGACTCGATCCTGGAACTCCAGGATCATGCCCTGAGCCAAAGGCAGATGCTCAACCGCTGAGCCACCCAGGTGTTCCAATAAACCACTTTTTTAAATGAGCAGAGAAAGCAATTACCAGCTTAGATTGCTATAACTTGTGAAAATATCTTTCAGAAAGAAGGTGAAATATTTTTCAGACAACAGAAGTTGAGAGAATTTGTCACCAGCAGAACCATTCTATGAAAAATTCTAAAGGAAATTTTTCAGTGTGAAAGGAAATGGTCATGTAACAACAACAAAAAAGAAATAGACTCATAAATATGATAACAAACTGGTAGTTGCCAAAAGGGAAGGGAGAGGTTAAGGCATGGGTAAGATAGGTAAAGGGAACTAAGAGGTACAAACTTTCAGTTATAAGATAAAGTCACAAGGAGGAAAAGTACAGCATAAGGAATATAATCAATAATATTGTAATAACCTCACACAGTGATGATTGTTGACTATAATTATTGTGGTGAGCACTTAATGATGTGTAAATTTGTTGAATCACTGCACTATATACCTGAAACTAATATGTCAACTATGGTTCAACTTAAAATTAAAAAAAAAAAATGAAATGAAATGGTGATAGGTTGAAGCACAGAAGTTCGTGAAGGAATGAAAAGTAATGCGGAACCTGGGTGGCTCAGTCCCTTGGGCTCCAACTGTTGGTTTCAGCTCAGATCATGATCTCAGGGGTTTGGGATTAAGCCCCATGTTGGGCTCTGCCTTCAGTGGGGAATCTGCTTCAGATTCTCTCTTTTCCTCTCCCCCTGCTCCTCTCTGCATTTACATGTGCTCTCTCTCCAAATATATAAAATCTTAAAAAAAAAAAAAAAAGAATGAAGAGTGCTGGGAAGAGTAATAATGCAAGTAAATACGAATAACAGTGATTGTTTAAAACAAAAATAAAAATGTTTTTGAGACTTATAGTAAGGGTAAATGTATAACAAGAGTAGCTCAAAGGGCCGAAAAGGGGTAAAACGTTAACTACTGTAAGGTTATTGCATTTGGGGGAAGTGGTAGGTGTACCAAACTCCCTGTGATAGCTGAAGTATATTTACCATAATCTCTAGGAGAACAACGAAAATTAATACAAAAATGTGTAACTAAGAATGCAATAGAAGAGATAAAATAGAAAAATTAAATTATTGAATCATAAAGAAAAAGGAAGGAGAAACAGAGGAATGAAGGATCACTAGAATAAAATAACTGGTAGGATGGCATGCTTAAGTGCGACTATATAAAATTACACTAAAGGTAAAAGGTACCTGGGTGGCTCAGTTGTTGAATGTCTGCTTTTAGCTCGGGTCATGATTCCGGGGTCCTGGAATGTAGTCCCACAATGGGCTCCCCACAGGGAGCCTGCTTCTCCCTCTGCCTGTCTCTGCCTCTCTCTCTCTGGGTCTCTCATGAATAAATAAGTAAAATATTTTTTTAAAAGGTAAATGGAAAAAATATTCCAATTAAAGGGAAATATTTCATAATATATTTAAAAATATCCAACTCCATGCTGTTTATAAGATATGCAATTTAAGTATAAAGACAAATAAATTGAAAGTAAAAGTATGGGAAAAAGATATACCAAGTAATCGCTAACTGAAAATAAAGTTGGTGGGTAGACTTTAAGGAAAAAGTATTTGTAGAGATAAAGGGGACTGTTTCATAAAACTAGACTGGTCAATTGTCTAGGGAGATAGAACAATTCTAATTTTTCAAAAACTTGTTAAGATAGTTTAAAACATATACATAAAAACTGACATAACTAAAAGAAGAAATAGACACATCCAAACCATAGGTGAGTTAATAAACCTCTCTAGGTAATGATAGAATAGGTAGACAAAATATCAGCAAGGACATGGGAAACTTGAGCAAAATAATAACCAGTTTGGTCTAAATGACCAATTCTGAATACTGCATCTAGGCACTACAGAGTACATAGTCTTTTTAAGCGAACATATGCCAAAATAGACCTTATGCTAAACAGTACAGCAAGTGTCAACGAATTTCAAAGGGCTGCAGTCACAGAATATGACAGACTGCAGTGGATTAATCAGGAAACCAAAGACAGAACAACAATTAGAACATGTATAAATGTTTAAAAAATTACATATCACATTTCTAAATAATGCATGGAAAAGAAATAACAAAACTAAAAAAATTTGAACTGAATAATATAAGACCAGTTACAAGCTATTGGAAGGTGGCTAAAGTAGGACTTGGAAATTTATACATTTGAAAGTATAAAGGAGAAAAGAAGAAAGATTAAGAATCAGTTATCTAAGTTTCCATCTCAAGGAAATTTTGAGGAAAATGTAGTTTCACCTCCTTTTGGGGGAAATTGAATATTTTTAAAATAAAAATCATGGGGTAATCAAGTAGTCTGTTTCCAGTGGTAGATATAGTACTTTAAATACACTTTAAAACATTTAAAATTGAAAATACATTAAATAATAATAGCATTAAAGTAATCATAAGGGCAAATCAGGTATAATTCTAAAAGGAGTTAAAATTCATCTTTAGTATAATAATAGAACAATAAAGAAAATGTAATGTTTAAAATTTAACTCTTTCCATGAGATTTGCATAGACAATGGACACTAGTCCAATAACAACTGCTTGAAGCAGATATATCCAGCTTTGTCCAACTCCAGGAACTTTTCCTTCTGGTATGACTGAAAAAAATTTGTATGTTCTAGGCCTGTATGCCTAAAATTAACTTTTGAAGTAATAATTTTAAAATAATGAGTTTGATAAGGAGGTACAAAGGGGCTAAAATGATATAAAGACTGGATTATGGGAGGAGTGTCTTTTTTGGTGAAATATTTGTTCTCTCTAGCATGATTATAATTTACTTATCTCTTCCTTTTCTGTTGTTTCTTTGCAGATTCATAGCTCAGTATCAAGTTCCCATTACCTTACTCTATTTTTTGCCTTTACTTTTTAGGCCTTAGGGTTGTTTTTCTTGCTAGATCAAGAATAATAAAGCAAGACCATGATAATTGCAGGTTTTACCTTCCTCAGAAAGTTTAGGATGATCGTCAATCTTTCAAAATTTTATTTACATATTCTGATGTGCTCTAGCAGTACTGCCCTATCATCTGGCAAGCATGGCCTCTGTTTCTGAGGCATAGATTAGGGACTGTGGGTTTTCACATGTCTTTATCAAAAATTTCTAAGTACCCTTTCAAAGTCTGGGACTAAACAGGGTTACCAGTGCCTTCTAGATGAGGCAGCTCAGGAAGTTTTATAAGTCTTGATTCTTGCTTTTTCCCTTTGGGATACTCTTAGACCCTCTATTCCGTAAGAGTAGGTTAACCAGATGCCCAGAAATATTCTGGGATTTGGTCCTATGGGGTCATCCTTGGGTCCTCTGGCCTGGAGATGTTTCCTGAAGAGCAGCATGACAAGCAGATTGCTCCTGCTGGCTGTTGCAGTATTTCTCTTATGGGGACACATGATATTGGGTCACAGAATGGAGATTATCTGTTGATTGGGTGACTCTCAAGTCAGAAGCAAGATGGGTTTATGGCTCTGGGCTACTAGTGTTCAACCACTTACTCTTTAGCATGAGCCATTTGTATGAATCTGTGCATTAGGTATGACTCCTCCTTTTCTGACCACTGCACTGTCTCTGATCAACATTACCCAAGGGATGGGGCCACCTTGAGGACTTCTAGACTTCTCTCACCTCTGACTAATGTACCATCAAGCGTGCCTGGGCTGATCTTTAGCCATACTGAAGGGATGTGGTGTGGTCAATATTGAAAGTGATCACTTTTTGAGAATGACATGATTACAGTCTAGAACTCAAGAGAAGAGATGGTTGGAAGATATGTTGCCTTCTGATTATGCTGTAAAATTGAGAATGGTAAATTTATCAGTCTCAGATAATTATCATACATTTTTCTGCATACTTTGACTAAAACTTGCATTTATGGTTTTCATCAAGGAAGTGCAGTAACAACACTTGAGTGAGTCATTGAAATCCAGCATTCATGAGAAGCATGAGGGGTGATACACTGCCACGACTAATGACATAACTAGCATTAAATAAGCAGCATTTATTCATTAAGCAGCAACAAGATCTATACAAACGTGTTCTGAAGAGCCATGATATTGTGGATAATAACAGCATCATTACCTTTTTCTTACAGTGGGAGATATAAAATTAGACAGGAATGACATACTGATCAATAAAGAACATTATGGGATGGTTCTTGGGCCAATTAAATAGGGACGGATATTGCCTGAACCCTTTAAAGAATCTTCTCTTGCACTGAATTGAAAATAAAAAAAAATAAGTACTTCTTCACTCATATTTTAAAATCTTTATTGATAAATAACCTGTGAAGTTTATAATGCATTTTCAATAAACTTGCTTATATAAACAGACCAACCTTGGCTGAGAGAAACCAAGAGGACTTTGGAGTTGATAGTTAATTGCCTGGCCTCTGGCTGCATCTGTATCCTAAGTCCTAGGGACAAACTGAACCAGGAAGGGCATACCGAAGATAAGCTAATACTGCCATGTAGCCAGGGTGAAGGTGAAGAATTGTTACTGAAAAAAGCACGATCATAACCGGAAGATAGCAGTTTGTTTCAAAGACTTTGTAGGGTGCCTGGCTGGAGATGTAAGAACTAGTGGTGAAGTGGTGGTCAGAAGAGTTGGAAGCAGGTTGGGCACTGTGATGCACAGTTCATTTGAACAGTTCAGAATAGACCATTAATAGCTATAAGCACTGTGAAAACTCTTTCATGTAGGGTCTGGCCAATAGATAGAGCAGAAATGGTACCTTAGAGAAACCATGTCAGCCCAACGTGGGAATTAAGACCATGTGTCCCCTGAAGGCAGAGACTGATTTTATTTATTGTTGGAATCACAAACTCTATCTTCTTGCCTAAGATACAGCAAAAGCTCAGGAGATGCTTGTTGGATTAATGAATAAAATCACTCATTAGAAAGATTAGGGTTTTGTCATTTTGAGGATTGGAAAAATACAGAAGCCAAATCTACCACAGCTGCCTTAGATTTCCAAGAGACTATTCCCTTCTACTTACGTTGGGGAAAAAAATTCAGTTGATGCAGTCAGACTGGAGTTTGGGGACATGAGAGACATATCAGTACAAGGAGCACTGTCCTGAGGGGAAGTGAGGGGTTTGTTTCTCCTGAGAGCACCCATTTATAAACACACACACTTGAATCCAGAGACTTAGTAAGAGGTGATATAGTCTTTTACTTTTAGTGGGACCATAATTTTTATTGTGGCTCAAGACATAAGAGTTAACTACAACTTTCTGTTATGGCCTCCCTTTATGTTCCTCCCAGAGGGTGAACAGATCTAATTTCATTAGTAATTCCCCTGTATTCCTGATTCTGTTCATAAGACAGAATCATATAACTTCATCTGGTCTGACATCAGCTTTTCCCCATCTTGTGTCCCTGAAGTGGGAATGATCTTGCTGGGGTGTGGCTGGCTCTGGAGATGTGGCACAGCAGACCTCACCTTAGATTGTGGCTGTTTGGTGGTTTTTTTTTTTTTTTTTTTTCATTTTGAGATGGATTAAGTACTTATTTCCTATGGGATGGAGATAAAGAGTGGTTGCTTGTCAACTCTGACAATATATCTAAATTTTTTTTTTCTTTTTTTTTTTTTAGCCAGCGCCCCCCCACTTTCACGCCTTGCCGGCCACACTGAGTCTGGGCTGGTGCTATGACTCAGTTTACCCAATAGATGCTGGTGGAATGGATGCTTTGCCAGTTCCAGGCCTGTCGGGAAGACCTGGTGGCTCTGCTCTGATGATGTGGGGAGCCCTGTGCCGCCCTCCTGGGGGGACAGCAAGGAGAGCCCCCACGGAGCCTATAGAGTGACAGTGACACAGCATCCCACCCCACCGAGCCCAGCCTTCCTGTCTTCCCAGCCAAGGCACCAGACAATGAAGAAGCACCGGGGGTTGTTCTGGCCCCAACAGGCAGCCCAGGGGACAGAGCGGAGCCATCCCCACCCTGCCCTATGGAGTTCCTGCCCCACAGAAGCCCGAGAGGTAGTCACATGATTGTGTTCGGCCGCCGCATTCTGGGGCAGCCTGCAAAGCACAAAAAAATAACTAAAACAGGAAGTGGGGGGTCAATATATCTAAGATATATCTAATATATCTGAGAGAGCCTATAGAGAAAGGAAAGCTAAAAAGTAAACTGATTTGCATCCTAATTCCCTCTTCCCCCATACCCCTATTTTTTTTTTTTTTTACTGGTGGTAATTATGGGTTGTATTATATTGGTGATGCTTTTAAATTGACTTATGTTACCAGCTAGCTAGTAAATGCTTCTATGTAAAGATTTATTTGAGGTCGCATGTTTTTCCCAAAGGTACTTTACACAGCATATAGTGGACATGCCACCCTCTGAAGTCTTTTATCTGGCATCAACTCTTTTTTATTCAATCTATTATGACTCAGCTTACTTCAAAACACAAGCAATGGGACCATTTTCTAATTCACACTGTGAATTTTAAACCAGTCTTTGATGTGATTTCACACAATAGTGTGCTCCTTCACAAGGTAGGGACTGGTCACCATTTTGTTCTTGCCCTGGTAAGCAGCTGTGAATTCAACCATTTACTGAACAACACTTCCCTTTGGGATACAGTTCTTGGCTTACCTAAGGGAGAAGTAGCTGAAGCCTCAGCCCTAAGTCTATTCTCTTCACATCACTCAAAACAGAGAAGTCATTAATATTGGGATTCCATGGGGAGGATCCTTCTTCTACTCACTTTCTTAAAAAAGATTTTATTTATTTATTTGTTTGTTTGTTTTAGAAAGAGAGAAAGTGTGCATGAGTGCAGGGAGGGGCAGAGGGAGAAGAAGAGGGAGAGAATCTCAAGCAGATCCCCTGCTGAGTACAGAGCCGGACTCGGGGCTCTACATCATGATCCTGAGATCACGACCTGAGCCGAAACCAAGAGTCAGAGGCTTAACCGACTGAGCCACCCAGGTGTCCCATCTGCTCACTTTCTTTATGATAATCCAGAATAGGCCTTCCGTCTAATACACCAATTCCTTTGCTGTCTTCATTTGGCATTCACCCTCTGCCCACTGCCCCACAGCTCCTTAGGCTTAATGTAAATGTAGAGGCATGCCCTGGAATTTACAGAAATTTTTGAATACTACAGAGAATAAAATGCTCAAACCACTAATCAGAGAGGTGCAAATCAAGATTACCTCACACCTGTTAGAATTTTTTTTTTTTAATTTTTTATTTATTTATGATAGTCACAGAGAGAGAGAGGCAGAGACACAGGCGGAGGGAGAAGCAGGCTCCATGCACCGGGAGCCTGATGTGGGACTCGATCCCGGGTCTCCAGGATCGCGCCCTGGGCCAAAGGCAGGCGCCAAACTGCTGCGCCACCCAGGGATCCCCCCTCACACCTGTTAGAAAAGCTATTATAAAAAAGAAGACAAATGTGGGTGAGGATGTAGACAAAAGGAAACCCTTGTATACCATTGGTGGAAATGTAAACTGGTTCAGCCATTATGAAAAACAGTATGGAGGTTTCTCAAAAAATTAAAAATAGAGCTACCAATATGGTCCAGCAATCTCACTTCTGTGTATATATCCAAGGGAATGAAATCAGGATCTCGAAGATATATCTGCACCCCTATGTTCATTGCAGCAGTATTCGCAAGAGCCAAAACATGGAAATCATCTCTGTGTCCATTGATGGATGAATGGATTAAAAATGTAAATGCATACAGTGGAATATTATTCAGTCTTAAAAATAGAAGGAAACCCTGCCATTTGCAACAATATGCATGAACATAGGACATTATTGCTAAGTGAATGAAGTCAGACACAGAGGGACAAATACTACATGACAGCGCTTATATGAAGAATCTAAAACAGACTCATCGAAGCAGAGAATTGAATGGTGGTAAGTAAACAAGGGAAGGAGGAAATGGAGAGGTTTTAATTAAAGGGTACAAAGTTTGTTTTGCAGGGTGAATAAATCCTAGGGATGTACTACTATACAGTGTAGTGCCTACTTGATAAGACTGTCTATGTACTCAAAATTTTGTTAAAATTTTGTTAAGATCTAACAAGTTTTGTTAGATTTTACGTTGAGTGTTCCTATCACACACCAAAAATAGGAGAAGAGGAAACATTTGGAGGGGATAGATATGCTTATGGCATAGATTGTGGTGATGGTTTCATGGATGTATACTTATCTCTCCATACTCATCAAGTTATATATATATATATATATTAAATCTATACAGCTTTTTGTATGTCAATCATACCTCAATAAAGTGGTTTGTGAAAAAGTAATAGAATTCTAGGAAGCCATGGAGAAGAGAACATGCAGGCTAGTTGAGGAGTATAATCCCTGAACAGTAAAATTGGCACAAAATCTATGGCATCAGAATCCAGCCACAATCCTAGCTCAACTCCTAGTTAGTACTGAAACTGGACTCCAGTCCTAACCTTCTGTGTTAACAATGAGGGCTAGTGGGTTATGCTGTTTGTCATTCAGAGACAGTGCAAACATGTGTAGCTTAGTGTTTCAGTAGTGCTAGTAAAGAGCACTTAATAAAGGAAAAAAAAAAGGCTGTTTTTACCATAATCTTGATTGTAAATGATGATCTCCAAAAAGTGTGCTATATTTTTCTAACCAAAATCAATGGGTATAAAAAGATTTCGACTCCATTGTAAAAACATACATTCTACTTTTTGTTTTCACATATACATATTAGGAGTGTTCTCTTTAATAATTCGCTATAACAAAATTCTAAAGCAAAATCCACTTTCTATGTTTTATCTCATAATCAATAATTTTATTTTCTATTGCTCTCATTATGTGGGCCAGTATTGATTGCCTTACTCTTTTGCTTTCCAGTTTCTTCACAGTTCTCCAGAGACTGGGTGAGTGTGTCTTTTGGTGCCCCCTTGGTGTTCAGTCCTGAGGCCATCTTTTGAGTCAGACTCAACTCAGGAAGGATGTTACACGTCTGCTTTGAGGAAGATGAGGTCATGTGTTCATTCGTAGAACATTTAGAATTCATGATGTAGATTACTCTAGGCGGTACCTTGAAGAACCGGAAATAGTCCTTGTTACACTTATCCCCTATCCAAATAGATTTATTTTTTTCCTGATGGAATAAGGTCTATTGGTCTCTTATAATTTCTGGAAACAGAAACCTTAGGTAGGATGCCTTTCCCCTCCTAACTTCTAATAAATTATGAGTAGTGTAATTTAAAGCAACATCTTGAAAAAAGATATACAAACTTGACAGGCAATAAATCTGACATTTATTGAACCTTTGTTTTGAACCAAGACCAAGATAACAAACATTCCATGGATTAACGAAGTTAACCTTTTTAAAATCTTATGTAGATACTCTTCTATGAATCTTATAGATGAGAAAATTGAGGGTTTAAGAGGTGATTTTGTCTATGGGAGACAGATGATGGGTGGTAGGGTAGGGGTTCTAATGCAGGCAGTGTGGCTCCATAAGCCATACTCGTAATCACTATGTTATATGGTTACCTTGAACTGATGACTGATTTCCTTAGTGGGTTTTTAAAGTAACTACTTAAATCATGAGAAATCACTTAACCTAGCTGTGTCTCAGACTCTTCATTTGTCTGAGGGAGGACGGGTCAAAGTGGTAATTTCTATCTCTTTCAGCTTTATAACCATAAAAGGTATCCTAAATTAGAACCCTTGGAACTTATATCTGCTCTTCTAGAAAATTCCTGCCACACTCAGCATCACTTAATTGCTAGGTACAGTACTATGTGTGTTGTGGAACTAGGATATAGTTCAGACCCTGGTGAAATACAGATGTGTTACTTTGACAGTTTGTTTCCTTTATTTCCATTGCAACTAGCCTCACAAAACACATATTTATATAAAACTAAGCAAATAAGACTGTAATATATAGAGTATGAGTGTATGTGAGAGAGTGAAAAAGTATAAGAAAGTAAAAGATTGTCTCTGAGAGTAAAATAGTGCAAGTATGTAAGAGAGTGAGTGATTTGTATGTGAGAATGTGTGAGTAAATTTTGTGTGGAAGAGTGTGAAACTGAGGGTGAAAGACAGTGTATATAATGAAAGTGTATATAAGAGTGCACAAAAGAAGGCATAGGTGAGTGTCCAGTGAAAAGTATGCACAAGAGTAAAGTATGAATACAGCAGAGAATATGGAAGGTAAGGGAGTGGGAAGGGCATGTGTCAGAAAGTGACAGATTGTGAGTGTGAGAAACTGATTGAGAATATGTATGAACATAAGAGTATATGTTTGTGAATGAATCTTTGTGTGACCATGTGTGTGAATGTCTCACTAATTGGGCACATGAGTTTCCCTGAGTGCTAGAAACCAGCCTCATGCCCTACATGCAGGCACACACACACCGTATATGCTTCACCAGTCTGCATATGTCACATGGTTACCACTCACTGTAAGGGATGCCTGGAAAATGAGTATATGACACAGGAAAATGGATTGACATAAGTGGCTTAGATGAATCATGATTACACCCTGGTTAACAATATTGTTGCCCTGAAACAAAGGCTTTTTTTTTTTTCCATAGAGGTAGAGATAGTCCTTGGTTTGTCAGTGAACAGAATGTGCCGTAATAGGAATAACCATTTTTGGAAAAGATAAACAAGAAAGTACTGAGATATGGGGTATGAATTTTAGTTCACAACATATTCTCATTGATTGTTTAAATCTTTTACATGAACATGCAACATTTAATATGAGAAAGAAATCCAAAAGGCTCTTTTAAGCTGCTGTGTGACACATAGGCCTTTAACTTCTCTGAAGCATATACACCTTCAATAATAGTTCTGCTATGTTCAATTATATTTTATATAAAAATTTTGGGTGGGTATCAAGGGATAACTACTGTTATCCACATTTGGGTTGCTGCCAGGATGGAGATAAAGTAAATGCTATAAGGCCCAGAGCAGAGAACAGAGGTTCAGTTAAGAAAGAAAATCCAGTGGCACCTGGATACCTCAGTTAGTTGAGCCACAGACCCTTGATTTTGGCTTTGGTCATGAGCTCAGGGTCATAGGATCAAGCCTCACTTCAGGTGCTGTGCTCAGCAGAGAGTCTGACTGAGATTCTCCATCTTTCCCTCTGCTCCTACCCCCCACCTCCCATGCCTTTTTTTTTTCTTTGTTCTTGTTACATTTTATTGGCATCACGTTCATCTCTTTACAGAAGAACTTGGCCCACACCCTAGAATGTAGACCTTTGGAAAAAGGGGAAGTGCTCCGTTAAGCAAGCTACAATGCAGGGGCAGATCCTAGGGAAGGGGCAGGACTGTCAGGGTTCCATACCAAAGAAACAGGTTAATCAAGAGTGGACAGTACTAGGAGGTGGTGGGGAAAAGGAGAAAAAGGTTTGCTAACCTAAGGATACCACAACCCTGAAAGGAGCGCCTTCTAGAACAAAGGTAAAATCACTAGGACAGATTCGGATTTTCCTTTCTCTCTTATCAGTAGGATGCTGACCTAATAGGGGAGTTTTGAAGTGTGGAGCTGGGGGGAAGGGGGAGAGAAAGAAAAAAAAGAATTTTAATTTCTGAAACGACAGCCATTTATCCATTGCACACACCACTGTATTATGCAAATCAACCTTTTGGAAAATTTAGACACAGAAGGGAACTAGACAGTTTTCCCTCTGGAGAGATGAAAATGTGCTCCCTCTCTCTCAAATACATACATACATAATCTTAAGAAAGAGGAAGGGAGGGAATCCAAAGGTAAAGGTAACCAGGAGAGTCCAAGTACCTAGGAAATTGCAGATTTTTCAGAGAATGTATTAAATTTACAACAACTTGAATTAATATTACACATCTTAAAGAGTGGTATCTGTGTTACAAAAGGTGGAATAAAAGCCCTGTGGTCCCACACATGGGACTCATCTCTGTTTATTGTCTTGATTCCAAATACCTGGGTCAGCTACAGATTAACATTTCATTGTCCCCAATTAACCCAACTTTTAAAATAAGGCCCAGATAAAATTTAGTGAGCAAAGAGTATTTCGTTTTGATAAAAAGTATTCAGGCCTTTCACATATCCAACAAACTTTTCTAGTTCCTACTATTTTTATGAAACAGTGCTGGTGTTAAAAAGTAAGGGAGGAAGAAGATTTTGCCCTGCATTTGAATGAATCTAAGGGGCTTCCCAGGACACATACCAAAAGATATGTCTATGAACATTCAGAAGATGAGTCTTTCCCAACAGTTTGGGGAAAATCAGAGACCACTTTATCAGAAAAATGTTCATATACCTATTTATAAGATTTCATGTTTCTTGTGTCCCTAAATTTTAAAATGCAACATACAACCCATAAGATTATACATAATTACTCTGAATGTATATTCACAGGGAAAAGTTGCATGAGACATTTTTACATTTAAAAAAACTACCTAATTAATTCAAAATGTAGTTAATAACAATGAACTCTGTAAAATTAGCAGTAAAAAGTTTCCTTATGACTGTGATCTTCACCTCCTACGACTCTTGCCAGCAGCTAACCTTCAGACTCCTCATTTCAGGATAGAAGGATTATGTGACACATCCTGCTCCCCAAGGAAGACATAGGCAAATCGTATTTCCTGGAATTCCTTTCCAGGTAGGTCTTGACAGAGAAGGGTGAGGTATTAGAATCTGGCGGGGGGCAGAGGGCGGGGGTTCAAGTGAATCGGTAACATTAGGTCTGTGGGTAAGTGTATTCTGGCGACAGCTGTGATTCAAATGTATTTTAAATACAAGTAGAATAATAGGTCAGAACAGCTTATAAAGAACACAATAACTGAATAACTTAGGCTACACATAGTTCATTTTTAAACTCATGTAGTGATTTTAGGCCTGTAGATGCTTTAAAAATACTGCATATATTTTGTTTTTATTCAAGATGTATGTTTTAGTTTATAGTAGAAACAATTTAGAGTACTGGCATTTGCAGAAACATTGCATCTTCAGTTGTACCTTCTTCATTTGGTCAGTTGATTAAGTTTAATCAGATACAAATAACTTTGAGCAATCCCATATAAATTATGATTAATACAAGTAACTTCATTAACTTAAAATATATTATACTTAGACATAAGGTTACACTAAAACATGTTTTTTTTACTACACGCTAACTGCCTTGCACAGTGCATATCACCTGGTTAGATGCTCAGTAAAGATAGGTGAAAGAATGTGTACATGAATAAATAAAAGCTTGCATGTATAAATGATGAGATCTATTTATGAGAGCATGAGCTGAATATTTGGGTTCATTAAGTGTTCCCAGGAAAAATCAAGAAGGAATTGGGGAAGAATTCAAGCAAAGGTCTGCTTTCTAGTAAAGTCCTGCCTACTACCTCCAGGGCTCTGGGGTGTACATTGTACATCACAACTTTGCCATCCTAGGAAAAACTAGATGTTTATATTCAGCACAGGTTGGGAAGGACATCAAACTCTTAGGCACTTCTGGTTCTCACGTGTAGGTAGCTCCGAAGTCGAAGGGTGACCTTAAAAACAAATTTAAGGTTTCCATAATGAGCAGTTAGCAACAAAACGTGTAGAATCTGGAGGGTTGACACTCAGTGCCTCTGAGATGGATTGACAGGACCTAAGTGAAGTGCCAACAGGGTCTATTATAGCTAGTAAGTAGCATGACCAAGTAGCATGATTCACTTTAAAGTGAATCCTTAGTTGAAAGAATGAGCTTTTAAAATACATGACAGTAACCCATTTGTTAAAAAAATATAAAGTGTAACCATATTATTGTTTGGTTAACAAGTTCTAAAACAAAGTACTACAAATTTAATCTTTAAATACAAGTACTTTCAACGTTTCTCTTCTCTTTATCCTTGCGAAACATTTCACATACCTTTAAACAATGTGCACAGACCATTTTGTAGTCCTTTCCCCCCCCATATTAACATACACATAGTGCCTGTGACTTTTTAAAGTTTTAATATAAGTTCCAGTTAGTTAACATACAGTGTGAAATTGGTTTCAGGTGTACAATATAGCGATTGAACACTTCCATACAACACCCAAGTGCTGTCAATCCCCATCACCTATTTAACCTATATTTCCACCTACCCCTTCCAGTAACCATTAGTATGTTCTCTGTAGTGATGAGTCTATTTCTTGGTTTGCCTTTCTGGCTTTTCCTCCATGCTCATTTGTTTTGTTTCTTAAATTCAACACATGAGTGAAATCATATGATATTTGTCTTTCTCTGACTGACTTATTTCATTTAGCACTATACCCTCTAGATCCATCCATGTTGTTGCAAATGGCAAGATTTGGTTCTCTTTTTATGGCTAAGTAACATTCAATTGTCTATATACACCACATCTTCTTTATCCATTTATCAGTTGAAGGACACTTGGGCTTTTTCCATAATTTGGCTATTGTAGATGATGCTGCTATAAATATCTAGGGGCATCTATCTCTTTGAGTTAGTATTTTTGTATTCTTTGGGTAGAAACCTAGTCATGTAATTGCTGGATCGTAGGGCACTTCTATTTTTAACTTTTTTGAGGAAGTTCCATACGTTTTCCACAGTGGATGCACTCGAGAGCTAGTGACCTTAGGGTTCCATGGGCTCTGCATGCCTGGTCCACCTCTGTCTCACTAGTCCCATGCCTTCTATCTCCCTATACACTAGCCATACTTATGCTCTTTTAGTTTCTTAGAATCAACAAGCCTTTCCTTCATTTAGGTCCTCACTCAGACTGGGCTGAACTGCTACTTTCTTCAAATGACTGGCTCTATCTCAGCCTTTAGAGCTCAGCTCACAAGCAGCCGGCTAACGTAGCCTTCCCTGAGCGCTGTCTTTTGAAGGTCCCATGGAAATTGTCTACCCCTCACTTTGTGCTTGGACTCTGTGGCATACACAATACCATGTATTTTTGTTCTGACTTACTCATTGTTTCTCCACTTTAGGCTCCATTAGGTATAGAGACTATCTCTGTTTATCACTTTGTACAACATAGGTGTTCAATAAATATTTGTTGGTAAATAAAAAGTGAATATCCAGTGAAATGACCTTTTTATAAACACATCTGAACGTTGATCTCCTACTGGGTATATTTCCTTAAGTGGTCTCACTGGGATCTTACACATTTAATTAAACAGCACTCTCATCATTAAAAATATTTTTGAAGCTCCTCTGTTAGAATTACTCTTTGGAGTATATTCTTTTGGATATCACTGATAATAAATTATATCATTTAAAGGGTTTTTTTTTTGGTAGGAATAGCCAATTTTCTTCAGTGCTCGAGACTGGAGAATAAAATTAATACTGTTTTTAGTACATTAGAGTACTGTGGCTGGTGTTGTTTTTTTTTCTTTTGAGAGGCTCAGGAACTGATTCTAGAGGCTTTTCCAATGGGAGGATTCAGATAGATCATTGGGAATGGTTTATGGTGTCTCTGGGTGAAGGACAATGGGTATTTGAATATTATTCTAATTTCCTGTTAAAAATAAATTTCACTGTTATATGCAACTGCTGAATTATTGAAAACCGTATCTGAAACTAATGATGTACTATATATTGACAAATGAATTTAAATAAAATTTAACCACCCCCCAAAAAATTGCAGGTTCCTTATTTTAGAATTACAACTTTAATTGAAAACAGTTAAACTGAATAAATTTTAACCTGTCATTTAATGTTGATGTTTATTCAAATGAGTAGTCCTCTCAATTGCCTTGGTAAGCTAAATTAATTGTGGTTGACATACCTGCAAAAAGGGAAAAATAAGATTCTGAATCTCTAAAACCCTCTTTAAATGCAGTCAAACAAGACTAAATTATCCAATTGGAAGAAAAACCTATCTGTTTTAGTGATAAGTTCATAGGACATTCATTTTTAAAATACAGTTTCCTTTTTTTTATATAAAGATTTTATTTATTTATTCATGAGAGATACAGAGAGAGAGGCAGAGACACAGGCAGACGGAGAAGCAGGCTCCATGCAGGGAACCCGATGTGGGACTCAATTCCAGGACCCCAGGATCACACCCTAAGCCAAAGGCAGGTGCTAAACTGCCGAGCCACCCAGGTGCTCCAGCTTTCTTATTTTTAAGTACCTACTTACATTGCTGACAGGGGTAGGGAAGGGAAAGTAGGCTGTATCTTAAAAATCATGTCAGTGTATTTTTGGTAGTTATTTTATTCATGTTTAGCAGTTTTTACCCATAAAGTGGTTTATAATGATCTGAAAAGAATTTCTTGGCCTTCAACCTTTACCAGGCTTAGTTGTCTTTAGTAGATGGCTTCCCCAACCAGCTGTTTTAGATGGAGTAGTGGGGGACATCCTACGATTAGCCAGCTCCTGTTGAGAGTCGTGTCCTCAGGAAACTCAGGTTTCAGGTGGGCAGCCAACAGTCGGTGAAGAGAGAAGACACAGAGAAGCATGCTGATCACTGTCCCAGTCCTCATGGAAGCAGTGTGCAGATGAGAAAAGGAGGGGCAGGGAGTTGGGCAAGGGGAGAGGAAATGAAGGGTGGTCTGAGTGTGACAAGGGCATTGGGAGTACACAGAAGATGGGCATGCTTTGTACTTACAGTGGCATGCCCAGGGAAAGAGGAATGAGGTGGAGGGCTCGTGCACCCGACAGTTTCTTGGATAGAGGGCCATTTGGGACCTCTGAATTCTGCTGCAGTTGGGAGGGCGGCCTGCAAATTTGGCATTGGTGTACAGGAATGGGCGGGTGGCTACTGAAGGCTGTGGCACACGGAGCAAGCGGCCTAGAGGAGCTTTGAAGCGTACACTGCAGGGGCAGGCAGGGGCATGCACCAATTTTTCCCCCTTAATGGTGGTTTGCTTTTTTGGAGGCAGGAATGGGAGAGTAGATGAGGGCTTGCTCTGCTGCTGATAGGTTCAGCCTGGCATTAGGCTTGCAGCTGGTGTCCTGTCCCCACTGAATGTCGCTAACAGACACTTTTCTTTCTTTAAGCTTTTCTACAAAGATCTACAATGGACATGCATTACTTTTAGAAGGAGGGAAAATAATTAAAGTTAATTCATTAACAAATGCTAGTGAATGGCTTCTGTGTATCCAGCTTGGCCAGTCATGGGAATATATATATAAAAAAAGAAAGTTTCTGCCATTAAGGAGTGGGCAGTTCAGGGGGAAAAAGTTCTGCATTATAAGAGTCTGTCTCCTTCCATCTCTAGAGTACAGCAGAGAATAGCAGTTACGTGAGAAATTCAGGCTACAAAACAGACATCACTTTTTCACACTTTAAAACATCTTTATAATCAAAGAATGACAGCTGTTTGAAATATCCAGGCTTTACCTCTGTCCTCTACAACACTGTGGAAACTCAGTCTTAGAAAACCTTCTTTAATGTATCGTCTGAATTTCTTTATATAATATCATAAAAATAATCAGAGATTTAGGAAAGTTATTAGTCACAACACTGTTGTAACATTTCCTAATAAAGTCTTTCCAAATTTTAAGAACCAGAGCTTCTATATATGAAAATATCTTTTTAATATCAAGTTTTACATTAAAAGTGGCTCTGATATTTATTTTTTACTCAATCAGGACTCAGGTCTGGACTCAAATATCACCTTTTTGTAAGGCGTCCTGGAGATCCTGGCAATCCCATCACCTTCCCTGATTTGTTTTTCTCATTAGCAATCATTATTATCCAAAATATACATACTGCACATGTTCATTGTTGGCCTACCTTAAGAAGGCAGGGATTTTTATCTCTTCACTACTATATCCTCAGGACCCAGAACCATGTTAGTGTGTAGTAGATGTTCAATAAGTAAGTGTTGAATAAAAGAATCAAATTCCCTCCTATCTTTTGGACTGTTCCAACAGACGGAGATGAAAATTTTTTCATGACTATTCAAAAATGCACAGGATTGGAAGTTTTTTTGGAAGAAAGTTACAGCTCTTTCATTAGCAAGTAAGATATGGAAATTTCTTGGGATAATGTGAACAGATTGCGAATGCAATAGAATTTTTCATATTAAACATTTCAAAGTATTGATGATACTCTTGCTTATAGAATGGGCACACATCATTGGGGCACTCACCCTACCACTGGCTTGGATATCACCAGTGAAGGCCACATCTGCCACAGAGAGCATTATCCTCTAGCATTATCTTGTACTGTTGGCTTTGAACTTTGCTTACCAGACCTATGCCCTGACCTGTCTCCCCAGCCACCACCACATCCCTCACTGCCCCATCCTTGGTTCAGGCTTTCTTGTTGGTACTCAGAACCCTCAGCAGCTCCCAAGGCCCATTGTCTGGGCTCTAATCTGGCTAGGTGAGAGAGCACCTCTTTGGCTGCAGGCACTCCACTCATGGAGTCATGGAGCACCCAGTGATGAATGTGTTTATCTCCTATTGGGTAGAAAATGGGGCTTTGACTATCCAGGGCTCAGTCTTCTGTGAGAGATGAAGGGATCAGTATTTTCTGGCATGCCTGCAATGTAGTCACCACTTATTCACCTTATTGGCAGCTCTGTGTTAACTATCTAGAATCTTGCTGTTTTGATAGTCCCTATATCAGTACAAGTAACCATAGACTCTCAGATTTCTATTGGAGATTCCTTCCCTTCCTGTAACTTTAGGAGACCCCCATGATTATCTAACAAATGCTTGAAGCTCCCCCAAGCTGCTGTTTGCTTTACTGTTGTCCCTTAACCCTGAAATATTGCTTGACACATCCTTTGGTTACTGTAATCTCTGCCTTTCCTCCACAGGGGTGCCTGTTTTTACCAATATTTTAAGCTCTGAGAAATTGGTTCCTTCTACTGCTTCTAAGGAGATTGGTGCTATCCAATCTTGGACACCAAGATTGCAGAATAGACCCAAACACCTCTTTTATTTCTACTTACAGGCTTTTCTAAGACACACACTCCAGTATGTAACAACTGCCATGTTACACTATAAACTAGAAATGTCTCCAGACATATGTTACTCCAGTTCACCATGTCTAAGTCCTTTTTCCTCCAAAATGAATGGTCTCCCAGGAACCCTACAATCCTCGTTGGTAGGATCTCTTAGATCTTCTTTCTTCTTTACGCTTTAACTACTAGTGTAAACTATTTTGATTTCTTTTCCCAGGAGGCATCTATCCCTTTTGAAATTTAACAATACAAACAGAAATGGAATGTAAAAGAGGAGTGTCAAGGCACCTGGGTGGCTCAGTGGTTGAGCATCTGCCTTTGGCTCAGGTCGTGACCCCGGGGTCCTGGAATCAAGTCCCACAATGGGGTTCTCTGTTGGGTGCCTGCTTCTCCCTCTGTCTGTGTCTCTGTGCTCTCTGTATGTCTCTCATGAATGAATAAATAAAATATTTTTTAAAAAGTATGTATAAAAAATAAATAAAAGAGGAGTGTCAATCTAGAATTCTGGGCTATGGCTCATTTGAGAACTTACTACACTTTAAGAAATATTCTCTGTTGAATAACTCTGCTTGTTGGCAAGTAAAGAGAAATGGGTGGTTTCTTTTATTTTGCTCATGCTGATGACTTAAGCCTGAAATATTTACCAAGCAAACTGACTGCAAGTTTACGTTGGCACTGATATACTAGAACCTTACTATAATATTTTTTGGTATAAAACAGAGTTTGGTATAAATTTGGTCTAACCTGGGCCTCAATCGAGGGAGTCAAGTTATTGAAATCCTGGCAGCTTGTTCTCAGGGTTTGTTTAGGCCCTTCTTTTTTCATGCTCGAAAGAACTCAATGACATTTTTGCTGATCTCTGTCATTTCAATCTCTTCCTCTTCAAGGAATTGTCTTGAAGGAGCTCACAAGATAATTTTTCTTAACCAGAATTATAAAGTTAATAGTGCCTGCTAGGATGTGCTAGGTAAATATTTGTTTAAATTTGAATCAAAATTTTAGTTTTGTGAATCATAGTTTAAAATTATAGAGCTCTTTTCAGTGATCTAACAGCCAAATCCAAGCTATTGGCTTCACTGTCTCCTAGGTACCTATCCTATTAATCTCATTATTTCCCAGAAAAGGCTCTTCCCTTTTTTAGTTAAACCCAATCAATTTAACTCTAACAACCCAGTCCGTCCAATCAATCTAATCAATATGATTGTTCCAATCCAATGCAGTCTTTTTCACTCTATTCTGTTCCAATAAGTCTTATCCAGCACTTTTGCACATCAGGAGTGGCTTCTTACATTTTACTGATCTCCATTTTAAAGTCTAGTACTGTGTCATTTTTCCCTGAAAGTTGTCCTGATATATCTCCATCAACTGAAATCATTTAATTTTAAAACCTTGGGTAAGACTGGCTTTTTTCAAAGGTTATCCAGAACCTTTAAGACTAACTAAATTTGCATATACTTTGACTATGTAATTAAGTTACTAATAAATTAGTCTTAAAAATATTTTTCTTCTCTACTATCTAATCGAATTTAAAATAATGATTGCCTTCCTTTTCATACCCTTCCCAGAACCCTCAGTAGACCCTGAATACTTGCTAAGTAAATGAGTAAAAAAATAACATGTGTTCTTGTGGCAATCCATTGACTAAGAAAGGGAAAAAAGAAAGAACAGTAGACTCTTCATTCACAAATGCTAGTAATGCTTTCAGTTAGTTGAGCCAAAATAACAGATCATGTTACCATGTGCATTTGGAATAATTTATAAAGAAATTTGAATAACTTCCTAAAATGTAAAGGCTTTAGACAAAAAAGAAATCTTTATTATTACTTTTTAAAAATACCCTCATGTTCATTACAGCATTATTTACAATAGCCAACATATGGAAGCAATTTAAGTGCCCACTGATGAATGAATGGACACAGAAACTGTGGTATATATACACAAGAGAACATGTATAGCCATAAAAAAGAATGAAATATTCCTATTTGAGACAACATGGATAGGGCACTATGCCAAGTGAGATAAGTCAAACAGAGAAAAGAAAATACCCTATGATCTTATATGTGGAATCTAAAAACAAAACAAAGCCCCCCCCCCCCCCCCAACCAAACAAACAGACCAAACTCATAGATACAGAGAACAGCAGATTGGTGGTTGCCAGGGGCAGGGCTCGAAGGGCGGGAGAAATGTGTTAAGGGGGTGAAAAGATGAAGTTTAAAAAGATTAAAATATTACAATTACCGCCCCCACCGCTCCACCCCCACATACACTTACTTGAGCTAGCCTCAGGAAGCCTTGGCTATTTGTACAACTGGAAAAGAAATTGGTAAGATTGGGTTTGCAAATCACAAGCTCTGAGAAACTGTGGAGCTGCTTGATGGGATTAACCCATTCCTGACTGAGAAGTCAGTAGTGACAGAGCCAACCCAGGAAAGAGGGTAAAGCTCTGGGGGTCCTGTTAGCAAAATGGGAGAATAGTGTAGTCTATTAATTATTGTTTAGAGCCTTAGGAAAAGCAGAGAAAAGAAATCAACATTTTGTTTCAGGTTTTTCTGATGAAACAGCATAGGAGGAAAAAAAAAAACAGTGCAATTATTTTATTCTGTTAGAGAAAACTCTTTCTCCTTGTAGTCTGAAATGACTTAAGGGCAGATCAAGAAAAATTAATCCTTGTCACATTTTAGGTCATACCAGATATTTTGCCATGCTAGATTTTTGTGTCTAAAGTTAATGCACTGACTGGTGGTGACAAGGCCCTTGGCAATTGGAACCTGGATTTCTGGGAGAACCCGAAAAGATGGGGAAACCCTGATATTTGGGCCACTCCGAAACACTTCCTTTCCAAGAAAGTAAAAAAAATAAAGATTTACTTACTGCACATTTAATTAATTTAATTAAAAATTGTTTTAACAATTTATAGTTTACAACTTAAAAATTGTATGGAGTTGTGTAATAATCACACCAAAGACAAAATATAAAAAATTTTTGTTGCTCCAATGTTTTCCCATACTCCTTTAGAATCAATCATTTGCCTGCATTTCGGGTCCCTGGCAACCACTGATCTGATTTCTAAATCTGTAATTTTGCCTTTTCCAAAATGTCATATAAGTAACATATATAAATGGAAACTTAGAGTGTCTTTTGTGCCTGGATTTTTTACCTATATGATACTCTTTTTTTCTTTTTTAAGATTTTAGTTATTTATTTATGGGAGAGAGAGAGAGAGAGAGAGAGAGAGAGAGAGAGAGAGAGGCAGAGACACAGGCAGAAGAAGAAGCAGGCTCCATGCAGGGAGCCCGATGGGGGACTCGATCCGGGACCCCAGGACCAGGCCCTGGGCTGAAGGCAGCGCTAAACCACTGGGCCACCCAGGCTGCCCCCTCGGCATGATAGTCTTACAATTCTTCTAAGATGTTGCATGTATGTGTAGATTATTCTTCTGGTTTTTTTTTTTTAACTATTAAGTAATATTCGTTATATGGCAGCAGTGTATTTTGTTTATGCAGTTGAGCATTTAACCTGGTTCCAGTTGGCAATTATGAATCAAGCTACTATAAACATTTGAATATGAGCCTTTGAGCATTCATTTTCATTTTTCTTAGGTACATATCTAAGAGTAAAATTAGTGGATTAGTAGATATATGTAACTATATATCTAACTTTATAGATAACTTTCAAGCTATTTTCCAATGTGTTTCACTATTTTGTATTTCTGTCAGCAATATGTGAGAGTTCTGATGCTTTGCTTCATCATCAGCACTGGGTATTATCAGTTCTTTAGTTGTGATTTTATTAGACTTGTAGTAGTCTTTCTTTGTTGTGTTGAGTTATAAGGTTTTTTCTATGATGTCTTCTAGAAGTTTTATAGCTGGGAATTTTGTGTCTGTGTTTAGGAGACATGAACATGGTCTGTAATTTCTTTTGTGGTGAGGTCTTTTCTGGTTTTGGTATCAGGATAATGCCGGTTTAAAAAAATGAGTTAAGACTATGATAATTTTTCAAAGGCCGTGTCTACATCCAGCTACAAAGAGTTCTGTAAGTTTAGTGGGCAATGTTACATGTGTAGAGAAACAGGCTGTATATTGTGATTAAAATTTTTACAAATCACTATTGGGGCTTCTGCTGCTGCCATGATGATATTTAGAAACATTATATTACGTGATATTTGAGAAAGTCCTCATCCTGGCCCTTTATCCTTAGTAGATGCTTGATAAATATTAGCTACTGGTAATAATCATAGTGGGCTATCATATTTTAAGCCTTGTGCTCTGAAGAAAATGATTTTAGATAGAACATTGCAGAGAAGAATAGACGGGATCCACTTAGTCCCAATTATGTAGCAATTCACTACATAATCATTTTGGCTTTAATAGAATTTTAAAGGTAAAAAATAACTTGAGTATAGCTCTTGGAATTCTAGCCTTGACAATTCTTTTTGAAACTTCATCCAAAATGTAACATCTTTCTCTGTATCTGTCATAGTGATAAGGTAGCATAAAAACCATGGTTCCCCTCTCCTTACTAATATTAACCTTCATTAGGAGAAAAGAGGAGAAGCTAAAGCCTCCGGGTCTGCTACACTTCCTACTGTGCACCCATGATAACGTGGTGAGCCGCAGTGATGCTTGAGGAGTCAGTGCCGTCCACATCCCCTCAGAGCCGTTAGTGATGCAAACCCATGTCCTCCCCCCGCCCCCCACACACACACTAAATCAAGGGGAGGAGGAGTCTGTTTCGACAAGCTCTCTGAGCGACTGATTTTCACTAAAGCTTGGGGAGCACTGACTGAGCAGGTATTTGAAAGGGTATGAGGTGGTTGGAAATAGTAAGAGTTAAATGTGGTCCATCGATTTAAAATATACTATGTTTCAGCTGCACTGTGAACCACAGAAAAAGGCACAGGGTACTTGTAGCAGGTACCATGCTCTCAGCACCCTCCTTCTTTTTCACCCACTCATGCCATCTGCCTAAAAGGAAACTGAAAAAAAAAAACAGATTTTATGGAAAGAATAGAGAAATGTGTTTCAAAACCAGATATTCAGGAATCTGGGTTCTGTGTCTATCCTGCATTTTTCCTAATAGCCAACACATTCAACTATCAAATGCTCACTGAATATTCAAAAACCTACTATTTTTTAAATGGCCTATTCTTTTCTTTCTAGGTACACATCCTTCTCCACTTCTCTTCAAATTACTAATGTAGTAGAATTTTTGAGTTCAAGAATTCAAAACCTAACCTAGAAAGGAAAATATGAATCATATTAAAATTCTCTAATGCCAGCTCTTGATTTTATCCCAACCCCAACTCAAAGCCTGTCTTGATTTTTACCCCAACCTTGCCTAAGTTTTGTTATTACTCTATACTGTCTCCTAAGGAAATGTGATCATCCCGTGGTGCACATTGCATCATTAAGCCCACAAATTAACTCAAAGAAGTTTAAAGATCAGAATCCTTTAATTTAGGAAGGTAATATAAGAGCAAAATAAATGATTAATTCTTGCAAGTATTTGCAGTGTAAATGGCCTAAAAGCGATTGCAGGTTCTGTATGACTTAGCTAATGTGAGGATCTTTACTAGGAAAATAACATTTGATATGATGTTAGAAAAAAAAACTTTTTTTCAGAGAGAAATAATATATAATATCTTTTTATATTGAAACACAATGGAATCTGAAATCTAATCTCATTGGCTTTGGGCAGTGGGAGTCAAGGGTTCTCTTTATTTATTACTACAATTATTGATCTGATAACCCTAATTAGATTATAGTAGGGTCTGGCTGTTCAGAATAGAAAATGGATTTATTTATCTATGTATTTATCCTGATAGAAATTACTATTCAGTTTTATAAAAGAGATAAGACATTTATATATCTGCTCAGTCAGTTATTTCAAGTTCTGTTACTGTATGTCAGAAAATGGATTCTCTGCCTAAGAAAAATATTCTTTAATGAAATAGCATTCATAGAAGATTTTTTATGCATCCATGGTTTACTAAGTTGCAGAATGCTGAATACTGCCTAAAATGCTTTAAAAAAATCAACAAGAAGGGGTACCTGAGTGGCTCAGTAGGTTAAGAATATGACTCTTGCTTTTGGCTCAAGTCATGATCTCAGAGTTATGAGACTGAGTGAGCCCTGCATCTGGTTCCACACTCAGAGGGGAGTCTGCTTGAAATTCTCTCTTTCTCTCTCTCCCTCTCCCTATATCCCTCTCCACTGTTCGTGCACGGCACGCACACACACACACACACACACACTTTCTCTCAAATAAATAAATCTTAAAAATAAATATAAATAAAAAGTCAACAGGTATCTGCTATTGTCAAGAAGTGAGAGGGGTCTGCAACTCTGTTTTGCTAACAAGCTAGCCAGCCACCTAAGACCACTCGGACTTATTACTCAGCGCAGCAGGAAATGTGAACTTCTATCATTAGTTATGTTGCCCCTGGTTCAGTTCTACTCTACACCCAAAGGCCCATGGGTGAAGGGTGAAGCATACACTATGGCTTTGTGTCACAGTGAAGGACAGACTTTAGGGAGCCTGCCCCTAAGCCATGCCTCCTATCTTCTAAAAAGACTGCTAGCAAAACCTACTTCACCTTTGCTCCATAGAAGACATTATCTTTATTATCCTGAACAGGAGACAAGTCTTCTGCCCCAAAAGGAGATGTTATCTGTCTTTCAAGGCTGTTTGTTATATAAGCATCATTAGAATGATAGTCCAGGGGTGTATAGAAATGCCATGAAGAATTGCGTGTCAACATTATGTACTTATTATATTAGGTACTGTAAAGGATAAGAAGAAGCAGGAAGATAGAAATGACTTGCCTTACTCCAGAATTTCTTTGTGGATGAAATGAAATAAATAGACCATGTACTCTGGAACATTCATTGGCTGATAAAATGGAAGCATTGGGATGCTAGTGAGAATTATTAAGAGCAGTAGGGCTTTCAAATAGTATAATTAGAGAAGGCAGCCCCATGTTGAACATAACTTCATTTATCTTTGAATGAGGAAATCCTCAGTTATTACAATACAACACTGATGTCAGAGAAGAATGAATATATATATTTCTTTTCTAGTGAGAGAAGGTCTCTATACATGATTTTGTGCACTAAAAATATTTGTAATTGATTTAATTTTCTCTTTTGTTCACTAAGAATTGAATGGATGAAGTGTTTTAAAATAGTGGTTTTTCTGAAATCGTGTAAAATGTTGGACAGGGCCCTAGATAATGGAATGCCACACAGCATATCATACCCATGAATTTCCTAGGCAACAGTAGACTTCAGCGACAAAAAATCTATATTGGCAGAGCTAAACCAGGAAAACATTTGCTTTGTTAGGACAGCTGACAATAGCTGATGAAGGGCAGCATGGGAACACTTACCACTCAATGACAGCTTGAAATGAGAAGGGTTGCCAGGAGGTAATAAGAAGCTGCATACTCTATCATCATAATTCCGGTTGCATGAATCTACCCACTTTTCGCAAAATCAATTGTTACGAAACCAGAGTGCACAGTTTTGACCCATGGAAGCACGTTGTCACGAGAAATTACAGCATGCTATATTAAACTGCCAAGCACTGTGTTACGTGACAAGCCACCATGATGAAATGCTGTCTTTTAATCCTGCTAAAATGATGCTAGATTTTTCTTTTTAAGTGAACAGGACTTTAAACATTTGCTCAAAATTTTACATAGCAAGGCTAATATTTTAATGCTTAGAATAATACGATTTGATCATTAAGAATAAGCCTGAGAAATTGATTTGTGAAAAACATTTAATTAAAAGTTAGATAATCTTCTGCTAGATTTAAAAAATGAGACAATAACAAAATAAGAGCAAAATGTCTGGTTAATAATGATGTTCTATTGAGGAAGTCTTGATTTGTAAATATCATTGACAGTTACCTAACGGCTACTGAGTAGCCCAAATAATGTCCACCAATGAGACTATACTCATTATTTTTGTGGCACGTTACATGTTAGAATGAACCCCATTCTCCTGAATCTTGTGCAGGCTAACTTTATGATGGCAGCGCCCACTGCCATCACCACTACTCTTGAAATTCCTTATAAATTTCTTCTGAGAGCCAAGTCCTAGGATGTCTTCTTTATATCTTATCTACTTAAATTTTTATTTGTATTTTGGATCATTAATTCATTCACATTATTTATTGCCATGTTGTTGCAAGTTTTCCTCTTACTCTTTGCTCCTTTCCACCATTCCCATTGTTTACACTTCCACAGAAGTGGTCACAATGATTAGGTTATTATCCATCAGAGATTTTTTAAAAATATGTAATCAAATGAAGAAGTTGTCTATTTTTATAAATGGCTTCACCAAATAATGTGCATTAGTAGACTTAATTTACACATCAGTATTTTGTTGCTGTTTTATAGATGAAAATTGGCACCCCGTAAAGTTTTTTTTTTTTTTTAGTTTTTTTTATTTTTTTTTAAATTAATTTTTATTGGTGTTCAATTTACCAACATACAGAAAAACACCCAGTGCTCATCCCATCAAGTGTCCACCTCAGTGCCCGTCACCCATTCCCCTCCAACACCCACCCTCCTCCCCTTCCACCACCCCTAGTTCGTTTCCCCGAGTTAGGAGTCTTTATGTTCTGTCTCCCTTCCTGATATTTCCCAACATTTCTTTTCCCTTCCTTTATATTCCCTTTCACTATTATTCATATTCCCCAAATGAATGAGAACATACACTGTTTGTCCTTCTCCGATTGACTTATTTCACTCAGCATAATACCCTCCAGTTCCATCCACGTTGAAGCAAATGGTGGGTATTTGTCGTTTCTAATTGCTGAGTAATATTCCATTGTATACATAAACCACATCTTCTTTATCCATTCATCTTTCGATGGACACCGAGGCTCCTTCCACAGTTTGGCTATTGTGGCCATTGCTGATAGAAACATCGGGGTGCAGGTGTCCCGACGTTTCACTGCATCTGAATCTTTGGGGTAAATCCCCAACAGTGCAATTGCTGGGTCGTAGGGCAGGTCTATTTTTAACTCTTTGAGGAACCTCCACACAATTTTCCAGAGTGGCTGCACCAGTTCACATTCCCACCAACAGTGCAGGAGGGTTCCCTTTTCTCTGCATCCTCTCCAACATTTGTTGTTTCCTGCCTTGTTAATTTTCCCCATTCTCACTGGGGTGAGGTGGTATCTCATTGTGGTTTTGATTTGTATTTCCCTGATGGCAAGTGATGCAGAGCATTTTCTCATGTGCTTGTTGGCCATGTCCATGTCTTCCTCTGTGAGATTTCTCTTCATGTCTTTTGCCCATTTCATGATTGGATTGTTTGTTTCTTTGGTGTTGAGTTTAATAAGTTCTTTATAGATTTTGGAAACTAGCCCTTTATCTGATATGTCATTTGCAAATATCTTCTCCCATTCTGTAGGTTGTCTTTTAGTTTTGTTGACTGTATCCTTTGCTGTGCAAAAGCTTCTTATCTTGATGAAGTCCCAATAGTTCATTTTTGCTTTTGTTTCTTTTGCCTTTGTGGATGTATCTTGCAAGAAGTTACTGTGGCCAAGTTCAAAAAGGGTGTTGCCTGTGTTCTCCTCTAGGATTTTGATGGAATCTTGTCTCACATTTAGATCTCTCATCCATTTTGAGTTTATCTTTGTGTATGGTGAAAGAGAGTGGTCCAGTTTCATTCTTCTGCATGTGGATGTCCAATTTTCCCAGCACCATTTATTGAAGAGACTGTCTTTCTTCCAGTGGATAGTCTTTCCTCCTTTATCGAATATTAGATGACCGTACATTTCAGGGTCCACTTCTGGATTCTCTATTCTGTTCCATTGATCTATGTGTCTGTTTTTGTGCCAGTACCACACTGTCTTGATGACCACGGCTTTGTAGTACAACCTGAAATCTGGCATTGTGATGCCCCCAGCTATGGTTTTCTTTTTTAAAATTCCCCTGGCTATTCGGGGTCTTTTCTGATTCCACACAAATCTTAAAATAATTTGTTCTAACTCTCCAAAGAAAGTCCATGGTATTTTGATAGGGATTGCATTAAACGTATAAATTGCCCTGGGTAACATTGACATTTTTACAATATTAATTCTGCCAATCCATGAGCATGGAATATTTTTCCATCTCTTTGTGTCTTCCTCAATTTCTTTCAGAAGTGTTCTATAGTTTTTAGGGTATAGATCTTTTACCTCTTTGGTTAGGTTTATTCCTAGGTATCTTATGCTTTTGGGTGCAATTGTAAATGGGATTGACTCCTTCATTTCTCTTTCTTCAGTCTCATTGTTAGTGTATAGAAATGCCATTGATTTCTGGGCATTGATTTTGTATCCTGCCACGCTACCAAATTGCTGTATGAGTTCTAGCAATCTTGGGGTGGAGGCTTTTGGGTTTTCTATGTAGAGTATCATGTCATCGGCGAAGAGGGAGAGTTTGACTTCTTCTTTGCCAATTTGAATGCCTTTAATGTCTTTTTGTTGTCTGATTGCTGAGGCGAGGACTTCCAGAACTATGTTGAACAGCAGTGGTGAGAGTGGACATCCCTGTCTTGTTCCTGATCTTAGGGGAAAGGCTCCCAGTGCTTCCCCATTGAGAATGATATTTGCTGTGGGCTTTTCGTAGATGGCTTTTAAGATGTCGAGGAAAGTTCCCTCTATCCCAACACTCTGAAGGGTTTTGATCAGGAATGGATGCTGTATTTTGTCAAATGCTTTCTCTGCATCTAATGAGAGTATCATATGGTTCTTGGTTTTTCTCTTGCTGATATGATGAATCACATTGATGGTTTTACGAGTGTTGAACCAGCCTTGTGTCCCGGGGATAAATCCTACTTGGTCATGGTGAATAATTTTCTTAATGTGTTGTTGGATCCTATTGGCTAGTATCTTGTTGAGAATTTTTGCATCCATGTTCATCAGGGATATTGGTCTGTAATTCTCCTTTTTGGTGGGGTCTTTGTCTGGTTTCGGAATTAAGGTGATGCTGGCCTCATAGAACGAATTTGGAAGTACTCCATCTCTTTCTATCTTTCCAAACAGCTTTAGTAGAATAGGTATGATTTCTTCTTTAAACGTTTGATAGAATTCCCCTGGGAAGCCATCTGGCCCTGGACTTTTGTGTCTTGGGAGGTTTTTGATGACTGCTTCAATTTCCTCCCTGGTTATTGGCCTGTTCAGGTTTTCTATTTCTTCCTGCTCCAGTTTTGGTAGTTTGTGGCTTTCCAGGAATGCATCCATTTCTTCTAGATTTCCTAATTTATTGGCGTAGAGCTGTTCATAATATGTTTTTAAAATCGTTTGTATTTCCTTGGTGTTGGTAGTGATCTCTCCTCTCTCATTCATGATTTTATTAATTTGAGTCTTCTCTCTCTTCTTTTTAATAAGGTTGGCTAATGGTTTATCTATCTTATTAATTCTTTCAAAGAACCAACTCCTGGTTCTGTTGATCTGTTCCACAGTTCTTTTGGTCTCGATATCATTGAGTTCTGCTCGAATTTTAATTAACTGTCTTCTTCTGCTGGGAGTTGGGTCTATTTGTTGTTTTTTCTCTAGTTCCTTTATGTGTAAGGTGAGCTTTTGAATTTGAGATCTTTCCAGTTTTTGAATGGATGCTTGTATTGCGATGTATTTCCCCCTCAGGACTGCTTTTGCTGCATCCCAAAGATTTTGAACAGTTGTATCTTCATTCTCATTAGTTTCCATGAATCTTTTTAATTCTTCCTTAATTTCCTGGTTGACCTTTTCATCTTTTAGCAGGATGGTCCTTAACCTCCATGTGTTTTTGGTCCTACCATACTTCTTGTTGCGATTAAGTTCTAATTTCAAGGCATTATGGTCTGAGAATATACAGGGGACTATCCCGATCTTTTGGTATCGGTTCAGACCTGATTTGTGACCCAGTATGTGGTCTATTCTGGAGAAAGTTCCATGTGCACTTGAGAAGAATGTGTATTCAGTTGAGTTTGGATGTAAAGTTCTGTAGATATCTGTGAAATCCATCTGGTCCAGTGTATCATTTAAAGCTCTCGTTTCTTTGGAGATGTTGTGCTTAGAAGACCTATCCAGGGTAGAAAGAGCTAGATTGAAGTCACCAAGTATAAGTGTATTATTATCAAGGTACTTCTTGAGTTTGGTTATTAATTGGTTTAAATATTTGGCAGCTCCCACATTTGGGGCATATATATTGAGGATTGTTAAGTCCTCTTGTTGGATAGATCCTTTGAGTATGAGATAGTGTCCCTCTTCATCTCTCACTATAGTCTTTGGGGTAAATTTTAATTTATCTGATATAAGGATGGCAACCCCTGCTTTCTTTTGAGGACCATTTGAATGGTAAATGGTTCTCCAACCTTTTATTTTCAGGTTGTAGGTGTCCTTCTGTCTAAAATGAGTCTCTTGTAGACAGCAAATAGATGGGTCCTGCTTTTTTATCCAGTCTGAAACCCTGCGCCTTTTGATGGGGTCATTAAGCCCATTCACGTTCAGAGTTACTATTGATAGATATGAGTTTAGTGTCATCATATCTATTCAGTCCTTGTTTTTGTGGATTGTTCCACTGAACTTCTTCTTAAAGGGGAATTTTAAGAGTCCCCCTTAAAATTTCTTGCAGAGCTGGTTTGGAGGTTACATATTCTTTCAGTTCCTGCCTGTCTTGGAAGCTCTTTATCTCTCCTTCCATTTTGAATGAGAGCCTTGCTGGATAGAGTATTCTTGGTTGCATGTTCTTCTCATTTAGGACCCTGAATATATCCTGCCAGCCCTTTCTGGCCTGCCAGGTCTCTGTGGAGAGGTCTGCTGTTACCCTAATATTCCTCCCCATAAAAGTCAGGGACTTTTTTTCTCTTGCTGCTTTAAGGATCTTCTCCTTATCTTTGGAATTTGCAAGCTTCACTATTAAATGTCGAGGTGTTGAACGGTTTTTGTTGATTTTAGGGGGGGATCTCTCTATTTCCTGGATCTGAATGCCTGTTTCCCTTCCCAGGTTAGGAAAGTTTTCAGCAATGATTTGTTCAAATACATATTCTGGCCCTCTGTCCCTTTCGGCGCCCTCAGGAACCCCAATTAAACGTAGGTTTTTCTTCCTCAGGCTGTCATTTATTTCCCTTAATCTATCCTCATGATCTTTTAATTGCTTGTCTCTTTTTTCCTCAGTTTCCCTCTTTGCCATCAACTTGTCTTCTATGTCACTCACTCGTTCTTCCACCTCGTCAAGCCTCGTTGTTAGGACTTCTAGCTTGGATTGCATCTCATTTAATTGATTTTTAATTTCTGCCTGATTGGATCTAAATTCTGCAGTCATGAAGTCTCTTGAGTCCTTTATGGTTTTTTCTAGAGCCACCAGTAGCTGTAAAATAGTGCTTCTGAATTGGCTTTCTGACATTGAATTGTAATCCATATTTTGTAACTCTGTGGGAGAGTGGGCTGTTTCTGATTCTTTTTTTTGAGGTGAGGTTTTCCTTCTAGTCATTTTGCTCAGTGCAGAGTGGCCAAAAACAAGTTGTAGTGGGAAAAGGAGAAAAAGAGAGAGAAGGAAAGAAAAGAGAAAAAGAAAAAAGAGAAAGAAGAAAAAAAAAAGGGGAAAAAGAGAAGAAAAAGAAAGAAAAAGAAAGAAAGGAGAAAAAAGAAAAAAAGGGGGGGTGGGGGAAGCAATCAGAAATCAAGAAGAAAGAGAGAGAAAAAAAAGCACAAAACAAAACAAAAAACAAAACAAAAACAAAAACAAAAACAAAAACAAAAACAAAAAAAAGCACTGGGGAGTATCTTCCGATTCTGTATACTTTAAGTCCCTTGACTTCCCTTGGAACTGGTCCCTTTAGCTGGTCTTCTGGGGGAGGGGCCTGCTGTGCTGATTCTCAGGTGTGAGCACTTGGGGGAGCTGCTCTGCCCCTGCCTGGTGCAGGGCTCAGTGGGGGTTGTTCACCCCGTGAGGCCCCGGAAGGAAGCCACAGTGGCGGGGGCAGCTCTGCAGCCCTGGAGTCAGCTCCGGCAGTAGCTCCGGGGCTCTCTGTCTGCAGGGCCTGGGGGCTCCCGGGCGGGGCCGCTGATCTGCTCAGTTCCAGGCAGGAGCGTCCTCCTGTCCTGGGCCCTCCCGGCCTCTGCCTGTCCCGGGGGAGGCCGGATCCTGGCCTGTGTCCCGGCGCCCTGTGCTACGGGGCCTGCGCTGTTGGATTCTCGCCGCCGCCCGAGCCCCTCCGAGCTGTTCCCGGAGCCGCGCCGCCCCCTCCGCGGAGCTTCTTCCTCTGCCCGAGCCGCCGCCGCTGAGCTGTTCCCGGAGCCCCGCAGCCCCCTCCGCGGAGCCGCCTCCCGACCCCTCCGAGCTGCTCCCGGAGCCGCGCAGCCCCCTCCGCGGAGCCGCCGCCCGAGCCCCTCCGAGCTGCTCCGGGTCCCGCCGAGCGCTGCAGCCCTTAGGGAGCTCGGAGCATCTCCCGGGGCGCAGTTCCTCTGTTACTGTCCCAGGGAGCCCGAGGGCATCCGCTCCCTCCTGGGTCCTGCTCCACCTCCCTGCGAGCCCCTTTCCGCGGGGAAGGTCGGTGCAGCTCCTGCTCCTCCGGGACGGGGCTCTCCTGTCCTGGGGACACTCGCCCCGGCCTCAGCCCGGCTCCTCGCGGGGCCCCTCCCCCTTGGAGGCCTTTTGTGTCTTTATTTCTTTTTCCCCGTCTTCCTACCTGATAGAAGCGCGAACTCTTCTCACTGTAGCGTTCCAGCTGGTCTCTCTTTAAATCTCAGGCCGAATTCGTAGATTTTCAGGATGATTGGATGGTTTTCTAGGTAATTTGTTGAGGACCAGGTGACCTGGAGACCCTGCTCTGCCGCCATCTTGCCCCTCCCACCCAGCACCCCATAAAGTTTTATAATTTGTCACTCCCCTACAAAATACTAGCAACTTATTTTACTAAGTTGGATAAAACTAAGTTGTGTGACTTTTCCAAGCATACACAAGAAGGTGATGCAAGTTTAAAACTGAATATTCTGATATTTTCTCTAGTGATCTATTACATCATGAAATCTTTTTTGATATTTAATTTTCTGTTGGTATGGGTGAATTTATATACATCCTGCCTTTCAACTAGACTGAAAATTCAAAATTTTTCTAGTATTTTTTTTCATCCTGTGAGCCTTTAAAAAGTGCTTCATCTTATTTAAAAAATTTTAAAATGTTAATGACAGTAAAATTCATACTTTGTGGTGTGCAGTTCTATAGATTTTGATTAATACTTAAGAGTACTGTATTTATACAGTGATCATGATACAGAACAGTTTTATCAACCCTTAAAATTTCTTCTGGATGCCCCCCTTGAAGTCAGCACTTTCTTCACCTCAATCTATGATGACCACTGATACTTTCCATCTACATTATTCTGTCTTTTCCGGAGTGTCATATAAATGGAATTGCTCACTATTTTTCTTGGGCTTTTTTCTATTAACAAATTGTAGTGTGATTGACTTATTTTCTTTTGTGAATCAATATTTCATTCCTTTTTAATTGATGAGTATCCCATTGTATCAATATTTCCTAGGGTTTTTAAAAAATCCATTCACTAGTTGCATCAGTTTTTAGTAATAATAGATAAAGCTGCTATAAACACTACTATACAGGTTTTTGTGAGAACACATGTTTTTATCTCTCATGGGTAGATATGTAGGAGTGAAATTGCTGTATCATAGAGTAGGTATATGTTTACCTGGATGAGAAACTTCCAAACCATTTTCCAAAATGACTATACCACATCTTCCCATTAATAGTACGTGGAATTTCCAGTTGCTCAGCATCCTTGCCAGCATGTGGTATTGTTTAGTCTTTTTTCCCCCTAATTTGATCATTTTAACAGTCATATAATATTGCATTGTGTTTTAAATTTACAATTTCCTGAACTATTGATGAAGTTTAACATTTTTTCTTGTGCTTATTTACCATCTGCATAACCTCTTCAGTGAAATGTCCATATCATTTGGTTATTTTTTATAGGGTTATTTGTTTTCTTATTATTGTATTTGAAAGTCCTTTATGTAGTCTAGAGTCAAATCTCTTGTCAGTTTTGTGATTGGTAAATATTTTCTCCTAGTCTGTGGCTTTTTTTCCCCATTCTTTTACTAATGCCTTTCACAGGGTAAAGATTTTTTATTTTAGTGAAGTTCAGTATTTTTCTTCTATGGGTCATACTTTAGTGAAATAGCTATGAAAACTTTGCCTAACCTACTGTCACAATAATTTTTCTGCTATTTTCTCTTATAGAAGTCCCTTAGAGTCTTAGGTTTTAGATGTAGGTCTACAATTTGAGTTAATTTTTGTATATGGAGTGAGATAATGATCAAATTTCCTTTGCTTCTTTTTTTGCACCTGAATATGCAATTTTCCAGTCTTTCCGTCTTTCCATTTGTTGAAAATACTATCTTCATTCATTCAGTTGCTTGAATACCTTTGCCCAAAGTCCATTGTCCATGTATGTGTGGATATATTCTGGACTCTATTTTGTTTCATTGATCTGTTTACCTTTTTTTTTTTTTCCAGATTCTGACTCAATAGGTTTATTTTATTCCCCTCCCCAGCTTTATTGAGATATTATTGACATGAATAAGTTTTTTTTAAGTTCATTTAAACAATCTTTACACCCAGTGTGGGGCTCAAACTCACAACCCTGAGATCAAGAGCCACATGCTCTACCAACTTAGCCAGCTTGGTGCCCCAACATGTGTAAGTTTTAGATGTACAATATGATGGTTAGATTCACATATATATTGCAAAATGATTACCACAATAAAGTTAGTTAGTTCATATAATTACCTTTTTTGTGTGTGTGCATCATGATAACATTTAAGATCTACTGTCTTAATAACTTTTAAGTATATAATATAGTATTGTTAATCATATTCACTCTATTGTGCATTAGATCCCCAGATCTTATTTATCTTATACCTGGAAGTTTGATTTCCCCATTTTTCCCAACCACCAACCACTATTCTACACTCTCTTTCTATGAGTTCAGCTTTTTTAGATTCCACATATGAGTGAGAACACACAGTATTTTTCTTTTGCTGTCTTAGCATAATATTTCAAGGTCTATCTATTTTGTCACGAATAGCAGGATTTCATTCTTCTTGTGACTAAATAATATTCCACTCTTTACATATGCTACATTTTCTTTATCTATTCATCTATCAGTGGACACCTAGGTTGTTTTTAAGTTTTGGGTATTGTGAATAATGCTGCAGTGAACGTATGGGTCCTGATATCTCTTTGAGAAAGTGATTTTATTTCTCTTGGATATATTCCGGAAGTGAGATTGCTGGATCATATGGAATTCTATTTTTAACTTTTTGAAGAACCTCCATATTGTTTTACATAGTGGTTGTACCAATCTGCACTCCCCCCAACAGTGAGCAAGGATTTCCTTTTTGTACATCCTTGCCAACATTTGTTATCTCTTGTCTTTTTGGTGTTAGCCATTCTAACAGGTGTGAGGAAATACATCATTGTTGCTTTAATTCGCATTTCCCTGATGATTAGTGATGTGAGCACCATTTCACATACTTGTTGGCCATTTGTACCTCTTCTTTGGAGAGATGTTTATTCAAGTCTTTTGCCCATTTTTACATCATTTTGTTTGTTTGTTTGTTTGTTTGTTTGCGATTGACTTGTGTGAGTTTCTTATATATTTTTGGATATTAACCCTTTATCAGATGGATGATTTGCAAATATTTTCTCTCATTTCATAAGTTGCCTTTTCATTTTAGTACTGTTTTTTTTCTTTTACCATGCAGAAGATTTTAAATTTAATGTAATCCCAGGTGTTTGTTTTTGCTCTCGTTGCTTGTGCTTTACATGCCATGTCAAAAAAAATTTTGCTGAAACCAATGTCAAGGAGATTTTCTCTATTTTCTTATAGTAGTTTTACACTTTTAGGTCTTATATTTAAGTCTTCAGTCCATTTTGAATTATTTTCTGTGAATGGTGTAGGATAGGGATCCAATTTTGTTTTGTTTTCTAGTTTTACCAACACCATTTGTTGAAGAAACTATCCTTTCCCCATTGCATCTTTTGGCTCTCTTGTAAAATCCTTGATTGTACATGAGTGGGTTTATTCCTGGAATCTGTCTTTGAAAGAAACTATCCTTTCCCCATTGCATCTTTTGGCTCTCTTGTAAAATCCTTGATTGTACATGAGTGGGTTTATTCCTGGAATCTGTCTTAGACAGTTTTTGTAAATGCATCTCAGAGATCATTTGGGGTGAAATTTCAGGGTTATTTTTAGCTTCATGAACTTGGGTATCTAAATCTCTCCCCAGATTTGGAAAGTTGCCTATTATTTCTTTAGTTAACTTTCTGCTCCTTTCTTTCTCAATTCTCCTGGGGCTCCAATATGTAGCTTGTTTCTTTCATAGTATCCTATTACTCAAGTAGGCTTTCTTCACTCTGTCATTCTTTCTTCTTTTTGTTCCTCTGATTTCAAATAACCTGACTTCTAGTACATTAATCCTGCTTGGTTGAGTTTTTCAAGAAGCTCTTTAGTGAATTCTTCAGATTAGTCATGATAGTCTTCAACTCAGGGATTCTGCCTTTTTTTAAACAGTTTGTTTGCTGAATTTCTCATTTTCTACATTCATTGTTTTCCTAATTTCATTTAGTTGTCTATTTGTGTATTCCTATAGTTCACTGAATTACTTTAAGAAGATTAATCTGAATCACTTGTCAGTTCATAGATTTCTCCTTAGATCAGTCATTGGAATTTTATTAGTTTTCTTTGGTAATGTCATATTTGATTATTCATGAATATTATGTGTCATTAGTGTCTACACATTTGAAGTTGTAGACACCCCTTCTTGTCTTTTTATTTTGTCTTCTGCAGGCAAAGACTTTCATCAGTCAGCCCATCTAGAGATTCTCAGTGGGCAATCTGGTGATATTCAAGGGTGGGCTTTCAGCTCCAGTCCTTAGGTGGCCTGGTACTGATGTGGGTCAAAATCCTGGAAAGGTGGTATTCAGCTTGGCAGTGGGTCTCTCTTGGACTCTGGATTCATAAGCACCTGCTGGAACCTGGGTTTGCAAGTGTTGATAGGAAGCCTAATGCCACTCATGACCATGGGGAGTCACTCAGTGCTGGGATGTTAGGAGTGGAGTTTGCTAGAACCCACTGGGATCCTGGTGCCATAGGAACTGCCTGGGACTGCAGTGGCTACCAGATGCCAGGGTGAGATGAAATTTAATATGCTCACCATTGTTAATTTCTTAAAATTAATGATAAAATTATTAATTTGAGAACTTTATTTTTTTTCTAACATAGATATTTAGTGCCTTAAGTTTTCCTTGAAGTACTATTCAGTGGCATCTTATAAATTTTTATATGTTGGGGATCCCTAGGTGACTCAGTGGTTTAGCACCTGCCTTTGGCTCAAGGCATGATTCTGGAGTCCCAGGATCAAGTCCCACATCAGGCTTCTGCAAGGAGCCTACTTCTCCCTCTGCCTGTGTCTCTGCTTCTCTCTCTCTCTCTCTCTCTGTCTCTCTCTGTCTCTCTCTCATGAATAAATAAATAAAATCTTTAAAAATAAATAAATAAATTTTTATATGTTGTGTTTTCATTTTCATGAAGTTCAAACTATCTTAAGTCCTCTTGATGCCTTATTTAATCCATGGGTTGTTTAACATTTCACTATTAACCTAACTATATTTTATATTTGAAGTGAGATTCTTTTCACCACATGTAACTGGGTCCTGCTTTTTTTATTCAGTCTGAAAGTCTGTCTCTTAATTGTTATTTTTATATTAAATATTTTCTAGGGGTGCCTGGGTGGCTCAGTTGATTAAGCATCTGCTTTTGGTTTAGGTCATGATCTCAGAGTTCTGGGATCGAGCCCTGCATTGGGCTCTCTGCTCAGTGGGGAGCATTTCTCACTCTCCTTCTGCTGTTCCCCTGCTTGTGCCCTCTGGTGTTCTCTCTCACTCTCTCCATTAAATAAATAAATAAAATCTTTCAAAAAATATTTTGTGGGGATCCCTGGGCAGCTCGGCAGTTTATCGCCTGCCTTTGGCCCAGAGCACGATCCTGGAGTCCCGGGATCCAATCCCATGTCGGGCTCCTGGCATGCAGCATGCTTCTCCCTCCTCCTGTGTCTCCGCCTCTCTCTCTCCCTCTCTATGTCTATCACAAATAAATAAATTTAAAATAAAATAAAATAAAACAACACCTCAAAAAATACTTAAAAAATATTTTGTGTAATTACTTACATGCATAGAGTAAAACCTACCCTCTTGCTGTTGTTTGTTTGTTTATTTAATTATTTATTTATTTATTTATTTTTTACTTTTCTGCATTTGTTTGGTCTAATTGAGCCTTTTTTTCTTATTTGACTTCCTATTTTAAAATTTAGTTGTTACTATAAACTTTAAAATGTATATTTCTAAATATTCAGAGATGACTTTCAAATCACATTATACAATTTTACATGTAGTATAAAGATTTTACAACAGTACATTCCCAATTTCCACCTCTTACCCTTGCTGGCAGATATTTTACTTTTATATATATATTATAAACATGAACTATATTACTATTTTAGTTTATATGCTTACCTTTTAGAGATATTAAAAGCAAGAAAACAACACATTTTATTTTTATCTTCATTTATTATCTTCCCAATTCTCTTTCTTTGTGTTGATTCACTTTTCTGTGTGGCATCATATTCCTTCTGCCTGAAGAACATATTTTAGCAGTGCAACTTTCTTAGAAATATGTGTTTAAAATTTTTTATTCTTCAGAAAGTTTTCATTTCTCCATTTTTGAGGAGATTTTCTTCTAGGTATAAAACTCTGGGATGAACAACAACAACAAAAAATAAAACTCTGGGATGATAATTTTTTTCTTCTAGCTCTTTAAGATTGTGATGCAAGGGATGCCTGGGTGGCCCAGAGGTTGAGCATCTGCCTATGGCCCAGGGCATGTTCCTGGAGTCCCGGGATCCAGTCCCTCATCAGGCTCCCTGCATAGAGCCTGCTTCTCTTTCTGCCTGTGTCTCTGCCTCTCTCTCTCTCTGTCTCAGAAATAAATAAATAAAATCTTAAAAAAAATATTATGATGCCATTATTTTCTTTCACTGTTTCTAATGAGAAGTGGGCTGTAATTTTTCCTCTGTATGTAATGTATTATGTAATCGTGTCTTTTACTATCTACTTTCAAGATTTCCTCTTTTGTTTTCAGGAGTTAGAATATGATATTTCTCTGTGTGTGTTGGTATTTGTACTTTTTGATGTTCTTTGAACTTTTTGTATCTGTGGTTATTTGCATGTTATTAAATTTTTGAAAAATCTATTTCATAATTTTTTTCAAATATTTCTTCCACCTTTCTTTCATCTCTCTGATTCCAGTAGTGTGTGTGTTAGAATGCTTGATATTATCTCAATACTGTTGCATGCTTTGTTTATTTTTAATGTTTTACTCATTTCTTTCCTTTTTGTGTTTCAGTTTGGGTATGTTATATTGATCTATCTTCAAGGTCACTGATTCTTTCTTCAACTTCAATTTCTTTGAGTGTGAAATTATTTATTTTACCATGCATATTTTTCCTACCTTTTCCATTAAAGTTTTTAAAATATAAATTAGTGTTTTAAGTTTCAACATAAATGGATATATTTCCATTATCTGTGGCATACATAAGTTTCATTCTATTGAATGTCTTTTCACAGGGCAAGGTGCCAGTTTTTCTTGCTTTTTCATGTGCCCTATTAATTTTGTTGTTAAAATTTTATGTATTCTTTATGGCAGTAGAGACTGAGGTAAATAGTTTTTATACCAGAAAATGGTCATGCCTTTCCTTCTGTTACCTCTATTGTGTGGTAATGTGAGTCAATCTAGTTTGGAATTGAGCTGAGTTAGGGTTTGTTGTTGCTATGGATATCTTAGGAGAACCACAGGTTTCAAGTTTTTCTTGGGCTATTCTTTATGTAGGGCTGGAGATCACTTACCAGAAGGCTTTTCTCATTATATACTCAACTCTGAGCTCTGGGTCTTCCCTAGGAGATGGTATTGTTGTTTCTTTTTGTTTGTTTGTTTGTTTGTTTTTTGAAGGGAAGAGAGAAAGGGAGTGGAGAGAGGCAGAGGGAGAGGAAGAGAGAGAAGCTTATGTAGGTCTATGCTCAGCATGAAGCCTGATGCAGGGCTCAATCTCAGGACCCTGAGATCATGACCTGAGTCAAAATCAAGGATCAGATGCCCAACTGACTGAGCCATCTAGTTGTCCCAGTTTTACTTTTTAAAAGATTTTATTTATTTATTTATTTATTTATTTATTTATTTATTTATTTATTTATGAGAGAGCAAGTGAAGGGAGGGTGGATGGCAAGGAGAGAAAATAATCTTGAGCAGATTCCTTGCTGAACATGGAGCTCAGCTCAATCTCATAACCCTGAGATCATGACCTGAGCCAAAATCAAGAGTCAGATGGTTAACTGACTGTGAGCCACCCAAGTACCCTTTCCTATGAATTTTGCCTTAAATAGCTCCTCTTTCCACTGTTTGTCTCTCTCCTATCCTTTTTCCAGCAACACTGTAGTGTTGCTTGTAATATTTGTTTTTCTGTTGGTGGTGGATAGGAGAGAAATAATCTCTATATACACTGTAGCTTTCTATATTCTAAGCAGAAACTGTAAGTATGTCTTAATTTCAGCTTATGTGTATAGACAACACAATAGTTGCTAATTTCAGAGTCCTTCTCTGGGATGACCACCTAATAGAATAATTAATAGACTATGTGTCCCAAAGCATCCAGCCCAATAAGGAATTTATCCTTCACCCATTAAGTCACTTATGAACTTTCTTCAGGAAACCAACAGGAAGCTAGGTGCTCTGAGATGGTAGCATTGTAAGCACAGTTGGAAACTTACAACATTTAGTTTTGAAGATGTTTTTGGTAAGACAATATCATCTCCCTGTAAGCTGAATGTGCATTGGCAGAAAATGAGCAAGTGCATTGGCAGAAAATGAGAAACTTCCATTGAAGTCCAGATCATCTTTCTTACTTACTTTGCGGCAGATCTATAAGGCATCTCTTTATTATATATAGGGTATTATGATCCTCAATAAAGAGAAACTAATAATTTAATCCATTATTTCCCAGCAGAGTAGCTGTCTCAACAATTTTAGAATTGCCTTTTTGTACTGCAGATGATTTAAGTGCTGAGGTGAGTCCCAGTTTTCCAATATTATACTCACCCTAGCCTTTGTTGGTGTTTTGACTCCCGGTTTAGAATTGGGAAAAAATATATACTAGAACAGCTAGTTATTGCAATATGATAATTTTTCAGTTGAAACTTAGCTGATGTAGGAAGCTTTAAATGACAAATTAGGTTTCATAATATATTAATATGAGAAATTTCTCTCCCTTTCTGCTTGAAAGTGCTCTAAGATGAGTGATTGCTGAATCTGAGAGGAAAAAAAACATACAATGTCCCATTCTTTTATATAGGAGTAAGGATATTTAGTTTGAATCAGTAGGAGCTGCTGTTTTCAATTACGTTGGGTGATAGCTTAAACTCCTAGGGCACAAAGTTATAGGGTGGCCCTTACACTTTCATGGTATCTAGCTCCAGGAATTCATGGTGAAGCTCTGAGAAATATCACCTCATGGCTCTAGCAAGGGGAGTTAAAGAACAGTCATTGTGAAACACATCCAGAGCATTTTCCATAAATAACAAAGATGTGATCTCTAGGTAAAAGAGTTGGGGAAAGGGAGTTGCTTTAATCCAAGTTCCCTCCAGCTTTCCTGGCTCACTAAAGGTAACAAAATAGTCAGCATAGGTTAGGGTTTCAGATAAATAAAACTATGAATACTGCTGCAAGGGAAGGAAGAAAGAGGCTGGCACTGGAGAAAAACATGTGACAGTTGTAGCGATACAGGGCCACTAAAGTATTGAGATTGGAGGATACCTGGGTAGCTCATTTGGTTGTGTGACTGTCTCTTGGTTTCAGCCCAGGTCATGATCTCATGGGTGGTGGGAATAAACCCTGCTATGGGCCTCATGATCAGCAGGGAATCTGCTTGAAGGTTCTCTCCCTCTGCCCCTTTCCCCACTCTCTATCTCTCTTGAATAAATAAATCTTTTAAAAAATATTTTTAAAAGACTAAGATTTAGTCACATTATGGAATGCTTGCCTCCCCTATACCTTAGCATCATACCAATAGGGCTCTAGTATAAAAACAGTGGATTGCAGGGCTGCAAAAGTGGCTCAATTGGTTAAATTTCTGACTCTTGATTTCAGCTCAGGTTGTGATTTCAGAGTCATGAGATCTAGCTCCTCATTAGGCTCTGTGCTCAGAGGAGAGTCTGCTCCCCTCTCTCTCTCTCCCCCTCCCCCCTCTCCTTCTGTCCCTCCCCTCTGCCTCATTTTCTCTCTCTCCAAATTAAATAATTTTTTTAAATCTTTAAACCAAACAAAGACAAAAAAAGTGGATTGCAGCTGAAAGAGCTACAAGTGCAGACTTTCTCTGAGGGAGGAATATTTAGGGAAGCCCAAAGTCAAGAGAAGACCAAATAAAAAATGGATAAGAGAGGAATTCAAAGCCTCTGGCAAACATTAAACATGATTTAATGTCTAGCCAGATTAATTTAATTAATTTAAATCCTCATAGTATAGGCCTATTTATTTCACTTCCTATATCTCAGATATATTTCTTATATCTTATTTCACTTCCTATATCCAATATATATATATACTGAGATATATATATCATATGTATATATCAGTTCGTATATCTCAGTAATACATATAAATATGCATATTTATCTATTCAGTTCCTATATCTCAGATATATATATATATATATATATGTATATATATATATATATATATCAGTAACTTTGCCACAGAAAATTACAAGTCATGCCAAAGACGAAAAAAAACATTCTGGAAGGCAAAGCAATCATCACAATCAAACTCAGATGTTAAAATTATCTGATAGGGTTTTTAAAAAGAACTATAATTCTTGTGCCAAAGGCTATAATAAAAAAAAGTAGACACCATACAACACCAGATGATTATGCAAGCAGAAATAATTAAAAGGAATTCTAGAAATTAAAAATAGTGTAACAAAAAATGAAGAGTGCCTTCTAGGTACATATCAGTAGGCTTGATACCGCTGAGGAAAAAAAAAATCAGTGAGCTTGAACTTGAAGATGGGGCAATTGAAATATTTCAAACTTAAATGCAAAGAGAAAATAGAATACAAATAATCTAGGGGTAGTATCAAAAGGTGTGACATACATGTAATTGGAAAACCATAAATAGAAGAAAGAAAGAAGCAGAAGACTTAGTAATAATAGCTAAGAGATTCCCCAAATTTAGGACAGACAAAAAACCATAGATCCAAGAGGCTCAAAGAACACTAAGCAGAATAAATTCGAAACCAAACCAAATCAAACATACTTAGGTATACCATATTCACATTAAGCCAAAAGGAATATCTTGAGAGATTCCAAAGGGGAAAACATATATTATATACAGAGGAGCTAGGATAAGAATTAAAGAAGACTTCTAATCAGAAATCATGTAAGAAGGGTGGAGTGAAAATTTAGTGTTGAAAAACACAAAACTACCAACCTAGAATTAATTACTAGTGAAATTATTCTTTAGAAGTGAAAATAGATACTTTCTCAGACAAAAACTTAGGGAACTCAGCACCAACAGACTTTCCCACAAGAAATGCTAAAAGAAACTTTTTAGGAATAAGGAAAATAATATGGGTCAAAAACATAAGGAAAATAATATGGGTCAAAAACATGGATCTACATAAAGAAAGATAGATCACTGGAGAAGTAATGAGCGAAGATAAATTTGTTTTTCATTCTTAACTAAAAGAATGTTTAAATCCACAGCAATAATAGTGTTTTGGTGATTATAGGGCGTGGATAATTGAAATCAATGTGAGCATGCCATAAAAGATCAAAGGGAGGAATTGGGAATATTCTGTTTTAACGTACCTGTACTACACTTGAAGCTGTATAATATTATTTGAAAGTGGACATAGATCAGTTTAAAATATATATTGTAAACTCTAGGGCAGTGGCTAAAGTAATTTTAAAAAGTATACTTAATAGACTAAGGAGATGAAACTGAATCATATAAACTGTTGGCTTTAAAAAAGAAAAAGCAGAAAGAGAGGGAAAATAAACAAAATAGAAAACAGTAATAAACATGGTAGATAGTAATCTGGCTATACCGCTAATCACTTTAAAAGTAAGGAGTCTAAATAAACCAATAAAAAGAAATTGCCAGTGTGGTTAAAAAATGAGACTCAACTTTATGTTGTTTACAAAAGAAATGAAAACAAACAAACAAAAATACCCCAAAACACTGTAGAAATAAAGATGCAGATAGGTGAAAAGTAAAGGGGAGGATAAAAATACCATGGCAACTTGAATAAAAAGATAGAGTAGCTATGTTAATTTTAGACAGAGCAGCCTTCCAAGCAGACTTCAATGATAAAGAGGATCATGGCATAATGATAAAGGCGCAAATTCTACAATAATATAAAACAATTATAAAAGTGTATAACTTTAACAAAATAACATCAAAATATAGGAGACAAAAAATTATAGAACTGAAAGGAGAAACAGATAAATCCACTGTTGCAGTTGAATACTTCAGTACCTCACTGTCAGTAATTGAAAGATGAAACAGGTAGATAACAAGTAACAATACAGGAGACCTGAACTTCACTATCAATCAGCTTGATCTAATGGACACTACAGAATATTCCACCAAACAATAGAATTAAATTTTTCTCAGGTTAACAGGGAACATTGACCAAGATACAATATTTTTAGAGCCATAAAATACTCCATATACACCATAAAAATTTAAGAGAAGAGGAATCATACAAAATGTTCTCAAACCATAATAGAAGTAAGCTGAAAATCAAAAACACAAAGCTGGAAAATCCCCAGATCTCTGGAAATTAAACAAAACACTTCTAAGAACACACAGGTCAAAGAACAAGTCTCAAGAGAAATTTAAAAGTATTTTAAACTAAATGTAAGTGAATGTAACAACTTACCAAAATTTGTGGAATATCATGAATATATATCTTGGTAGGAAATTTATAGCATTAAATAGGTATGTTAGAAGAGAGATCAAAGATCAATAACCTAAGTTTTCGCTTTAAAAAGATAGAGAAAGATAGATGTCAAATCAAAGTCAGGAGTAGGAGTCATAAGCACGTAAACACAGCAGAATCATAAGAAGAGAAAAGATACCTTTGGAGAGAAAGTGAAGGGAGAAAATAAACTATGACATAAGGCAGGTCCTTGGGGAAGGAACAGCATTAAAGGAAGGGGCAGATTGAAAAGAGTCTGTGATGAAGACTAAGAGTAAATGGTCAGAAAGAGTAAGGGAAAGGCAGGAGAGGATGGAGGTTATGGAAATCAAGAGAAAATGGAATTTTGAGAACAAGGCAGTTGTCAATTCTAAAAATTCAGGAAGAAAGTCTAATAAGATTAGGATTGCAAAACACCAATTGAATCTGGATATTATGTCGTTGGTAACTTCAAAACAGCCATTTCAGAGAAATGGTGAGGGTCACAGGAAGAGATTTATGACCATTGCCAGAGACCCTGAAAGTGTGGAGGGAGCAGAACCTGAGAGTAGCAAAGGGAATCATTGTTAAGAAAATTAAGATTAAAATTAAGACAATTTTAAGAAGTCTATTCATTATAGGGTAAAAAGGGGGAGCTTCAGTGGCACACATGGTCAAAGTACTTTGCTTTTTAAAAAAGTACAAGAGAACATTGGTAGTTTTATATTTGAGGTAAAGAATCAGCTGATAGGGAGGCGCTGAGGATGTAGCAAGGAAAAGGAAACTCTCAGAAAAGAAAGTGGAAATAGGAACAGTACAGAATTTTGGAATAGGAGCTGGTTTCAAGCTGGTTATGAACATGGCCACCTCATCCTCTGAAATTGGACGGTACATTTTGTACATAATAAGTACAAATAGAAGTCTGTTTTTTTTTTTTCCCCCAGGGGTAGGGACATTGGGACAATTCAAGCCTGATTATCCTGACTCATATGTGCTTTCTTGGTGATATAGGAGGTCATATCACTTGATGAGGAACAAATGAGAAAATATTGGATTAAGATACTTGGGTAAAGTGATAAAATTTTGGAAAAGACACCAAGAGAATGAGGATGAAATTTATGAGTAGACAAAAGAGATTTCTGTGAGACACTAAAATTATAATTCTCAAGTCTGTCATGGCATCAATTCAAGTGATTGCATAGGTAGATAAATATGAGTATAGAGCAGATGAATTATAGGATTGATCTCTGACTGGGGAATTGTAGTAGAAGGGCCATTATAGTAGGAGGAGGGGGTGGGCTAGGTCAATGAGGTTGTGTGAGAGAGAGTGCTTTAGGGAATCTGCCATGGTGCTTGGAGTGGAAATGAAGACCGTTTGAACTGATGAATACAGGAAGCATGGGGCTTGAATGGATAGATCACATGGTTCTTGCAAGCATCTAGGATGATGCCAGGAATTGGCAAGGAATTATGTTAATGTGGGTGAGAGCTGGCATAGTTTAATTTGGTAGCTATTTTATTAAAATTTATTCAATTTTCTTGAAACTCACTTAAATGTAGTAACTATGTCTGTGTCCCAAAGCCTTCAGCTTTTCTTGTACTTTAATATATGCTTGGCTGCATGTTTAGATGATATACTCATAGTCTAATTTTTCTAGGAATCCAGGAGGATTCAAGACTTGTGATGAGTCTTAGTGGGAATTTCAGCTAAAACAAGATAATGAAAAAATAGTGAGTGATCCATTTTTCCAATATACTATGGTTTGACTGAATTGTTAGTGAATCCTGGAGTAATTATGCATATTCTATTGGCTCATGTAGAATACATTCAGAATCTGAGGAATTTAAAATTCATTGTTTCTATACACGACTTAAGGCTAGTTATAGGACTGACACAATTTTCAACAGAGATTCAAGTTCTATTCCTTACAAATTATGGATTGGTATGACATTTAACAATGCTCACAAATAGTAGCGTGATATAGAATACTGAGGTTTGAGATAGAATTGTTGAAATTTGTAAGGCAAAAAGAAAACACAAGCTGTGTGGGGTAGATGGATATCTAGGATAGAAGTCATAAAATGTGTTTTTTTTTTCATTTTTTCATCTTATTTTATTAGGTGACACAGTATTCTATTAGTTTCTGGTGTACAACATAGTGACTTGACAAGTTTATACATTGTGATGTTCACCACAAGTATAGCTACCATCCGCTTCATTATATCACCGATTGTATTCTTTATTCTCTGCTTTTTATTTCTGTGACTTATCGTCCATAACCACCTACTACCCCCCCTTCTGTCACCCATCAGTTTGTTCTCTGTATTTATAGTTCTGATTATGCTTTTTGTTTACTCATTTCATTTCACATTCCCTTTATAAGTAGAGTCATATGATATTTGTCTTTCTCAGTCCGATTTATTGTACTTAGCATAATACTCTCTAGGTCCATCCATCTGTTTAAAATGGCATGATCTTATCCTTCTCAATGGCTGTATAATACTCCATTATGTATATACTACATTTTCCTTATCCACTTGTCTGTTGATGGGCACTTTGGTTTCTTCCATGTCTTGGCTTTTGTAAATAATGCTCCAGTAGACATAGAGGTCATATATCTTATTAGTTAGTGTTTTCATTTTCTCTGGGCAATTACCCAAAGTGAGATTATTAGATCATATGGTATTTCTATTTTTTAATTTTTTGAGGGAGCTCCAAACTATTTTCTACAGTGACAATACTATTTTACATTCCCCCTGATAGTACACAAGAACTCCTTTTTATCTACATCCTCGCCAATACTTACTGTTTCTTATCTTCTTGATTTTAGCCATTCCAGCATGTGTGAGGTATATTGCACTGTGGTTCTGATTTGCATTTCCCTGATGATTAGTGGTGTTGAGCTTCTTTTAATGTATCTGTTTACCATATGTGTATCTTCTTTGGAAAACGTCTATTCAGGTCCTCTGCCCATTTTTTAATTGGTTTGGGGGTTTTGTTGTTGTTTTGTTTTGTTTTTGGTGTAGAGTTGTATAAGTTCTTTATAGGTTTTGAGTATTAATCCCCTTATCAGATATATCATTTGCAAAACAACCAGAAAAGAAATTTTTAAAATGGTAATAGGTACATACCTATTAATTACTTTAAATATAAATGGCCTAAATGTTCCAATTAAAGACAGAAAATGGATAAAAAAAAGCAAGACCCATCTAAAGGCTGCCTACAAGAGACTCACCTCAGACCTAAAGATGCATATAGGCTGAAGTGAGGAGGTGGAAAAATGTCCACCACGCAAATGAAAGTGGGAAAAAAAAGCTGGAAGCTCCATAAAATATGAATTTTGTGCTGTAGTTATTAAAATCCTGCCTGAACCTGAGTGACACTGCAGTGCTAAAGTTCTATGATTAATAAAATGAAGAGATCAGAGGTATGCTGGATCTTCTCTAACTTTGAAATTCTATTACTTTTCTATGTCATAGTTTAGTTTGCCTTTTTTTTTAATATTGAAAATGCCTGCATTTACTTATGTTGTGTTCCTTCCTGAGTAGAAGGTAATGCCAGGATATGGAGAAACCACCATTACAATTGCAGTAATCTTTATTGACTTTCAATTCCAATCCAGACTTGCATAAATTTTATTCCATCTTCATGTTCTTGGTGTTTAGGAAGAAAAATTAAATTCTTGGAACAATACTAAGACTTTCTGAGTAAGTGATGGCTAATGATACAGAAATGACTTGTAACTGATTACTTTGTATCCAAAACCAGATGTTTGAGGGAGAAAAAAACCTTTGATCAACTTTGTTTTTACTACTCAGCAAATAGATCCTACACCCAGCAGAAGAAGAGAGTTAATTAAGATTCAAACAGCACTCAACAAAATTGAGACCAGAAGAACTATGGAACAGATCAACAAAACCAGGAGTTGGTTCTTTGAAAGAATTAATAAGATAGATAAACCATTAGCGAGCCTTATTAAAAAGAAGAAAGAGAAGACTCAAATTAATAAAATCATGAATGAGAAAGGAGAGATCACTACCAACACCAAGGAAATACAAACGATTTTAAAAACATATTATGAACAGCTCTACGCCAATAAATTAGGCAATCTAGAAGAAATGGGCACATTCCTGGAAAGCCACAAATTACCAACCGGAACAGGAAGAAATAGAAAACCTGAACAGGCCAATAACCAGGGAGGAAATTGAAGCAGTCATCAAAAACCTCCCAAGACACAAAAGTCCAGGGCCAGATGGCTTCCCAGGGGAATTCTATCAAACGTTTAAAGAAGAAACCATACCTATTCTACTAAAGCTGTTTGGAAAGAGAAAGAGATGGAGTACTTCCAAACTTGTTCTATGAGGCCTGCATCACCTTAATTCCAAAACCAGACAAAGACCCCACCAAAAAGGAGAATTACAGACCAATATCCCTGATGAACATGGATGCAAAAATTCTCAACAAGATACTAGCCAATAGGATCCAACAACACATTAAGAAAATTATTCACCATGACCAAGTAGGATTTATCCCCAGGACACAAGGCTGGTTCAACACTCGTAAAACAATCAATGTGATTCATCATATCAGCAAGAGAAAAACCAAGAACCATATGATCCTCTCATTAGATGCAGAGAAAGCATTTGACAAAATACAGCATCCATTCCTGATCAAAACCCTTCAGAGCGTAGGGATAGAGGGAACATTCCTCGACATCTTAAAAGCCATCTACGAAAAGCCCACAGCAAATATCATTCTCAATGGGGAAGCACTGGGAGCCTTTCCCCTAAGATCAGGAACAAGACAGGGATGTCCACTCTCACCACTGCTATTCAACATAGTACTGGAAGTCCTCGCCTCAGCAATCAGACAACAAAAAGACATTAAAGGCATTTGAATTGGCAAAGAAGAAGTCAAACTCTCCCTCTTCGCAGATGACAGGATATTCTACATAGAAAACCCAAAAGCCTCCACCCACAAATTGCTAGAACTCATGCAGCAATTTGACAGTGTGGCAGGATACAAATCAATGCCCAGAAATCAATGGCATTTGTATACACTAACAATGAGACTGAAGAAAGAGAAATGAAGGAGTCAATCCCATTTACAATTGCACCCAAAAGCATAAGATACCTAGGAATAAACCTAACCGAAGAGGTAAAGGATCTATACCCTAAAAACTATAGAACACTTCTGAAAGGAATTGAAAGAAGACACAAAGAGATGGAAAAATATTCCATGCTCATATGGGTTGGCAGAATTAATATTGTGAAAATGTCAATGTTACCCAGGGCCATTTACACGTTTAATGCAATCCCTATCAAAATACCATGGACTTTCTTCAGAGAGTTAGAACAAATTATTTTAAGCTTTGTGTGGAATCAGAAAAGACCCCGAATAGCCAGGGGAATTTTAAAAAAGAAAACTGTATCTGGGGGCATCACAATGCCAGATTTCAGGTTGTACTACAAAGCTGTGGTCATCAAGACAGTGTGGTACTGGCACAAAAACAGACACATAGATCATTGGAACAGAATAGAGAATCCAGAAGTGGACCCTGAACTTTATGGTCCACTAATATTCGATAAAGGAGGAAAGACTATCCACTGGAAGAAAGACAGTCTCTTCAATAAATGGTGCTGGGAAAATTGGACATCCACATGCAGAAGAATGAAACTAGACCACTCTCTTGCACCAGACACAAAGATAAACTCAAAATGGTTGAAAGATCTAAATGTGAGACAAGATTCCATCAAAATCCTAGAGGAGAACACAGGTAACACCCTTTCCGAACTCGGCCACAGTAACTTCTTGCAAGATACATCCACGAAGGTAAAAGAAACAAAAGCAAAAATGAATTATTGGGACTTCATCAAGATAAGAAGCCTTTGCACAGCAAAGGATACAGTCAACAAAACTAAAAGACAACCTACAGAATGGGAGAAGATATTTGCAAATGACGTATCAGATAAAGGGCTAGTTTCCAAGATCTATAAAGAACTTATTAAACTCAACACCAAAGAAACAAACAATCCAATCATGAAATGGGCAAAATACATGAAGAGAAATCTCACAGAGGAAGACATGGACATGGCCAACACGCACATGAGAAAATGCTCTGCATCACTTGCCATCAGGGAAATACACATCAAAACCACAATGAGATACCACCTCACCCCAGTGAGAATGGGGAAAATTAACAAGGCAGGAAACCACAAATGTTGGAGAGGATGTGGAGAAAGGGGAACCCTCCTGCACTGTTGGTGGGAATGTGAACTGGTGCAGCCACTCTGGAAAACTGTGTGGAGGTTCCTCAAAGAGTTAAAAATAGACCTGCCCTACGACCCAGCAATTGCACTGCTGGGGATTTACCCCAAAGATTCAGATGCAATGAAACGCCGGGACACCTGCACCCCGATGTTTCTAGCAGCAATGTCCACAATAGCCAAACTGTGGAAGGAGCCTCAGTGTCCATCGAAAGATGAATGGATAGAGAAGCTGTGGTCTATGTATACAATGGGATATTCCTCAGCCGTTAGAAATGACAAATACCCACCATTTGCTTCAACGTGGATGGAACTGGAGGGTATTATGCTGAGTGCAGTAAGTCAATCGGAGAAGGACAGTGTATGTTCTCATTAATTTGGGGAATATAAATAATAGTGAAAGGGAATATAAGGGAAAGGAGAAGAAATGTGTGGGAAATATCAGAAAGGGAGACAGAACATGAAGACTCCTAACTTTGGGAAACGAACTAGGGGTGGTGGAAGGGGAGGAGGGCAGGGGGTGGGGGGGAGTGGGTGACGGGCACTGAGGGGGGCACTTGACAGGATGAGCACTGGGTGTTATTCTGTATGTTGGTAAATTTAACACCAATAAAAAATAAATTTATTTAGAAAAAAAAGAAAAAAAAAGAGAAAAAACTGTTTTTACTACACAACAGGGTCTGGGAACTGAAGGCTAAAATAGTTAAGAGTGTGAACTGACATTTCCTTTCCCTCCTTCCACCCACTGCTTTCTCTGGGTGAGTCAATTCTACTATGCTATGATTCTGCTCATGTTTTTTAGGAGGACCAATTTTCATTATGGGTGGTGCAAGCACCATAACACATGGCTCCTTCTTCTTCATCTCACTTTCCAAGAATGGGAGCTTGAATTTGAGAGTTTTCCAGCTTTATATCAGAAATATCATGTCTCTCACCTTTCATCTTCAGGACTTTAATATTTCAAGTAAATAAGCAAACTGGTTCTAATATTGAAGCTTGTGACATTTGGCTGGTCATTCATTTCTAGGTCAAACTGCTTCCTCCTTACCCTCTGTACCTTAGCTAGGCTGTTTCCCATCATGCCAAAGGATCTTGAGTCCATATTTATTAACCTTCTGGGTAAATTCTTTATATAGTGTTTAATCATCAGCCTTTGTAAAGTGTAAATAAATTACAGACCCCTTATCTGGGGCAGTCATTGCCATTTTTCAGGTGAAACCAATTATATTTCCTGAAAATAATCATTGAATGGGTCTATACAGCATACACTTAATTTTATCACTCATTTTTAGTTGTTCCTTTATTACAAGTATGAATTGCATTTCTAGACTGGTATATATACTTTTCTTTCTGCTGATGCCTTTGTAGTAGTCTAAAAAGCATGTATTCAATGAGAAGTAGTCAACAAATAGTGCCTCCTAATTTCTATCTTCCCAGGAGGTACTTAACAATTAAATTCCTCTATTTCACAAGTTGCCATGATGTTTGACAGAGGAATATACACTGCAGCAGTTTCATAGCGTGGCAGAGGAAGATGCCAGTCTTAAAGGTAAGAGAGCAGAGAACACTGGCTAAACTCTTCCCTTAATGGGGGTCTCATTGCCATTTAATCATTTAGCACCTTGAGTACTGAGATGCCTAGTAAAATCACTGTGTTGCAGTTGTCTGATAATATTAGAAAGCTTTGGACTCTAAGAAATTCGATAGCGTCATTAAATATTTGATTACATGAATTCATATGTGCTTCCTTTCCAGAAGCCTCTGAGTACATGCTAGATATCTATGAGGAAGCAGGGATGGGGGGATATTAGCTTAAGCAATAGTCAGGCCTCCTAATTTATTTCTATATGCTGAAGATTGATATAATTTGGGAGATGAGGGGGGTGAATCAAGGACTTTAGTGGAATTGGGGGAAGAGTTCTTTTAAAAAAATTATAAGTAGATAAAGAACTTTGCATATGACCGTCTTTTTGGTTTAGATCAATCTGACATGCTCAAAATTATGAAGTATTATGATACAGAGTATTTTTACCCTTCAGAGCCAATAGTGGGGAATATTGTCCTGTACTCTATACTATTTTTAAGCAGCTCTTCTTGTGACAAAGATGTATATTGCTGCCTTAAATGAGCGTCTGCCTGAGGCTGACTTAATAATGGCATGAAGCCACAATTGTATTAGCTCTGATATGGAGGAGCCCCAAATAATTCATTGTGATGTTATAACTCATTTCTTTAATACTGCTCTCAAAGGCTGGACAGAAGGCAGCCAGATACTCAAGATGGCAATAAAGCAATCGCCTGCTCCTGGAATGATTTAAATATATTTGTACACACCTAGAAATAATTTTAAAATTTAAGAATATATATCTTTCTTCCCCTTAACAAGTTTACTGGCCACTTCCACATCCTATTTATTTCCCCCTTCTATTTCTCCTTCTGATACTAAGAAAGGAAGAGCATATGTTTTTCAGTCTTCAGGAATTGAATTTGGAGGGTTTTCCCATCCCACATATGTACTGCCATGAAACCCACAAGATGAGCTACAAACCTTATTATCTGAGGAAAGCCCCAGCTTTAAAAATCTTGCCTTTGTGCATCTAAATTTCCTTTAGATCTGGACATGGAAACTTACCATGCTTTTCCTAATTGTCCTAACCAGTGACTGACTAGAGATAGTGATTAATGTTCCTCTACTATTTTGCATGTTGGTCTCTTTCCTTCTTTTCCAGTCTCTTTTCTTTCTTTCTTTCTTTCTTTTTTTTTTTTGTATATATTTTTTTTATTGGAGTTCGATTTGCCAACACCAGTGCTCATCCCATTAAGTGCCCCCCCCCTCAGTGCCCAACTCTTTTCTTGCTTTAAACTGTATTTTAGCTTTTTCACCTCCAGCTAATGGAGATACTCCCAGGAATATAGACCGGTGATATAGAGGTTGGAAGTGTGCCAGCAGACACATTAGGTTTCTTCTCCCACCCAAACCAATTGTCTGAAGTTCTTAAATGAGAATTTTGAATTCAGTTTAAAAAATAGAGGGAGATTAGCTCTAGTGTTTAAAGAGTTCACATCTTCCTTCATTTTTCAAATCTGTCTTTTTCAGGGAAGAGTTTGCAGATGGCCAAGTGATATGACAGTGCTGTTAGTATGGAGTAGAGTTCTCATTTGTACACGATCATAGTCATGTTCTCTTAAGATTCTGTACTGCATTTGCATCTTATTCCAAAGGAAAACGAAAAGAGTTTAATAATAGAATTTATAGGAAATTTATTTAGTAGACATCAGAGTAGACTGTTGGGCTACTATACACTAACAATAGGGTGAGTATCCTCCAGTTATCTGAATAGGGTACTTTTAAGTTATTTTGTGAAATAAATAGCATAAAATTGTAAATTGTCAGCCATAACTCTAGTATTCTTCTTTATCTGAATTTTTCTCTTAATGAAGGATTCACAAAGAAGTAGTTCATAATTAAAATTATCTAGAAATATAGCAAATTTTATTTCTAGCTATTATTTTTTTGAGTTCAAAACAAGGCATGTTTTTCCTCAATGGGAAAGAAAGGACAATTTATATCTTCCTTATGCAGATGCTCTGCTCGCAAAGGAATATTTAATTTAGGATTAAATTAACTTGGTTTCAACAGTTATACTTGTGATCCTTGAGGACCTGACCCTTGAAGAAGCTCTCTTTGCCTCGTCGTGTATACCCTGTTATTTTTCTGTGGTGTTGCATGGTGGTTTTCAGCTGCTGGAAAAAAAATGCTGAAACATGCACTGATCCTTGCCAATGCTCAGGAAGGATGTCAGAGTAACATTAACCATTCATTCCAACCTCAGCACCTGTTTTTACCCCCCAAATTGATTTCAATGCAACAAAAACACGTCATTCAATGTGCTCAGAAATTAATGGATTTTTAGTAAAATAATCTGTGGTAAAGGCATAGGGGGTAGTAACTCAGTCATAGCAACGAGTGTCGCAAGGTTATAAAACCTAAACCTTAAATACCTTACACTCATATTTGAATACAAACTCTCTGATTGTTTAAAGACCTTTGGAGGCTGTTTAGAGAGTATTTATCATTAGTCACATTGTACCTTCTAGGTGAGACTATTTCATTTCTATCATTACCTAGAAATTCTAATAAAGTGAATTCGCTTACTTTATATATAGCCCTCTGCTTTGGGGCCATACCTACCACAATGAAAGTCTATAGAATTCAGGCCTCTCAATAATCCCGGATAATCTTATTCTACCTGCTTTCTTACTAGGAAATTCATTCATCTCTGTAAGTTGTGTATTGGAAAATGGCAAGCCTCATAGCCTTTAGCTTGCAGTGGTGACTCATTCTGAGATGCTGGAAATGGGTAGCACATGAGAGGATGGGTTGGCAGATACTGGGAGTGTAGTTGCCAACCTAACCCTCTTATCTACTACTCCAAAGAGCAGGGTGGCTTTCTTGGTTGCCTTGCCTAGCTACTCTCTGTCCAGGAGGCTCACTCTGAACCAATGGCTCATGGAGCCTCTTCTCAACCCAGGTTCTCACCAGGTTAGTGCCCTGGTCACAGTGATTCCTCCTACTGGCCAGCTTCATTCATGGCTCTCCAAAGTAGCTAATTCTTTTTTTTTAATGTATATTTTTTATTGGAGTTTGATTTGCCGACATATAACACCCAGTGCTAATCCCACAAAGATACACTAAGATTAGTTTAGGAAGTACAATTGCCCATCCTGCAGTTTACAAACAAATAAATAAACAAATAAATTTATCGGATGTATAATGTCAATTGTATCTCAAAGTATGATGTACAGTGTGAATAATCATCAGTTTGAATTCACATTTTTATTTCAGTAATATTTAAAAGACAGGGAGGGACACCTGGGTGGTTCAGTCAGTTGAGCAACCGACTCTTCGTTTGGCTCAAGTCATGATACCATGGGGCGTGGACTAGACCCCACATCAGCTTCCCCAGTTGGCTGGAAGTCTGCTCGAGGGTTCTCTCCCTCTGCTCCTCCCCTCACTCATACGTGTGCACACACACTATCTATCAGTCTTTCACTCTAAAATAAATAAATATTTTATCTTTATTTTTATTTATTTATTTCTGCATATTTTTATTGGAATTCAATTTGCCAACATATAGCATAACACCCAGTGCTCATCCCACCAAGTGCCCCCCTCAGTGTGCGTCACCTACTGACCCACTCTCCCACCGACCACCTCCCCTTCCAATAACCCTTGTTCCATTCCCAGAGTTAGGAGTCTTTCATGTTCTGTCTCCCTCTCTGATATTTCCCACTCATTTTCTCTCCTTTCACCTTTAATCCCCTTCACTATTTTTTATATTCCCAATATAAAGGACGGTTCAATGAATGAGACCATATAATGTCTGTCCTTCTCCAATCGACTTACTTCACTCAGCATAATACCCTCCAGTTCCATCCACGTCAAAGCAAACGGTGGATATTTGTCGTCTCTAATGGCTGAGGAATATTCCATTGTACACACAGACCACAGCTTCTTTATCCATCATCTGTCGATGGGCACCGAGGCTCCTTCCACAGTGTGGCTATTGTGGACATTGCTGCTAGAAACATCGGGGTGCAGGTGTCCCGGTGTTTCACTGCATCTATACAGATGGGGTACAACTGGGTACTCTACTTTAACTCTTTGAGGAACCTCCACACAGTTTTCCAGAGTGGCTGCACCAGTTCACATTCCCACCAACAGTGCAAGAGGGTTCCCCTTTCTCCACATCCTCTCCAATATTTGTGGTTTCCTGCCTTGTTAATTTTCCCCATTCTCACTTGTGTGAGGTGGGATCTCATTGTGGTTTGGATTTGTAGTTCCCTGATGGCCAGTGATGCGGAGCATTTTCTCATGTGCTCGTTGACCACGTGTATGTCTTCTTTGGTGAAACTTCTGTTCCTGTCTTCTGCCTGTTTCATGACTGGATGGTTGGTTTCTTTGCTGTTGAGTTAATAAGTTCTTTGTAGATCTTGGATACTAGCCCTTTATCTGATAGGTCATTTGCAAATATCTCCTCCCATTCTGTAGGTTGTCTTTCAGTTTTGTTCACTGTTTCTTTTGCTGTGCAGAAGCTTTTTATCCTGATTAGTCCCAATAGTTCATTTTTGCTTTTGTTTCCCTTGCCTTCATGGACGTATCTTGCAAGAAGTTGCTGTGGCCAAGTTCAAAAAGGGTGTTGCCTGTGTTCTCCTCTAGGATTCTGATGGATTTTTGTCTCACATGTAGATCTTTCATCCATTTTGAGTTCATCTTTGTGTCTGGTGTAAGAGAATGATCTAGTTTATTCTTCTGCATGTGGCTGTCCAATTTTCCCAGCACCATTTATTGAAGAGACCGTCCTTTATCCAGTGGATAGTCTTTCCTGCTTTGTTGAAGATGAGTTGACCATAGAGTTGAGGGGCCATTTCTGGATTCTGTCCCATTGATTTATGTGTCTGTTTTTGTGCCAGTACCACACTGTCTTGATGACCACAGCTCTGTAGTACAGCTTGAAATCTGGCATTGTGATGCCCCCGGCTTCCCCTGGCTATTCGGGGTCTTTTCTGATTCCACACAAATCTTAAGTTGATTTGTTCCAACTCTCTGAGGAAAGTCCATGGTATTTGGATAGGGATTGCATTAAACGTGTAAATTGCCCTGGGTAACATTGACATTTTCACAATATTAATTCTTCCAACCCATGAGCATGGAATATTTTTCCATCTCTTTGTGTCTTCCTCAATTTCTCTCAGAAGTGTTCTGTAGTGTTTACGGTATAGATCCTTTACCCTTTTGGTTAGGTTCATTCCTAGGTATCTTATGCTTTTGGGTGCAATTGTAAATGGGATTGACTCCTTCATTTCTTTTTCTTCAGTCTCATTGTTAGTGTATACAAATGCCACTGATTTGTGGGCATTGATTTTGTATCCTGCCACACTGCCGCATTGCTGTATGAGTTCTAGCAGTCTTGGGGTGGAGTCTTTTGGCTTTTCCAGGTACACTATCATGTCATCGGCGACGAGGGAGAGTTTGACTTCTTCTTTGCCAATTTGAATGCCTTTTATTTCTTTTTGTTGCCTGATTGCTGAGGCTAGAACTTCTAGGACTATGTTGAATAGCAGAGGTGAGAGTGGACACCCCTGTCGTGTTCCTGATCTTAGGGGAAAGGCTCCCAGTGTTTCCCCACTGAGAATGATATTTGCTGTGGGCTTTTAGTAGATGGCTTTTAAGATGCGGAGGAATGTTCCCTCTATCCCTACACTCTGAAGAATTTCGATCAGGAATGGATGCTGTGTTTTGTCAAATGTTTTCTCTGCATCTATTGAGAGGATCCTATGGTTCTTGTTTTTTCTCTTGTTGATATGATCTATCACGTTGATTCTTTTATGACTGTTGAACCAGCCTTGCATCCCGGGGATAAATCCCACTTGGTCGTGGTGAATAATCTTCTTAATATCCTGTTGGATCCTATTGGCTACTATCTTGGTGAGAATTTTTGCATCTGTGTTCATTCTCATTTATGGTAGGGTCTTTGTCTGGGTTTGGAATTAGGGTGATGCTGGCCTCATAAAAAGAGCTTGAAAGTATTCCATCCCTTTCTCTTCTTCGGAACAGCTTTAGTAGAATAGGTATTATTTCTTCTCTAAATGTTTGAAATATTTCTTTTTTAAAGAGTGATTGTAAAGACACATGCGATTCTCTACTATTCTACTTATCACAACAGTGGTTTTTCAAAGCTAGTCAGGTCTGTTTTAGTGATTTGTCACATATCTAGTAAAGGACTGATTTAGCTTTAAAAGATTAAAGAATAGAATTTAATTAAATTTAATTAAATTTTGGACTTCTTTTTAAAAAATGCATTAGGAGCCAAGCTATAGAGTGGGATAAGGTATTTCAATGCATACAATTGAAACTGTCAAAAGATCTAAATCTAAAATATATGAATTACATCTTCATGATATCATGACTTGAGCCAAAACGAAGAGTCGGTTGCTCAACTGACTGAACCACCCAGGTGTCCCTGTCTTTAAAATCTTACTGAAATAAAAATGTGAATTCAAACTGATGATCATTCACACTGTACATCATACTTTGAAATACAATTGACATTATACAGCCGATAAATTTATTTGTTTGTTTATTTATTTGTTTGTAAACTGCAGGATGGGCAATTGTACTTCTTAAACTAATCTTAGTCTTTGTGTAAGTCACTCTATTCTTCATGGCCAATTAATTATCCAATGAAGGTGAATCTATTTATCTTAACAAATACTTGCAATAACTTCTCACTGATTAAGGATAAATTCCTTCCTTTCTTCTTTCTGAGACTAAATACATATTTTCCTCTTTTTATTCTTCCTAATTTGCATTTTTTCACCTTTTGACCTCCTTTAGCCCTTTTTCCTACCCCACCTCCTGCCTCTGGCAACCACTAATGCTCTCATTATATCTATGACCTTTTTTTTTTTAGATTCTACATATAAGATCATATGATACTTGTCTTTCTCTGTCTGACTTATTTCACCTAGCATAAAGCCTTTGAGATTCATCCATGTTGTTGCAAATGGCAAGATTTCATCCTTTTTTATAGCTGAATAATATCCCATTATATATATATATATATATATATATATATATATATATATATATATCACATCTTTATCCATTCATCCATTGATGGACACTTAGGTAGTTTCCTTGTTGTGGCTATCATAAATAGCACTGTAATGAATGTGGGGATGCAGATATCTTTTCTACTTATGTTTTTGTTTTCTTTAGATAAGTACCCAGAAGTGGAATTGCTGGATCATATAGCATTTCTATTTTTAATTTTTTGAGGATCCTCTACAGTTTTCCATAGTTACTGTACCAACATTCCCACCAATAGTGCATAAGCTTTCCCTCTCCTCCACATCCTTGCCAACACTAGTTATCTCTTGTCTGTTTTGTAATAACCATTCTAACAGGTATGAGGTAATATCCCATTGTGGTTTTAATTGACACTTCCCTGATGGTTAGTGATATTAAGTACCATGTGTCCCTGTTGGCCATTTGTATGTCTTCCTTGGAAAAATGTTTATTCAGATCATCTCTCTTGTCTTAATTGGATTCTTTTTCCTATTGGGTTGTATAAATTCTCTATATATTTTGGATTTTAACCCCTTATCAGATAAGTGATTTGCAGTTATTTTCTCCCATTCAGTAGGCTGTGTTTTTGTTTTATTGATGATTTCTTTTGCTGTGCAGAATATTTTAGTGTGATGTTATCCCACTTTTTTGCTTTTGCGTTTGTTACTTTTACTTTTGGTGTCAGATTAAAAAAATCATTGACAAGACCTATATGTCAAGGAGTTAAATGCCTATGTTTTCTTCTAGGAGTTTAATAGTTTTATGTTTTATGTTTAAGTCTTTAATTCATTTTGAATTAATTTTTGTGCATGGTGTAAGAGAGTGGTCCAGTTTCATTCTTTTGCATGTGGCTGTTTGGTTTTTATCAACACCACTTATTGAAGAAACTGTCCTTTTGCTATTGGGTAGTCTTGGCTTTTTTTCATATATTAATTCACTGTGTGTGCATGGGCTTATTTATGGGGTCTCTGTTATATACTACTGATCTGTGTCTGTTTTTATGCCAGTACCATACTGCTTTAATTACTATATATTTGAAAGAGCACTTGAAATTAGGGAGCATAATGCTCTAGCTTTATCCTTCGTTGCCAAAATTACTTTGGCTATTTGGGGTCTTTTGTGGTTCCATACAAATTTTAGGATTGTTAGTTATCTTTCTGTGAAAAATTCAATTTATAGATTGCTTTGGGTAGTACAGACATTTTAACAGTATTAATTCTTCTAATCCTGTGCACAGAATATATTTTCTTTTTATTGATCATCTTCAATTTCTTTTCTTAATGTCTTATAATTTTCGGTATACAGGTCTTTTACCTCTTTGGTTAAATTTATTTTAAGCATTTTATTATTTTTGATGCCATTATTAAGTGGGATTGTTATTGTTTTTATTTAAATTCAATTTGTCAACATATATTAAAACACCCAGTACTCATCTCATCACGTGCCCTCCTTAGTGCCCATCATTCAGTTACCCTATCCCCCCACCCATCTTCCCTTCCTGCAACCCTTTTTTTTGTTTCCCAAAGTTAGAAGTCTCTCATGTTTTGTATTCCTCTCTAATTTTTCCCCACTCAGTTTTCCCCATTCCCTTAGGGTCTCTTTCACTGTTTCTTATATTCCACATATGAGGGAAATCATATGATATTTGTCTTTCTCCAATTGACTCAGTCTAATACCCTGCAGTTCCATCCACATCGATATCAATGGTTTAATTTCTATTTCTGATAATCCACTATTGACATATAGAAACACAACCGATTTTTATGTATTGATTTCAAGTTTTGCAACATTACTGAATTTATTTTAACAGTTTTTTGATGGAGCATCTAGGGTTTTCTATATATATTGTGTCATTCACAAATAGTGACAGTTTTTGTCTTTCCTCTCTAATTTCTTTTTATTGCCTGATTGCTATGGCTAGGACCTCAAACACTATGTTGAATAAAAGCAGCAAGACTGGACATCCTTGTTATGTTCCTGATATTAGAGGAGAAGTCTTCAGCTTTTCACTGTTGAGTGATAGCTGGGAGCTTATCATACATGGCTTTTTTAATGTAAGGTACATTCCCTCTATGCCTATTTTGCTCAGAGTTTTTATCACAAATAGATGTTTAATTTTGTCAAATCCTTTTTTTTGCACCTATTGAGGGAATCATAAGATATTTATTCTTCATTTCATTAATTTGGTATAATCTGTGGATATTGAACCAACACTATATCCCTGGAATAAATACCACTTGATCATGCTGTAAGAGCTTTTTAATGTATTGTTGACTTTGGTTTGATAACATTTTGTTGGAGAATTTTGCATCCATGCTCATCAGAGATATTGGTCTGTAATTTTCTGTGGCATCCTTGTCTGGTTTTGGATCAGGATAATAGTGGCCTCATAAAATGATTTTGGAAGAGTTATGTTCTCTTCCATTTTGAGGGAAGAATTTGAAATGGTTGGTATTAATTTTTCTTTGAATGTTTGGTAGAATTCACCAGTGAGGTCCTCCAGTCCTGGACTTTTCTTTGTTGTGAACTGTTTGATTACTAATTCAGAGTCCTTACTAGTAGCCAATCTGTTCAGATTTTCTATTTCTTCATGATTCAGTCTTGTTAGGTTGTGTGTTTCCAAATATGTATCCATTTCTTCTAGGTTTTCTAATTTGTTGATATATAAATGCTCAGAGTAGTCTCATTACTTTTTTTTTAAGAGAGAAAGAGAGCATGAGAAGGGAAGGGGGAGAGTCAATCTTAAGCAGGCTCCATGCTCAGCTCAGAACACAAAGTGAGGATCAATCCTATGATGCTGAGATCATGACTTGAGCTAAAATCAAGAGTCAGATGCTTAACCAACTGAGCCACCCAACACCACAGTCTTATGATTTTTTTATATTTCTGCAGTATAAGTTATAATATCTTCTCTTTTGTTTTTTATTTTATTTGAGTTCTATCTTGTTGAGTCTAGCTAAAGGTTTGTCAATTTAGTTTATCTTTCAAAGAAACAGCTCTTCCATTGATCTTTTCCATTTTCTTTTTAGTATCTCTTATAATTATTTCTGCTCTAATCTTATTTCCTTCTATTACCTTTGGACTTTGTTCTTTCTTTTTTTATTTATCCATTAATGAGAGAGAGAGAGAGAGAGGCAGAGACACAGGCAGAGGGAGGAGCAGGCTCCACGCCAGGAGCCCGACGTGGGACTCGATCCTACGTCTTCAGGATCACACCCTAGGCTGAAGGCGGCGCTAAACTTTCAAGCCACCAGGGCTGCCGTGGACTTTATTCTTTTTTTAATTCCTTAAGTTTTCAAGGTAGGTTATTTATTTGAGGCATTTCTTTCTTCTTGAGGTGGGCATTTGTCACTATAATCTTCCCTCTTGGAAATGCTTTTGCTGCATCCTATAAATTTTGATATGTAATATTTCCATTTTCATTTGTCCCAATAATTTTTATTTCTCTTATCATTTCTTCTATAGCCTTTTTGTTGTTCAGGAGTGTGTTTTTTAATTTCCACATATTTGTGAATTTTCCAGTCTTTTTTCATGTAGTTGATTTTTAATTTCATATCATTGTGGCATAAAAAGATTTTTGATGTGATTTCAGTTTTCTTAAATTTATTGACTGGTCCTGTGGCTGAACATATGATCTATTATGGAGAATGTTTTATATGCACTTGATAGGAATATGTATTCCATTTCTTTTGGGTAAAATGTCCTCTCTCTCTACCTCTCACTTTCACTTCTTATTTGCTGGAGAAAATAGAATTATGTAGGATGGAACTATGAATGTTTAATATAAAATATGTCATAGAGATAGGGTTACTAACATGTCGGAGGAGAAGAAATTAATATTGACACCAATATATGTAAGATGTATATAA